>NC_142684.1:206175543-206486847 GCF_056320005.1 Nelumbo lutea
TCGCGGCCATTATCAAAACGAGAAACTTTGATGTGGGTACCAAATTGGTTACGAATCTTGGCATAAAATTTTTGAAAAATGGTAAACAATTCACTTTCTTTCATTAAATAGAGCCACATCATCCTTGAAAAATCATCCACAAAAATGACAATATCTGTATCCATTATATGACATCACTTTATAAGGACTCCAAACATTTGAATGAACTAAAGAAAAAGGACTCGACACACGGTTATCAACCCTAGAACTAAAGGGAATGCGATGGTGTTTCCCAAACTGACACGACTCACATTCCAAAACAGAAAGCTGACTCAAGGACGGAACCAAGGACTTCAAGACTTTTAGTGACGGATGACCAAATCGGCAGTGCCATTAGAGAGGAGAAAGAGATGACTGGAGAGCTGTTAAAGTTCTACCACCACCATCGTCAAGATAATACAGTCCACCTGCTTCATGCCCTCCACCATGTGATCGGAGGCTCCAGAGTCAGTTTGTGATGTTGAGCAATGAGATGAGGAAAACACACCTAGAGTTCCAGTCATGTGATTGGAGGCTCCAGAGTCAATGATCCAAAGATTGGGTGTAGATGCCAGACAAGTCATACCTGAGTGAGCAAAAATCGTCGTGTTCTGCTGTGATTGGATAAACCTCTCATATTCATCACGGGGAACACTCACCATCTCCTTCATGGGACCATCTGTGGATGTAGGAGGCATCTGGTCAGATGAATGGTTCTCCTGTCTAAAGCTGGAACTCGAGTCACCGGTCGCGGCACGATTGGCCCAGGTTGAGGGTGGACCATGTAGATCATAACAATAGCTGATGGCATGTCCATCCATACCACAATGAGTGCACTTCCTCGGGCCTGAGCTACGTCCTCTACCACGGGCTCCCCCTGAATCTCTGCTCCCAGTACGACCACCACCACGATTATGAGTAGACCCACCATTGCCACTTCGGCCATATGCAGAACCACTACCACCACCACGGCCAGACTGAGCTCCCCGAGCTCCACTTCTAACACCACGGCCTCTCGATGCAGCAAAGGCAGATCTATCTGAGATATTAGAGTTCTTAGTAGATCCGATAGAAATCCTCCAGAGTCGAGCAAATACCTCTTCTAGGGACGAAAGAGCTGATCCCCCTAATATCTGAGCCCGTATTGGTTCATATTCAGACTTTAGTCCCACCAAAAATCTAGTCACATCAAGCTGCTCTCTCTGTTGTTGCTGAATCTTGACATCGGAAGTGAAAGGATGATAGACATTCAACTCATTACGTATGTTCCTCATGTTGGCATAGTACTCCTCAAGACTCTGATTGCCTTGTTGCAGGTTAAAGTACTCTTGATAAAGCTGATAAACTCTAGTTGTATTGTCCTGCCCCAAATACAATTCTTCGCATGGTCCCACACATCTTTAGCAGTATCAAGGAACATGAAGTTCACACTAATCCTAGGTTTCATATTGTTCCACAACCATGTGACGATTTGAGCATCCTCTTGCTCCCAGTCCTCATACTCGTGAGAGTCAGAGGAGGGTTTCTCCTCTCTGATGTGTTTTACCTTCTTCTTTGCCTTCAGAAAGACTTCAACGGATTTAGCCCAAAGCACATAATTCTCTCCATTTAACTTAATGGAGGTCATTTGAACATTCAGGTAGTCTGTAGGCACCATCACACTAGGTTTATAATCATTATTGTCTCCCATTATGTTATCACCGATTCTGCATACTTGCTGAATTCTATTATCACTGAGATCTGCACACTACACACCACTAGGTCACACCTGTCACACTGAATGCAGCACTAATTGTTGCTGGAATGTGTGCTCTTTACACCACAAACCCTAGACCACACCTGTCACACTGATTTCAGCACTTGTTGATGAAAAGTGTGCTCACACCACAAACCCTACTCCTACAACTACCTGAAATCTCACCACTATATGATCATATCTCTTCCTTCAAAATGCACAAAGAAACCAGCATAAACCCTAGCACTTACTGGCCGAAACCCTAGCATATGGTCTAAAACACACCTCCTATTTAATCCATAACATATATCATGCACTGAAATCTCTTACCTTATTGCTGAAGTAACACCCATATAAGTAGGAAAGCAGTCCACACACAACAGCCACAGCCCACACAGTTCGGCCCTCTATTCTTCCTCTACTAGGAGAGGGCGACCTCAGAAATCACAGCAACCGACCACATACGACCTGACTGGAGGCATAGAGACCTCCAAAGGAAGAGGGCGATCACTCATTTTCAGCCCTTTACCTTATCTCCAATCGAACACAGAAAAAAAAAAAAAAAAAAAGAGGAAAACCCTAGATAGGATGCGTAGAGAATGAACCCTAGGCAAGCAGAAATTTAGGCAGATTTAACCTTGCTCTGATACCATGATAGAATTCAGGTTTGCCTTAGAGTTCGGCCTAACTGAGTTCAGTTATGTAGAAAAAGAAAAGGTGATAAAGAGAGAGAGAGAGAGAGAGAGAGAGAGAGAGAGAATTCTTGTTCGAAATGAAAGTCAACTTGACTTCTCCCAGTCGGCCAGTAAGTATTTATATTATTATTAAAACATAACTAAAAAGTACATGTTCCAACACAACATTACAGATCAGCAACATTAATCAAGGTATAAAGACAGAAATACCCCTACGCTAATAGATGAAAAAGTTGTTCTACAATGCTTATTCAACCGACACGTTTCACAATGTAAACTAGTAATAGACACTGACTTGAACAATTCAAGAAACATAACTTTCAAAGACTCAAAGGACAAATGACCAAGGTGGTTATGCCATAACCACAATTGACTGTTTGTAGATTGACTCATAGACTGACTCATAAGATTCACAGAGGCTGATGCCGCAGGGCTGGCTTTATTCTCCAAGATGTAGAGGCCATCAACCATATATCCTTTACCAATCATCCTCCCCGAGGTTAAATCCTGGAAAACACAAGAATGAAGAAAAAAGGTTATACGACAATTTAAAGACTGAGTAATATTGTTTATATATAACAAATTAATAAGACGTTTAGGAACATGAAGGGTATGGGATAAGACAAGGCCATCAGGAAGGGATACAGATGAAATGCAGTCATGGTTGATGCCCCTTTTTCAATGACCCAAGGTGACTCGGGAGCAGAGGTACACACATGAAATGCAGAAGCACCTTTACCTGATGTAGAAGCGAATGAGGTAGAAGGGGTAGGAACCGACCTATCCAACTACTTGAGTGTCCTACCATACAATTCCAAATGATCTCTGAAGGAGTTGATGATGTCTTCCTTGGGATCAGAACCACTAGGATGCTCTTGAGGAAACACAGTAGTTTGATTATTTTGCTGATAGTCTTGTGTGGCCAGATTTGCAGAACTAAATTTCTTCTGAGGAGGCTCCTTTGAAGTGTCTTGATTTTTGGTTGCCCACTTGAGCTTACCCACTAACTCTCAATAGGTTTCTTGAGTGTGTCTAAGCTTCTGGTAGTGAGTACACCACAATTTATCCTTATCTTCACCTTTCCTTGGTTCTCCCTTTTTCATTCTTGTGTTACCCCCCCCCCCCCTCTTGTAGCTAGGGCAACAACCTGCTCCCCCTCAGAAACATTCATTAGATTTTTTCTGCTCTCTTCAAATTGGACTAGGGCATATACTTTTTGAACTGAAGGAAGTTCTCTACTTCCCAAAATCTGCACCCAGAGAGGCTCATAAGCCAAATTCAGCCCATGCAAGAAAGCAAAAACCTGCTGCTGGGAGACAAGTTTTTTGTAGGCCTGTGCATCTTCATCATTCTTCCAGTCAATAGTCTGATAATAGTCCAGTTCCTTCCAGACCATTGTAAGGGCTGAATAATATGTAGATTGGCCACGGTCCCCTTTCTTACAAGTAGATGATTCTACTTAAAGCTGGTAAATCTTGGCAAAATGACTCTGTTCAGAATAGGTTGCCTTGGCTTGTTTCCAAATTTCACAAGCTGTGTAAGCCCATATGAAATTTTTCTTTACATGAGGCAACATGGAGCCTAACAGTCATGACATAACCATGCTGTTCTCTTGATCCCATCGATCATGTTCAGCAGTACCAGAATTTGGTTCTTTTATTTTTCCACTTGTATAACCAGCCTTCCCCCTAGCTGTGATATAAAGTTTGATGCCTTTGGACCATTCCAGATAGTTCAGGCCATCAAAGGGGGTAATATGCAGAGAAATTCATGCCGTCCATTCCCCCATTTAGGTGTCCTTGCTGTGAAGTAATGCCAGAGGTTGCAGAATCCTCAGTAACCATTTCCACAGAAATATTACTGCTGTTTTTTCAAAAAACCAATCTGATATAGAGGGTTTTCTCTTCGGAAAAATAAGTAGGCTCCAAAAACACAGGTTTAACAGCACTGTAGGTCAATAACTCTTAGCTGAAACACTTCGGTTTGCAAGAGGAGGAGACAACCAGTCCCTACGACCTCAGAACCATGACATCCACAGTGGTCAAAATTTACTTATGAATGTAACAGTACATACCTGGCTTCCACAACCCACAGCACATAGAAAACCCTCAGAAAAGACAAGTTTGAATGCATTTGGCTGCCACCACAAACCCAGAAAAACACCTTACTGCTTTCGGTTGCCACCACAGATCTAGATATATCTTTTACTGCATTCAGCTGCCACCACACCCTTCTTGGTACAGCAACCAAGAGAAAAGAAAGAAAAAAAAAAGAGGGCTGAAAGTTGTGTCCAGAAGAAGCACACGATGGAGTCTTCAATCAGAATAGCTTTTTTTAGAAAAGAAAAGAAAACCAGATCTGAGAAGGTTGTGCCCAGATCAGAGCTCTGATACCATGTAGTTCAGTAGAACTAGAAGAGACCAGAGAGGAGAGAAGAGAGAAGAGAGAAATCTATTCAAAGTACTGTAGCTGGCGGCGCCTAAGTTAGTATTTATACTTAGGGCGACAGCTCATAACTAATACAATGAGAAAAGACAAAAAAAACCTGTACTAGGCCGCAGGCCTCTACACATTACAACAAGGCACACCTTTTAAATCACTGGATGTACCAATAGAATTAAGAAGATTGATGAAAATGTTCTAAATTTGAAAAAAAACTGAAAACTCAGAGAAACAATATATTGGATGTGCCATTTTCCTTTAGGAGTGGATTATTTTAAAGAACTTTTCCTAGTTTTGTAGAACATATCTGTCTTATAACCTAAGTTTCTAGAATACTTTGTGAAACTTCTAGCATTGTGGATTATCCTACCCCTAGTGGCAAACCAATTTTCATCTTCTAAGCTCTTTATATCTCAAGGACAAGTTATTTTCTTTTTTCTTTTATCAAATAGTGATGATGTGGGGTGGTTTGCATGAAAGCCAAACCCGTAAGGTTTATGCTAGCCTAGATGTATAGCTCACATGATGGACTAAGATTTTTCTTTCAAAGAAATCAATGTGCCCATGGCTTAGGGCCATGGGATTACAAAGTTGCTGTAGAAAGCCTAAGTCTAATAAGTTGTTGACTCGAGCTAATGCCTACAAATTTAAGCCAGAATTGTTTTTTTACAAATCAATGTGAATCTAGCTTTTATTCCATGGGCCTACTAATTGCACTAGCATGCCTAAGCCTAGTAGGTTGTTGACTTAACCTAATGTCTACAAAATTATGCCCATCTCAGAAGTCCCAATTAGTTGGTTATTAACTCAAGTGGAACCCACTTGATTTGGATTAGATTCTCTCAGTAAAAGCTTTGATTGCATTCTTGGTATTTGCTGGGGCTGGATCCTAAGATATTTCAGATAGGAATGCAAAATGTTTCAGTAAGACAATTTTAAGAGATGTATTGGGATACGGTTTTGATATGCATGGATATAGATGAAAAATCAAGGTGCACATGGATACACTAGAAAGCCCAAATAAATCCTATAAAATATATTAATAGTTATAAGTGCAATCTTCATATGATAAGTTATTTAAACATAAAAAACCATACTTCAAATCTTTGTATGTGTTAAATATTGAAACACAATTGGTGACCATTGAAAAATGACGAAAGAACTAAAATTTGTATTAATTTTCATAAAATTAATATAATTTTTATAAATAGTTTTTAGTATGTAGTTTTTAATATTCAATTTTATCGTTAATTGACAAATGGCCATAAAGAAGAGAAAGTTTGCTTAAGGATAGAAATGAATACAATTATAACAAACAATTAAAATATGGTATAGTGGTGAACTTGTGATTATAACAAACAATTGATTAGGGTTGAAACCTTCTTATTACCTATTTGTAGTTTTATAACTAAGGCCTAAAGGGTGTGTTTAATGGCATGTTTAATGCTGTCTTAAATGTATGATAGAAGTGATTAACGTTAGGGGTGCAACTTGGGCAGGTCCAGCCCAAAATTTTACATGGGCTGGGCTTGGATTTTTGGTCCTTTGGTTGGGCTTGGGCCCAAGAAGTTGGGCTTTTTTATTTTGCAGGCTAGGCTCAGGCCTAGCCCTTATGTAGCCTGAGCCCAGCCTGAGCGAGCCTGATCAAACTATACACATTCATATATATGTATATATGTAAAATTTACATACATATTTACACATACATATTTTGCATAAATATTTGCATAAATATACATATATATGTATAATTTCAGTATTGACCAACATGAGCCCAACCCAAGTTTATCATATTATAGTGTGAGTCGGGCTTAGGTTGGGAAAATCGAGCTTGACCTCAGGCTCGCGCCTTAAGCCCAAATTTTAGGGCCAGGCCCGGGTTGACCATAAACCCGGCCCAATCCGCTCGACTTGCACCCCTAATTAACGTTCACTTAAATGTAGGAGTTAACATTTGAAATTGAAATTTCAATTTAAATTAACATTAAATATAGGAGTACCAAGGATTAAAGTTTCAGTATCAGGTATCGTATCGGACCACTTGGATACGGATATGCTTGGAAACGCATGGATACGGATGAAAAAACATGGAGACGCTTGGATACATCAGGAAATGCATATAAATTCCATAAATATATTAATAACATTACATTTAAGGCTAAAATAGTCAAAATAAATGTATAAATGCATAGAAAATGTATATTCTAATGGTATTTGTGAATAAATATATTACAATTAATATAGCGGGATGCATAGAAATCATGCAATTTTTATTGATAATGTATCAAATCTAGAGTCCTAAAATATATTATATAAATTTTCATAAATTAATACATGTACAAAGCCATTATTTATTTTCAATTGAAGTTCATGTCACAAAACACATGCAACTATTATATGTAATTATTATATCGATTGCTTTTATTTTTATATTTTTTTCATTTTAACATTAACTAAATAATCAACTAAAAACTAATTCTCAAATGTTTGGTAAACAATAAAAATGTTATTATAAAATGTAATTAAAATATCAATTAATAATTTATATAAACATATAATCTTAAATTAAACTCTCTCAGAGATACTAAAATTTCTAAGATACATATTGTATGCAAATTCGTAATTTTTAATTACTAAACTTATTATATTATTATTTTTATAATTTTTTGAAATAAATTGTCATTTTTTTAAATAATAAATATATTTTTATTTAATGCAAATTAAAATATTAATTAATAATATAAAACTTTTAAGATACATTTCACATTCAAATTTATAAATTTTAAGTACTAAAATTATTATTCTATTATTAATATTTTTATTAGTATAAATTTTTTGAGATTAAAAACCTCTTTTTGATATGAATGCGGATTTGAGAAATTATTTACTCCATTAGTTTATAAAATATTAAATTTAAATAATATTATTTAATCTTTACTTAGAATTGTTGAACATAAATATATGTTATTTGTTAGGATTACATGTAGGCATTAATAAAGAATTATTTTGCTTCACTTTTTAACAAGGGCTAATGGTTGCCTTAGTGGCATACAGACGTGTTCAAGTCTGTGCGCATGCGCAGTGATGCGTATTGCTCCGATACAGTCCGATTCAGAGGATACATATCTATTCGTAGCGTTTCCCGTATCTCTTATGACCGATACTGATATGATACACCCCGTATAGGAGTTATTAAATGAGAACCAAATTAAAGTTTCAATATAATCCAAAATTCCCAATGTATCGATCGATATACACAGTGTATTGGTTTGTATTGGGCCAACTATGGAATTCTATGTGTTTTCCATATCGGGTCCTTGCCTGAATGATATTCATCAACTCGTATCAGCTGATAAATTGTAAAATTTTAAACCTTGCTTAGGATCTATCTTTATTTTACAAGCTACACTTAACTCAGTTTTAGTTCTGTAGAGAACACTGATGTGGGCCCCACAGCTACGGTCCCACTGTGTTTGTAGGATGGAAGGTGTTCTAGTCTTCCTAGGGTTAGCTATTGGTCATTTAGTTGTTTCAGTTATTTATTTCAGTCTTATTTTTGCTCTATTTGTTATGTAAAGACTAAGGGCAGATCTGTCCTTTCCATGTAATAAGCATAACCTATAAATATTAATTAAAGTGGCGGCGGCAGAACATTAAGCTTCTGCTCCTTTTCAACTCTTGTGTTCTACTGCTTCTCCTCCCTCTTCCTCCTCTTTTCTCTTTACCTTTCTTCTTATTTTTGAACCTGAAATCAATTAGGGTTCAAGACTGATAACAGTCCTGAACTTCTACTTGGTATCAAAGCTAGGGTTTCTCATGTGAGTCTAGTCCAGCCGATCCCATGAGAACCATCTAAGGCTGGAAGCTGAGAAAGTAGAGTTCATTGACTGGTTCTTAGAGATCTCCAGAGGATTAGCATTTGTTTGAAGAATTGCCACAGTTGCAGTGAGTTGGTGATCAGGAAGAATCAGAGAAGGCTAGGGTTCGGGTAACCTTAGAAGGCAGCGAACAACATCCTATTGTAAGTTTTTTATTTTCTGAGATAAGTATTATCAGAGAAGATAGGTTGGACCTATCTAGCAAGGGCGGCCAAACCACTCTAGGGTTTATCTTTCTATTCTCTATGGTTTTGTCTTAATCCTACAGCAAACCCTAGTACTGGACTGAACCTTGTGATCTAATATTGCGGCAAACCCTAATAGTTCTCTCCTCAACATTGATCAGTTTTAGGGTTTCATATTAACCCTACTACAAGCCTTATCCGTACGGTACTGTCTGGAGTGTACAGCTGAGAATTTGCTTTTAGAACTGATTAAAACCCCAATTCGGCTTCAGCATATCAGATTGTTCTTCAAACAGTTTTTCAATTTTCTTTTGGGGTTTCGAACTCTTCTAAGGGGGTGAAAACAGTTTGGACTGTTGCTGTTCTGTGTGGTTACTGATTTCATATCAGTTTTACACCTGTTTCATGTACATCTACTGTGAGTACAGATTGGTTCTATACTGATTTTGTGATTGTGGTTGATAGTCCAAGTGCTGGTTTTGACTGTAGTAGCCCTAATTTTGAGACTTTTGGTTCTTGACCGAAATGGAGTTTAAGAATCAGGCAGAAGGCAGTATTGGGAACAGTAGTTATGTGGTATGTGGGCATTGTAAGAAACCCAAACACACAAAAGAAACATGTTGGAAGCTACACCCTTATTTGGTCCCGGAAAAGTTAAGAAGCAAGAAGGGTAACATTCATGTGGCAGTGCATACTAATTCAGCATCCTCGTCTGGCACGAGAGGCACATTCTTAGAGACCTTAGCCATAGTTCGGGCTGCTCTTATACAGTTGGATGGGGAAGTTGGGAACTCAACTCAGTTACCACAGTCACCATTAGCCCCTGCCACATTTGCTTCCGCAAATTCAGGTACTCGAGCCTCAGCCTGCCATGCCTCAGCTCCAGGTACCACTAAACCCTGTTGGGTAATAGATTCAGGTGCATCCGACCATATGACTAGCTTGCCTTCATTGTTTACCACTTATCATTTATCTTCTGGTAGGGATAAAGTATCTATTGTTGATGGCTCTCTTATCCCCATTTCTGGCAAGGGTGACATCAAGCTATCGGATACCATCTCCTTGTCTTCTGTCTTACATGTCCCTAAACTTGATATAACCTCCTTTCAGTCAGTAGTATTACCAAACACATGAACTGCTCAGTAACCTTCTTCCCTGACCGGTGTGTTTTTCCGGACCTGAAGACGAAGAAGGTGATTGAGACTGGCCGTGAGACGAATGGGATCTATCTGCTCGGGGAGAGTTCTCGTCGGAAAGAGCCAGGGGATAAGAAGTCACTTGTTTTCTAGAGTGAGTTCGGTTATACTTTGGCACAATCGATCGGGTCATTTGTCTTTTCGGTCCTTAAGGAGTCTGTTTCCTAATTTGTTTGAGTCTGTTGAGTTGTCCCAGTTGCAATGTGAAAGCTGTGAGTTTGCTAAACATTGTAGACACTCTTATTCGTTGAGCAATAAAAGGAGCAATCGTCCTTTTGATCTTGTGCATACGGATGTTTGGGGGCCATATCACATTCCTTCCATGGGTGGGTACAGATATTTTCTGTCATTTGTTGATGGCCATATCTGATTTTCTTGGGTTTATCTTATGCATCTATGAAATGAGGTTCCCACCTTGACCCAAAACTTTCACCAAATGATCCTAACCCAGTTTGATGCCAAGATCAGAGTTCTTAGATCTGATAATGCAAAGGAATACTTTGCTAAGCCATTGGCATCTTACCTTCTTACCCATGGGGTTACTCACCAGAGCACTTGCCCTTATACACCTCAACAGAATGGGGTTGCAGAAAGGAAGAATAGGCACATCTTGGAGGTGGCTAGAAGCATTATGTTTACCTCCAATGTCCCTATTCGCTTCTGAGGTGATGCTATCCTCACGGCGGTATATCTTATTAATCGGGTTCCTTCTCGGGTTCTTGATATGTCATCTCCTTTTTCCCTTCTATACCCAAATGAGGAGTTGTTCACTGCTCCCCTCAAAACATTTGGTTGTACCTGTTTTGTTCAGCTTCTCGGTCTCCATTACTCCAAGTTCGAAACCAAGGCCTCCAAATGCATCTTTCTTGGTTATGCACAAACTCAAAAGAGTTATTGCTGCTATGATCCTGTCTCAGGGAAGAGATTTGTATCAATGGATGTCACTTTCTTTGAGGAGACACCCTACTATTCTCGGGTCTCTCCTCAGGGGGAGAGTAGTGAGTGTGGAGATTTGGGTCATTTTCTTCAGGGGGAGTGCAGTGAGGGCAAGGTTGGTCATTTTCTTCAGGGGGAGTGCAGTGAGGACAGGGTGAATACTTTTGGGGTTGTTCCCTTACCTATTCCAGTGGGTGATGAGGGTTGCAGTAGCGAAGGTGGTCAGGGGGATCGGGAGTTGAGAGTCTATCATAGGCGATGCAGGCAGGTTGATCCTGGTCATCAGCAGTCCTGGCCAGCTCCAACCTCTTCTGCGGCTCCAAGTCCAGATATTACAGTCCTAGGGCCCACAGAGACTCCTATTGTTGCTACCTCACCCCCTGCAGATGACCTTGACCTTCCCATTGCCATCCGTAAAGGAAAACGGCATTGCACTACATCTACAGCCCACTGCATCTCCCAGTTTTTGTCCTATGATCGCCTATCTCCCTCCTACAGGTTCTATCTCACTTCTGTTGCTAATGTCCCTATTCCAAGAACAGTGCAAGAAGCCCTATCAGTCCCGGAGTGGAGAGGTGCAATGCAATTTGAAATGGATGCCCTGTTGAGAAATAATACCTGGGAGCTAGTTGACCTGCCCAAAGGAAAGAAACCAGTTGGATGCAGATGGGTATTTACTGTGAAGCACAATGCGGATGGTTCCATTGAGAGGTACAAAGCTCGGCTAGTTGCAAAATGGTTCACTCAGACTTATGGTATAGATTACTTGGAGACATTTGCCTCGGTAGCCAAGATGACCACCATTCAGGTTCTATTATTTCTTGCAGCAAGCTACACTTGGCCTTTGTACCAAATGGATGTTAAAAATGCCTTCCTGAATGGGGACTTGCAGGAAGAGGTTTACATGTAGTTGCCTCCTGGATTCTATGATACAGAGGCAAGTAAGAAGGTATGCCGGCTCAATAAGGCATTATATGGTTTGAAGCAGTCACTTAGAGCTTGGTTTGACAGATTCAGACTAGTTCTTGGGAAGTTCGGTTATGTACAGGCCCAGTCAGATCATACACTATTCATCAAGAGGGTGGAGTCCTCACTGACACTACTTGCAGTATATGTTGATGATATTGTGGTGACAGGAAATGGCAGCCATGAGATTGAGTCCCTCAAACAGCTCCTTCATCAAGAGTTTGAGGTGAAAGATCTGGGTACACTACGGTACTTTTTGGGTATTGAGGTTGCTAGATCTAAACAGGGGATCTTTGTCTCTCAGAGAAAATATGTTCTAGATCTGTTGGCTGAAACTGGAAAGCTGGGTGTCAAACCTGTAGATACACCCATTGAACAGAACCACAGGATTAGTGTAGAGAGTGGGGAGCTGCTTGAAGACAAAGTTATGTTCCAGCGGTTAGTGGGAAAGCTCCTATATCTATGCATCACTCGGCCAGATATCAGCTATGCAGTTAGTGTTGTCAGTCAGTACATGCATTCTCCTAGAACCACGCACCTTCTAGCAGCAGAAAGAATACTAGCATACTGGAAGAGATGCCCGGGTAGAGGTATACTGTTCAAGAACAATGACCACATGAAGGTGGAAGTCTATACGGATGCCGATTGGGCTGGGAGTGTTGACGACAGAAGGTCTACCTCTGGATATTGTGCTCTTGTGGGAGGTAACCTGGTCTCTTGGAGGAGTAAGAAATAGAGTGTTGTCTCCCGATCTAGTGCTGAAGCTGAGTAAAGGTCAATGGCTAACGGAGTGGCTGAAATTCTTTGGCTGAGATCACTACTTGAGGAGTTGGGTATTGAGTATGAGAAGCCCCCGATGTTGTATTGTGATAATCAAGCAGCTATTAATATAGCACACAACCCGGTGCAGCATTACAGAACTAAACATATCGAAGTTGATCGACACTTTGTACGAGAGAGGGTCTCATCACAAGAAGTGTGTCTCCCATACATCACCTCCAACATGTAGCTGGCAAATATCCTCACCAAAGCTGTACCACGGAAGAAGCTAGAGGTGGATCTATCCAAGTTGGGAATGATAAACATTTATTCCCAACTTGAGGGGGAGTGTAGAGAACACTGATGTGGGCCCCACGGCTTCAGTCCCACTGTGTTCTTTGGGTGGAAGGTGTTTTAGTCTTCCTAGGGTTAGCTATTGGTCATTTAGTTGTTTCAGTTATTTATTTCAGTCTTATTTTTGCTCTATTTGTTATGTAAAGACTAAGGGTAGATCTGTCCTTTCCATGTAATGAGCATAACCTATAAATATTAATTAAAGTGGCGGCGGCAGAACATTAAGCT
Organism: Nelumbo lutea; assembly: GCF_056320005.1. Taxonomy (NCBI): domain Eukaryota; kingdom Viridiplantae; phylum Streptophyta; class Magnoliopsida; order Proteales; family Nelumbonaceae; genus Nelumbo; species Nelumbo lutea. The sequence goes on from NC_142684.1 coordinate 206,188,936, forward strand.
TCAGCTCCTCCTTTTCAACTCTTGTGTTCTACTGCTTCTCCTCCCTCTTCCTTCTCTTTTCTCTTTACCTTTCTTCTTATTTTCGAACCTGAAATTAATTAGGGTTCAAGACTGATAACAGTCCTGAACTTCTACTAGTTCCGACCATTTGGGGTTGTCTACACAAAATTGTCCCACTATCATGCTCTATCAAGAGTCATGTTTTTTGTCCCACTATCACGTGAATCTTGTTTTTCCATTATGTTCTGTTTAATGCCATATCCACTGTTAAATTATTGGAACTTAAATCATTTCTATATACTTCTACTCATGTCCTTTTTGGTCTACCCCTAACCCTTCTGATGTAATGGTTTCTGGTCACATATCAGTTTTTTTGTCTAAGTACCTCGTCAATTGGTCTACTCCCAAGTGGCCTGTGACTCATGGGCTAAAGTGGAGCTCCCTAGTGTAGTGCAATCCGACTGCTTCCTAGAGGAGATGATATGCTCCTCTTTGTAGACGGCGGGAACTGAGGGACCTGCGAGAACTGAATCAGAGAACCCGGGGGTGTTTACCCGGCGAGGTCACTCCGATGGCTAAGTCAGCACTTAGTAGAGTTGAAAATGATATAAGAGAATGAGAGAGCTAGAGAGCAGGGATTACCTCTCCTTTCTCGCCCATGGGGAGTGAGGCCTTTATATATTGGAGTCCTCGTGGGTTTGGTGGAGCAGTTCCTAGATTCCCGTTGTGACGGGACCTGCTTTCATGTTAGGTGGGGATAAAGCCACCAACCGGTAAGGTTGCCCATTTCCACCTGACTCGGGGAGTGGGTGAGCTAATATAGCCGTTACAAGTCACAATCCCATAAAATGCGGGGTACGGTGGTGAGATCCTCGGGGTTGTCATGCAGTGGTCGGTCCAACTAGGAGGCGAGCTGCCTGTGTAGTGCCGAGTTGTCAAAGTTGCCAGGCTATGAGGGTGAGCTGCCTGTGGCGAATTGCCTGTGGCGAGTTGCCTGTAAGTGGCGAGCTCGAGCTGTCTAGTTGTCAAGAGGCTGCACTTAGTTGGCATGAGGTGCCAGGTGTCATAATGTCATTGGAGGGCCAAATCCGCCCTCATCACCTTCTACCTCTTCAACTTGCAACAAGTCATTTCTTTTATGGGTGTCGTTGATTGTCTTCTATGCACCAAAATACCTGTTACCATGAAAGCCGACATTTTCAAGGTCTACTGCATGAATCATGATCGTTCAGTTCTACTTACAGGCATAAACTACACTATAGCATCCCCTATTGGGAACTCAGTCTGAGGCCATTACCCAGTGTTGGTGCCAGCTATTGGGAGTCTTGGAAGGGGTAGGCTGGATACGGTCCTTACCTTCAGCATTTTTTTTCTTTTCTTTTTTTTTTATTTTTTGGCAGAAAAGTGGCCACTCTCAGACTTGAACCCACATTCTCATGCTTGCCAGCTTCAGATTTTGCCATTATTAGCAACTTATTCTCCAATACACAAATCTATAATATTTAGGGCTTTCAGTTGAGTCTAAAAGTCTGGAACTCTATCCGACAGCCAATCTGAATCTGACAATTTCAGATTTGGGTGATCCATTTACTTAATCAAATTGGATTTTAGAACTTTCATCTGTTTAATAATTGGATCAGATGCAGATTTGATTCCAATGCAATCTTATTAAAATCTGCTGATCTAGTTCCAGATAATTTTTATAATATATATTATATAATTATATATACGCACAAATAATATATGAAATTATTTAAAACTTATAATTAAGAGATTCAATATTTCATATTTATATTATACTGGGGATAAAAATAAATTTTGCTCATTGTGAAAACCACGTCACCCTGATTTGATCGTTTATGTGCTAAAACTGTGTCTACTCATCACATTATCTAGTAATTTGTATGATGTCTTCTTTTACAAAATCAGGTACTCCAAAGAAGAAGGGATTGCCATTGAAGAACTTGGGAACAGGAATTTCACATATCTTTTGAAGTGAGTAGTTCCCAATGACGTTTCTTGCTTATAATAGTGATTCACCGGATCCTTGGCCTTTCTTTTTTTTTTTTTGCATCTGTTTGTTTCCTTTTTTTTTTTTTGGGGGGGGGGGGGGGAGGGGTGGTAGAAAGTGTCTTCGAGATAAGCATATATGTTTTTCTGCATACTTCATATGAAATATATTCATCTGTCAAGACTTCACGTACAAATATGAAGGCAAAGCTTGGGTTTGGGACACAGGATGCAGTGCAATTTGTGGGCCCATATTATAGGCAATGCGTTCCATGGTCGGGGGATCAGATCCTTCATATTTGTATATGTGGTGGAATAAGGTCCTCTTATAATCAAGAAATACACTGATTTGCTGATGAGATGATTAATATTCATCTGGTCATGCTGATTTAATTTCTTCTGTAGACAGCCTATTAAGTGGACTGGTTTAGTGGTTGGTGCCAATCTTGTGAACCTACTGATATGTGGTGCAAGTTTTGAAGGCTCCATACTGCACTATGCAACCTGTCTCCCGGGACCGAAGACATTTCCATTTCTTTTGTATGGCCATTGTTGGCTGTTTATTGTTTATTATTTATTTTGAGGTTTATGCTCCATAGAAACTTATCATTTGAAAACAAAGTGCTTCTGTCTCGTGATGATACTAGAGGACTGTATTATTAACCGTTAGGCACCAATCATTATCAGCCAGGTTTTGGACACTACTGGGATCAGAGTAGTGCAACTGCAATTATATTAGAAAACTTTATTATATCCAAGTTTTATAATATTTCTTGCCAGTTTTCTTCTATTACATAAAACAAGAAAATATATACATAAACTTATTCATATTTGTACATTTATCCATAGTGATACTAGCAGTCAATCACTTAATATGAAATGGGAGTCATCTCATGCATGGGGTATTTATTTCTTTCTGTTACAGTGAGCATCCCAATGTTCCTGGGTTCAAGTGTTTATTTGCTGTAAGCGGGTTCTCAAGGGCTCATCTTCATATGGGATTCCCACCCTTTTTACTGGTAAAGATCGATCTTTCTCTCCTAGAAGTAAGTAGCAGGAGTTAATTGACTGCTTTGTCATGGGCACAGCTGAAGGAGCCAAAAGTATTTATTCATGGAAACTTGAGAAACCTAGACATCATGCACATGCAATGGCCAGGTTGCAAGGTATGTATTTATACGTCTCTCTCTCTCTAGTTGAAGTTAGATGGGTGAGAAGTTCTTTACGTAGACTGTCCTTAATTTTGATATTTGTATTAGACAACTAGGGATTAAAAGATGGCTCCAAAAGTTGCAAAGAAGATCACTATCAAGATACAATGACCTCAATCCCTAACTGTTATCCCCAGCATCAGAATAGAGAGCTAACCTAGTATCCTGTGGCGGTTCTTGCGTAGCGATGTTGTTGAAGAGCTTCATCATTTGAAAATAATTCCTTTTGATATGGCTGAGAGATTTGTCTAGGTATGAAATCCATCCATCATGAATGTACCTATTATGGTTTAACCTGTATTTGTAGATGGTTCGTCACAATTTTTTAGTTAAATTATTGCTCTGCCTTAACTTGGGTATCTATTGTCTGAGGGATATGTTGCGGTTTGTAAACGTTTTCTTATAATTTTGATGAACGTGTATGCATATTATTAGTATTGTGTATGATACGTCTTATGCACTCTTAGGGTGGTTGCATCCTTGCTTGTGTTTAGGGTTGCAACTTGGATGGAATGAGCCCAATCCGTCCTAACTTAAGGGTCTGTTTGATTTGCAGCCGGACTCAAAATTGGAATAGAAATCCTTTGGAGTTAGAATCGGAATGGTCTATTCCTGCTTGTTTGGCTCAGGCTAGAATAGGAATTGGAATCAGAATTGGCTGGATTGGGTTCTCATTCCGGAGGGGGAGGGAATGGTAGCCGGGAATGCCATATGATGGGAATAGGATTCTGATTCCCCTATTCTTGCAAACCAAAAACAAAAAGATCCTAAGCTTTTTTTTACTAACTGGGCTTGTGTGTTGAGGCGTTGAGTAGCCTGAGTCCACTCAGACAAACACATATATGTATTTTATTTTTATGAAAATATCTTTTTTAATTATATACATGTATAAATATGCATGTGTACATTTGTCAATAAAAATGTGTACATATTTTCAACTCTTCTGAGTTGGTTTAAGTTCGAATTGGACCTGAATAAATAAAATTTGGTTTGACCTTGGGTTGGGCCAGTTCCAAACCTGAGATTTGCATCTTAGAGTTGGGCCTTGGTTGACCCTCAACCTGAATACCTGATGCATACCACCCAAATTAACTTTGCTTCTAAAGCTGGATTTTGCCAGGTTGGTTTTGGTGTCATCTGTTGAGCTGATTTAAGATTTAACAGCTCGGTCATAACAGGCCAAACCGAGCATAACAAGGACCACATATAAAAGATTACCTGAATAAAGTAATATTATTTCTATCTGCTCGGCTTTCTGGGTTTAACTTGTTCCATCATACAGTAAATTAGTGTGTACCCCAAGCCTATCTATTTCCACAAAGTATGTCTGTGGTTCTTGTCAGGACCCCAAAAGCATTCGCAATGAGGTTTTCACCGTTGTAATTTTGCTGTCATTTCCTTTCAATCTTAGTGGAGAGGGTCCAATGCATGAATGCTCAGGTTTCCTAATAAGCAGCACAAGCGTCTTTCATGGACCAAGAATTCAAGTTAGTGAATTCATGAAGATTACAAAAGAAGTTATGACATTTCTTTCTCTGAAGGCACGCAAAGAATAGTTGTTTCTTTCCCTCAAAATAAACCCCATGGCTCATGAAAACAATTTTTTAATAACAATCAAACAGCTGAATTGGTGGGACACTGACAAGGAATGTGAAATTTCATGGATGAGTTCAAAGAGATAGAGGGACATCCAGGCTGTATTGCATATTATAATCCAATGCCATCTGAAGGCTGAAACCATGTAGTTACTTGCACAGATAAGCCATAAAACCATGTGTGAAATCCTAAGGCTGCATTTGTTTGTGGTTTAAATACGGATCGGAGTAATTAAACATATTCCAATCCATATTTATTGGTGTTTGGAAAGAGTAGTTAAACATCAAAAATCGATGTAAAATTTCACTTGTGTCAAGTTTTATATCAATAATCGATGTAAATACAATTTTGATAAAAACGATGTAAATATTTACATTGATAATCACACTTTCCAGTTTACAATGGTTCATAACTTTTAAACCGATTGGTGTACAAACTCCATTGGCGTACTTTTACTTTTACACCACATTCAAAATCAGATTACTTGGATTTTTATGTCAATCATCTGATGAGTTGCTGGATCAAAAGAGAAGGTCGAAGCAAAACTCAGGCGTGGTGAATACCGTGTTCTTCATGACACTTCCTCAGAAAGAAAGTCATGCAAAGACCCCATGGTAGGCTTACATTTTGCTCGTCTGGTAAGTGGTAGCAAAGCTAACAATCAGATTAGTGGAATATAAATGGCAAACCAAACTTGCTTCATCAAAGGTGACTGCAAAACAACTGAATCATAGAATCGAGTCAAACTCAAACCTCCTTGATTTAAGAAACTTCTGTGTCTGTCCCCATATCAATCATGCTCAACTTTTTTTGGAGATAGATTTATCAAAATTCTAGGTCCTCTTGTGCATCGTCCTCATGCATAAACATGTACTTGCAAAAATTTGCAAGCACATGGAAGATCTTCACACAAAATTCATTGGGGCCCAACCCAATTATGATTGCCTTAAGGCCAAATATTAATGTCGAAATGTGATCTCAACCATTAAGTTTCAATATATTCCAATTGGATGTAGGGAAGATTACCTTTTTCTTTAAACCCCAAACTTTACTCCTGGTGAAGGGGCGGCCACCTAAAAATTTTATTAATAATAATGAAAGAAACCTATGGGGGGACATAAAAACCTAAGTTCGTTCTTCTGAGAATCCCAATTTGCAAAGGAGACCATTTTAAGATTCCAAGAACTGAATTACTTGTGAGTAGCAAAAAAAAAAAGGAAAAAAAGAACTGTATTATTTCTCATATTTTAATTTAATCAACTTGATAAATCCGTTTTAGATTACAAACTTGTGCTTTCAAATGGTATAAAAAATTTAAATTTCTTTTCAAATCGTTTACAGTCGCCCACTTCATCTGCCTACCCTATTCGCAGTCACCATCCTGTAATAGCTACCTTTTAATCTTTAGGAAACAGAATTCTGAAGATATGAAGACAGAGACAGAAGGTTGAATTATTTGAGGAGAGAACATCCCTTTCATTTTTCCTTCAACCAGATTATTGCCCCTTTTTCCTCTTATAATTTTCTGTGTATATACAGCCAAATTAGATTATGTTTGAACCGCACTAGCAGTGTTACAACTGCTATATAGTGCTCTCTCCTCATTGTAGAGAATTGGTAGCTAACCTAAGGTGGGTCCCACCTAAGAGATAGCCCGTATAACCGTTTATATTTGGACTCCATGACAATCTTTTTCACCGTCCAAATAATTTAGATAGCAGTCATCTGATGGTGTTGATCTTCAGTGAGGCACTCTCTTAGGATTTGGGATTTCTCTCACAAGAACTCTATTCATGCCTACCCACAAAATATTATCTCTAATGCATGGGAACATTTCTCCGTGCATAATAATATATAAGAGGATTAGATGTTTTCATGTGTTATCGCCATGTTATGTGGGTAAATGTGGATAGAGTTTCGTGAATAGGAAACCCAGACTCGTCTCTCACGTGGGATAGGACCAATACTAATGAGTCCTGCTTTCAACAACTATAAACCTGATGTACGGAGGTCAGAAAATGTCATCAAATGACTCACCCAGAGATGCCATTCCCAAATGATTAGCGATATCACTTGATTTTTAGCCACCTGATGATATGATTTTTCCCCTCCTAAGACCCCATATAGGTGAGACATAACATTGGGTAATTGCCTTCTTGATATGCTTTGTCCATGGAGAAAGAGGTGAACCGATTGGATCAGTTAGGGTCTTCTTTAGAGAATCATGTGGTCAAGACAAACCATTCAATGCTGGGTTTCCATCCATGGGACGAATGGCAGCAAGAGTAATTAGCACACCGTTTCATTGCAGAAACGGTATTAATCTTCTGAAGTATTCTCCTTTTTCTCTTTTTCTTTCTGAATTTGTTAAGTTTTATATTTTTTTAACCAAACTGTTTTAAACCCTAATTATTATTGTATCCATTTTCTCTTGATTAATTAAGTTTGACTAACAATAATCATAATCAGGGTAAAGATTCACTACTTTTAAACTATAAGAAAAAAGAAAAGGCAAGGAAAAAGTCACATGTGGTTTATTTTTAATTTCTAGAAGACCTATATCCCTATAGTGCCATACCTCTAGTAAGGAAAAGGACTAAAAAAGCCTGGTTTCAGAGTAGTGGAGACATATAGTAGTATTTCTTAATAATAAATTAATAATATATAGATATAGAAAAATCTATGATGTGGGAAAGATATGGTAGGGAAAGAGTTTTGACCAATCAAAACTTACCCATGAATTTTGATAAATAATACCTAATTGGCTATCAGGTTTTTTATTCTAATTGATTGATTAGAAGTCTTTCAGATATCATACCTTTCTCATATCATAGTCGAACCTGATAGATATTCTTTTTTAACTTCATTATTTTAGTATTAATAAAGTACACCTGGTGGAATTCATACAATTGGATTAGAAAGTTTTTTTTTTTTATTTGGATAGGTTGATACTTGATAGAATACCACACAAGTCTCCACATTCAGGAACTGCAAGTATGTAAATTATTTCAACCTAATGGATTTTTAAAGGGTCTACATTGATACAGTCTCTGTCAAACAGGTGCAGAGACTGAGATTTCAATCCAGTGGTTTCTTGGTTGCAGGTTTAGAGAATTGGTGGTATTCTACTCTATTCTATTCTGCTCCAACATCTTTAGACTTTAGGGTGGCGATGGAAGTATTATAGCATATGTTACAAAAGTAGGGTCTAGTATCAAGTAGATTCCAATCTGATGTGAGAAAAGGGCCCAGCATTACATTATCAACTGTGTCATAGCATATTTAGGTCATCTATGAATGCAACAGAGAGAGAGAAGGGCCCAATTGAGGTGAAACTTCACCTAGAAGATCATGTGGCGGGTGGTCCAGTGCAAATAGTGGGGTTTCAAGAAAAATATTTATATTCATATTTATATTTATATTTATATAGCCTCCTTCCTTGAAGCCTCTTGCATCCAAACCTTTTCTGTACTCAACTTCTCCTTTCCTTCCTTCCCCTTAACAAGTCCATTTGGCCGGCTGTCATATTCGGCCACATGTCCAGAAGTACCGCGTGAAGTTGATATTATCATTTTCATTTCTTTATATATATCATGGTTTTCCATGAGAATTAAATCCTTTTGGGCTGTTTTCATTTTCCAAGTTATAAAATTTCACAAAATTTTTTGCTCCAACAAGGCATATAAAATTTAACAGTTGAAATTTATTTGCTTGTTCTCAAAAGAGGGAAAAAAAAAAGAGGAATCAAATATGAAAATCTGTGAGGGAGTACAAAGTTAAGATTCATTCTTTTCTCGCTTCTTTCTTTTGGTTTTGGCTTGGAGGTGAAAGTGATTGGGTTGATTTTTGGCGACCTTGACCAAATAAATACTTTGCTTGGTCATCAGGGTGCCCCCATGATTTTCATAAATGTCTCCTAATTGGGCAAAAATGCGCTTATGTTGACCATAAAAGTCATTTAGTCATTTTCAAGGAACAGCCCCTGATCTCTCCCCTCATGCTCTTCTTCTTGACTCTTGAGTACGAATTCTCTAGAAATTTGGGCAATGCCCCTGTGTAGTCTCTGTCGTGTAAAAGGGGAGACCAATCTCACTGTAGAAACAGTAGCATGACACAGAGTTGCTCAATTACTAAATGACAATTTTTTCCTCTGTTAAGATCTTTTTTGGGGGGAGCTAATGTCCTCTACTTCAAAAGATTGACCAGGACTTGACAATTTACTGTGGTTAAGAAACCCAGAAACCCATAATTGATGTACCTGTCTGTGCAAATAAAATTAATAACATTTAACATTCGTGAACAAGGTTGAGTACCCACAAGAGAAGGGGAGGGGTGGATTTGAGGCAATGGCCAATGGCCTATGAGATTTCAATTTCAATATTAAGTAGTGCTTGTGATTCTGTCTTTTTTTATTCTCTATCATTGTTTGCTCTTTGTTCTTTTCCTTTTAGTTTTCTTTTATCTCCAATACCACCACCTGCCACGCCCAATATTCATGTTATGGATAGCAGGATAGAGTCAGACTAAAGTTCATCTTCGTTACAAACCCAATCCATCCCCTTTTCTAGCTGACCAAAATCCAACCAGAAAAATCTGTGTGCTGCCTAACTTTTGCTTGTGCAACTTTGGTTTGATATCATTACCTAATATTAAGCTCTGAGTCTTTGACATCAGCACAATCTGTTACTGAAATCACACAATCGCAAGTATATATTCAACCCAGAAAACCTTTGGGTCATTAACTTTTTTTGTCTAACTCAATTATGAAGAGTTGAGAGAAGCATTCAACAGCCCTATTCCAATTATTTGAGCCAACAGGTGGAAGTTTCTCTGGATTTGAGTTGTACCAATAGAAGACCCCACAAGGGAGATACATTGATAAATGAATGGATCATGTGTGCGTGTGTGATGGATCAAACAGATTGACATCTGAGACCGAAATTTTTCAGTCCAAACATAACAAAAATAATAATAGGTTGTACAACTAAGACATGGAAGGATGGATGGAATAGGGCTACCTAACAAGTAGCCCAGCCCAAGCTGTGACACTACATTTTTGTGCCCGGCCCTATCCAGCCACAGTTCTGTGGCGTGGTTCATTTTGAAGTGTTTTTTCTTTTCTGTGTTTCATTGGACAGCGAGTGATAGATATCTCTCAGGGGAGTGAGGGTGCTTTTGTTGATTTGAATTCACAGGGTACTGATCAGGAAAATCCCACTCCCACCTCCTTCTACAGGTCAACATGCCGATCAGACCGGATGAGTCAGACTACATTACACCATAGCATCGAGAGTGGATCCAGTCCTCGCAAAATTGTGTTTACACCGTTCTCACAACCCTTTTCAGTCGTGCGTCGAGAACATCTCTATTCTTGTATCTTTTTATTCATTAAGAAATATTCCCAATGCAAGACTGAAAACGGCTATGAAAACGCTATCAATGGAATTTTATGAGCATCAAATCTGATTTCCATAGCATCCCAATCCAATTGTACCAAACGTGACCAGTCGAAGACCTAGCAACTGTGCCTCAGATATATTGATTGCCTCACATATCTTCTGCAAATAAGATGTGCATGAGGGACTACATAATCCAATCAGAAGTAAACACATTAGTTGCGCCGGTGCATCCAATAAATAGGCTAGACCATTGACTCCGTGGGTTTAGTGGCCCATTTTATATTGTCTTGTTTGTGGCAGATGGGAGTTAAAACCGAGTTCACATCTCCACCTCACAAGGTCCCACAGTACATCCCCATCATGTATTGGAAACACCTCCCGATGATGACATTATCAGTTCTATGTCTCAATATATGACAATATACGGCAGGGATGTGCTGTGTGACATTGTGGGGTGGAGATGCTCAATACACATATAAAAACTTGACTAAGTGACCAATCATGAGTGAACATGTCAGTATTTTATCCACACTAGGCCGAACTCAGACTCAATCCTCATAAAGCCGTGTTTATACGTTTTTATTTATGGAGAGATATTCTTAATCCATGGCTACAAATGGCTATACACGATCTTGTGAGGATCAAATCCGATTTACATGAGACCCACATCTGGCGTAGAACCCCATGTATACCAAATACTGGCCTGAGCACTTATAATTAATTACTTAACTATAGTACACTTGTAATCTCACCAAATCCTAATAACAAGTGGGACAATCGCCATTCATGACACCCCTTGCCTTAGATGCTCCCCTTTTCTTAATTTTGCGGTGTCATTGGGAACTTTTGACAAGCATCGAGGAGGCGTAATATTAAATGATGTCACCATTGAAATTGTTGGATGGATCAATCCAAACGGAAGAGTACCGAATCCAAAATTGAAGCCCATTCATTCATTCATGTTGCTACAGCTCAAGAAGATAGATATGAAGTCATTTCAATCTAATTCTTAATTTATCTTACTCACTCAAACAAAAGGAGAAAGTAAAAAATTTAACCAAAAATACCAAAGGTACCGATTCGGTTTCGGTTAACCAAAATAGAAAACCGGTGATTAACCGTACTGATCGGTATACATATATTTATATATTTTATATATATTATATACATTTTTTATTTTTTATACATTATAAATTAATAAATATGCATTTATATATATATATTTATTTATTTATAATATATAATATATTATTTATTATTTAAAATATAATATTATATATATTTCTAGTATTTTATTATATATCTATATTTTTTTATAATAAATATTGTAAATTATAAAAAACTGAAAAACCGATGAACTGAACCAACAGTTAATCGAACCGGTCAACCGGTTAACCGATTGGCTTTGGTTCAGTTTTCAGTTACCAATTATCCAAAAACGTAAGCCCGGTTTGATTTCAAAAATTAGCCTACGATTTGGTTAACTGAACCGTGAGCACCCCTAGTAACGGGGATGCTCAACCAAATTGGTTTTGGTTAATGCAACTTATCCCAAACATTTTTGGATGAAAATTACTCTCTATTTCTTTGTTTTAGAAAGGGTATAAAAGTTATTTTATTACAACTTTAATGCCAAGTTTAATGGCAACTAAAATGCCCATATTTATCTATTTAGTCCATCTATAATTGTAAGGGTTGAAAATGTAACTTCAATTATTACTTTCCACCTCATTTAATCCGAATCAAATTGATTAACCTATGGAGTCATAGTTATCTAATAAAATTTTTAAAATAGAAATAAATATAGAAAATTACAAAAATGTAGAAAAAATAAACACATTTATGATATTTTTGTTAACCAAATTAAAAAATAAATGTAATAAACGATAATTATTTTTATTGATAATGAAAATGAAATACATAATTTAGAACTGACCAAAAATGAAATTATTTTACTATTTGGCAAAGATCAATAGTTCGACTTTTGGGTCAAAATTGTTAACATTTAATGTCATCAATAAATAATAAAAATTAATAAAATATAAAAATACATAAATTTTGCAAAAAAAAAAAACATCCATGCACATATATAATATTATATAATTATCATATTAAACAAAATAGTAAATGTGACATATCAGAATTATTTTTACACAGAAACACAACAATTACAAAAAAATTGAACACTTCTATAATTCTATATTTACACTGCTATTAAAAATATGAATAATATTGTAGGGCTTTCTTTTGACTAAAATACTCATTTTTTAATTTAGCCCATATTTATGAGGTTTAATTTGTAAATTGAACTAATATTTTTCACCTCATTCAATTCCCTCTATTTAAATATTCCATTTATTTAATAAATGAACAAAAAAGATACACCAAAAAGATAAAACATTACAAAGATAAGAATCTCGCTAGGCCTATAATGATACTTGAAACTTTACAACTTGATCCGATTATTACATATTTGGATGAGATGTTTAAGTAATCAGATTTGGATTTTGCAATTTACATCCGATTAATAATAAAAACAAAAAATATATATTTATAAAATTTTTTGGATACATTATTATTATATTATCATCATCTAGAATTGTCACGTGCATGGTTACTAGTCTATTAAAACATGGTGAGTTAGCAGGTGTTGACTATTACGTGAGTTTTTTTTAATTACTACAATATCCTCACCACCAACATGTATAGACAAATTTTTCTTTCAACTTGTTTTGGGTAAAAATAAGTTGTCCTAATAAATCACTACATAACACCCATTTATTAGTAATATCTCTATCTTTATCAAATTTATTACTACATTTTTAAAGCACAAAATTCAGTCGAATTTTCTATTCCTAAATTGTTTTCATTTTTTATTATTGGCTATTGAACTACTCATAGAAAAAAGAAATTATTGCAAAATCAAGAATGATTTGAGAATTAATTAATTTCATGCTTTCAAATGTGTCACACATGCAGTTGTTAGTGCAACCTTTTTGTTAAATGGCATAAATATTAAAGAAAAATAAATAAGGATTACATTCTTCATTAGGTTGTCAATGAGCACTCTAGATCTCCGACCCACAAACTCTTTCCACATCCCTACCCACAACATATTACCAATATCTGTGTGTAGGGAAGAGTTTGTGGCTCCAACATACTTTCCTTTTCCTTTTGGTATGAAACACTTGCCTTGTGCCCCCATAGGGGCCCATAAATAATTTTTCCTTGGCATAGTACAGTACTTTTTCAGCAACTATTTGATAACTCTTCTTTAAATTGTGGTGGGAGTTGATAGCAGGGCTCAAAACCGCATCTATTCTATGACTACTCAGTTTATGTACCAACCAAGTCACTACTCAACTGGTTAATAGACTCGATAATATGATGTAGGTCTATATTATGTTTTCTTATTATAATTGGGCTAGAATCAGTTTTAGCTATTCCGAACTGGCTAAGATATATAATAATGTATAAGTATATTTACATATTACAAAGATACCATCATTCTAATACCTATTTTCCCCATACTATATATCTAATATTGTCATATTATAATGCCCAAATGTGTCAATTTAACAAATAAATAATTATATAGTTTTTTTTTTTTTTGCTCAACAATTATATAATCAAATTTTAGGTTAAAAGTTTGGCTGTTAATTTTAAGAGTAAATTGCTGAAAGCCCCCTGGACTTTCTGATATAGTTGCAAGTAGACCCCATCTGATAGAACTTCTAAAAAAATGCATGAAAATGCCCAAAAGACCCATGTTGTTACTATTGAGGCTGGTTTCTACACACACAAAAAAAACAATACAAACTTTATGAACAATAAAAACAAAGAGAATTTAAAGTTGCATCCCTTTGAGTGATTGATATGGTGAACAAATTTGAAAAATAAATTGATTTCATAAAAGAGATCGGAAGGGTTAGGGTAGTGATAGGGCTGTTCATAAGAATGTCCAACCTGACCAAACCGACCAACCCGAACCGACCCAATCCGAGTCGGCTGGGTTTTCATCAGTACCAGTCGGTTTCGGGTTGGGCAAATATATAAACCGATATATCGGGTCGGTTTCTGTTTTCTTATGTGAAAATCAAAACCAACCCGACTTGAACCGAACTAGTCTCGGTAGTTCCTAGTTTGAGTAGTTTCCTACTTAATTATAACTAGTCTTCTACTAGAACTAAAAGGCCCATTAGGCAATTACAATTAGAATAGGCAATCTATCCTAGTTTCTAACTTTCTATAGTCTTTTACACCAAATAGGCAACCCATTAGGCAATTACAATTAGAATTCAATTAGGTGTCCTTTTGTACAGGACCAAAACCAAAACCGACCCAACCCGACTCAAACCGACCAGGTCGGTTTGGCCTATCAGTGGGTCGGTTTCGGTTTCCACCTCAAGTAACTCGACCAGGTCGGGTCAGTTGGGAAAACCCCAATAAACCGACCATTCCCGACCCGTGAACACCCCTAGGTAGTGATTCATATGAATAGAAAATTTGAAAAATAAACATTTTGTCAAAAGCAATTGCATGGGTATTTTAAACATTTTCATGCCTCTTTTTAGAAGATTCTACCTGAGGGGGTCCACATGCAATTACGTCAAAAAGTTCAGGGGAGGTGATTGAAATTACCAAACTTTAGGGGAGATTTCAGCAATTTACCCTAATTTTAATGGGATGGCATCAAGTGAAAGCCAATAGTTCCCACTACAAATTCCATAGGTTCTAGTTCAAAGCTGGCTCTATGAATTTACTTGTAGGGGTGAGCAAGAAAAACCGAAAAACCAAACCGAACCAAAAATTCGGATATACTATACCAGTCGGTTTAGTTTTAGTTAATATACATACATACATATATATTAAAATAAAGCGGTCAAGAAATTTTCTCCTTTTTTTGAATTTTTTATTTTTTATTCCATGTCATTTTTTAAAGAACCAATGAGATGCTCTCATTCCTCATGAAAAATTATCTAAAATCTCTCTCTCTTACCCACAAGTTCCCAACAATCTCCACTCCTAAAATTTATCCTACACTATTTCCCCCACTTTCACCTAAATCATCTCCAATTCCTATTTATCTTCTTTGGCACTTTTTATCTATATCTATCTAAAGAAAGTTGAGATTATAAAATTTCTCTCCAAATTATCTCTAATAAACTTTAAAATAATTATTAAAAACACAAAAAATAATTTTAATAGATTTAATAATATTCATATTATTAATAGTTTTATATTTCTACATAATTCATCATAAAATTAAATGTTATTCAAATAATAGAAATTTAACATTAAAAAATAAAATATTATTTCAATAACGAAATATTTTAAATAATAAAATATTAAAAATAGCTAAATAATTATATAGATAAATATTTAGTTATTTAAATATTTCAATCACTAAATATCTTAAATTCAAATAATGAGTATTTCTAAATATTTTATATTTTACTTAAATATTTAAATAACTAAATATTTTAAATAACAAAATATTTAACATAACTATATTTTAAATAGTTAAAATAACAAAATTATCAATAAATTAAAAAAAAATCTTAAGATAAAAGATCATAAGATTTATTAAAAACACAAAATATTTCACATAACTTTAAAATATTTATTAAAAACACAAAAATAATTATAATAGATTTAATAATATTCATATTATTAACAGTTTTTAATTTTTACAAAATTCATCACGAAATTATGTACTAACAATATAAATTATGATTATCTAGATTATTCAAATTAAATGCTATTCAAATAGTATAAATTTAACATTAAAAAATAGAATATTATTTCAATATTTCAATAACTAAATATCTTAAATAATAAAATACTAAAAATATCTAAATAATTACATAGAAAAATACTTAATTATTTAAATATTTCAATAACTAAATATCTTAAATTCAAATAACAAGTATTTTAAATATTTTATATATTATTTAAATATTTAAATAACTAAATATTTGAAATAACGAAATATTTAACATAACTATATTTTAAATAGTTAAAATAACGAAACTATGCAATAAAATAGAAAAATTAATATTAATTAATATATATATATTTAATAGTTAAAATAACTTTCAAAAAAATAATATTAATATATATATATATATATATATATATATTTAATTCCATGTCATTTTTAAACAACCAATGAGGTAAACTTTCCTAATAACCAAAATAATTTCTTCTCTTAAAAATTCTCTTAAACTTCCTCCCCCACTTTCTCCAAAATTATCTCTAATTCATGTTTATCTTCTAAATTATCTCTAATTCCTATTTATCTCCAAAATTATCTCTAATTAGTAGAAAATTTCTCTCCTAAATTATATCTAATTCCAATTTATCCTCTCCCCTACTTTTTATCTATATCTATCTAAAGATTTCGGATTAAAAAATTTAAGAATTATTTAAATATTCTAACATAATTATATAATAACTTTAAAATATTTATAAAAAATAAAAAAAATAATTTTATATTTTTACAAAATAATTGATGAAATTCTGTACTAACAATTTAAATTATGTTTTCCCAGACTACCAATTTAAATGTTTTTCAAATATTTAATAATATGTAATAGCTTTAAATAAATAAAATTCAAGTATGAAAAAATGTTAAATATTTTATAGATTATTTAAATATTTAAATAGTTAAGTATTTATCATGATTAGATTTTAAATAGTTAAAATAAAGAAATTATGTAATAAATTGAAAAAAAAAATTAAAGTAGAAAAATAATTATAACATAAAATTGACATTAAGAATAATTTAATATATTACAAAATTAAAAATGAAATTATGTAATAACAGTATAAATTATGATTTTATGGATAATTAATTTCAATAAAAATAATATTTAAAATTTAAATATTGTATAAATTATTTAAGTAATTGAATAACTAAATATTTTAAAGAACAAAATATTTAATATAACTAGATTTTAAATATTTTAAATAAAGAAATTACGTAATAAATTTAAAAAAATTCTAAAAAGTAGAAAAATAATTATAACATAATATTGAAATTAATAATAATTTAATATTTTTACATAATGTTGTAAATAATGAATTTCACTTCTATCAAGTAATAATTCGAGAAAATGGCTTTCAATAAACTTAATATTTATTAATAATAATTTTAAACTCTTAATATGTATTTATTATATAATTTTATATACTAAATTTATTATTTATTATATTTCATTAATTATTTATTATTTTTTGTGATAAATGTATTTTCAATGATTATGTATAAATTTATTTTGTTTGGTTATTTAATAGAAAACTTTCAATAATTATTAGAGATTAAACTACTTTTATTGAAAATTTTTAATTTAATTTATTGTATTTTTGTTATAACTTATTGATTAATATTTATTAGAGATTAAACTATTATTTGAGATTGAACTATTTATTGATAAGTTAATATATTTTTAATACTTATTTTATTTTTTAGTTATTGTATTTTTTTCATTATCAATATATTTTCAGCAATTGTGTATT
Source organism: Nelumbo lutea (assembly GCF_056320005.1). Classification (NCBI taxonomy): domain Eukaryota; kingdom Viridiplantae; phylum Streptophyta; class Magnoliopsida; order Proteales; family Nelumbonaceae; genus Nelumbo; species Nelumbo lutea. Next base: position 206,206,673 of record NC_142684.1, read on the forward strand.
TTTGCTATAAATTTTCAATAATTATTGGAGATTAAACTATTGTTATTTATCAGAGATAAGACTATTAATTTAGCAGAATTTATGAGTGTTCATGAGTTGGTTCAGTTTGGTCATATGCTATTTGGCCAACCAAACTGACCTAGTCAGGTTGGGGAGTTGGTCAATTGAAACAGATTAACCTTTTGTGAAAACTGACCCACTCAAGTTGTATAAGTTAGGGTTGATTTTTTTAGTTTGGTCAATCGGTTCAAATGATTTAAACTAATACTATCATTTTCCACTGTCATCTAATGGAATTGATTAAATCCATTGCAAATTATAAGTGGTGTTTTAGTAAAATGCTAACTATAGAGTAGATTTTAGTAAATTTATGAAACTATAAGGGGTATTTTAGTAAATGACCCTTTCTACTATTTAACTTTCACTTAATAAATTTCGTGCATCGCATGGGTCCCCACTAGTATATATATATTATAATATATAATGCATTATTTATTATTTATAATATAATATTTTATGTATATTTTTAATTTTTTATTATATATTTATATATTTATTTATAATATATTTTATAAAAATAAAAACCAAAAAACTCAATAAACCGAACTGACCGACTTCCATTCTAAACTAGTTTGATTTAGAATTTAGGCCAACCGAACCGTAAACACTCTTATTTACTTGTCCTGTCAAATCCGTATCTACCCTGGCCCAGACCAAATCCAACCCACATTGACAGCACTATCCTCATTTGGCAAGCAATTACTCTAGTGAGAAAAAAATAGAAAAAAGAAAAAGAAAGAATTTGGATCCTCAATCGGTATTCTTTATGTCTATGTCTGTGTATCAAGTGTGCAACTTAGTCGATTAATAGATAAAATTATTCCTTTACAGGACATCATAGTTTAGATTAGTCCATTATAAATGTATATAAAAACTTTTTTCCTTAATTTTTTATCATGTTATGGCATGTTGAAACCCAACGAGATGCCAGCACTACTAGCGGCTGCATTTAGTTTCTGGGTGGAATCTTAATTCCTAACAGAGTGCTATACACGCTTTTAAAATAGCTTGTTGATTTGATTAGTCCCGTGAGGGATGTAGAAATCATTGACTTATCCCCACATCATAGATTTCTTAGAAGCATCAGAGTTTGAGAGAGAGAGCGAGAGTGAGAGCGAGAGCGAAACATCAACAATTCCGCAACAAATGCAATAATCCCTCCCTAGCTATGATGATCTGGCAAGAAAACTTTTGGTGCATACGTGGGGTGTTGCTGTTGCGTGGTGAGACCCAACATCCTTTGATGTGTACTTGTGGTGAGCAGGGAATGATCAGTTGGCTTTTGGTTTAGAATTCCCCATTTTGGTTTCATTTCCACACTCCCTATATAATGAGATTTATTTCATTGGGACTTTTTATTAAACTAGTAAATGTGTACGTGCATTTGCATATGGCTGTTGGAAAATAGTAAAAAGGCATAATGAAATTTATTGGTAATCGCTTTCCAAACCGAGAACTCACAATAGCGTTGTAAAGTTGTGAAACTAAGAACTTGTAGAGAGGAGGGTTGAGTCGTGCCACTTGGTCACTCTCCTTAGAACCGCATTTACAAAACTATTTATAATCTATGTGTAGTTTTTGAACAATTATAAGTGGACAGTTTTTGAATAGTTATAAGTGGATAGTTTCTGAACTAAGAGTAAAGGACATATATGCCCTCTTTTATGCCCATTGTATGCTTAGACAAGGAGTAGAAAATTTCCAATGAAAATTTCAGAAAGAAGGGGCATTCACTCTTTTATAGGTAGTATAGATATAGATATATGGCAACAACTATAAGAATTAAGGGTGCTTAATCAAATTGTGGGGTTATTTTTGGAAAATCGTGAATTGAAATTAAACCGAAGCCAATCAATTATCTTTTTGACTTATTTGGTTTTTTATCAGCTCGATCTATAAGCTTTTTGATATTTATAATATATATTGTAAATAAATATAATATAATAAAAATATTAAAAACACATGTAATATATTACTAGTAGGGACCCATGCGATGCACGGGAAAATCTAAAAGACTTAATAATTTTATTTTTTATTTAATGTTGATTTATAAAAAATAATTTTTGTTAAGTGAATATGAACAAATCTTTTTTAATAAATTTAGTTTAATTAATAATTTGTAGTAATTTTAATAATTTTTATTCTTTTTATTTTTTTAAATGAAATTTTGATTAATTTTAAAATAAATAAAAATAATTATAAAATCTAACATTTTTATTAATTCCACTAATAATTAACAATTATATAGGAATGACAACGGGGTGGGTTCAAGGCAGGGCACCCCATCCCTTTCCCTGCTCCATTGTCAAGACACTCTACCCTATCCCCGCCCCGTCCCCAGTGTTATGTGGGTTCAAGGCAAGGTAACCACTCCTCAATGTCGGGCGAGTTCAGGGGCAAGGCACCCCACTCCTCATCAAGGATGGAGAATCATCGAATTTCCCTGCCCCATCCCCTGTATTGGGCGGGTTCAAGTAGAGGTGTAAATTGGGTCTTGTTGGGTCGGCACGGCACAACCTGCATGCGGCCTACACAAAGTGCGAGTTGTGTCGTGTTGGCCCATGAGATGTCCCAGGCCATGCCTTCCTTCTCTAGGATAATTTGGGGGGTCGGTTCGGCATGGTCCACGGCTCAAGCCTGCATGAGCCCCGTGCCGTGTCGTGGGTCGGGTTGGTCCATGGGTTAGGCCTTGGGCCAGGCCATGCCGCACACCAAGCCAAGCTCAAGGCAAGGCACCCACTCCCCGTCCAAGGTTTTTAAAATTGGACTAGATAGGGAACTGTTATGGGTTGAACGATCTATTTGTCGAACGGATGACCCACTCTAACAAAAAAAATAAAAATTAGAAAAACATAAAAAGACAAAAAACTGTTGTCCGAGTTGACAGTTTGACTGCTCAGGTCAGTGGTTCGCTAACCAAATAAACGGTATTTGGACAAAAAGCGGTTTTGAGGTGAAACGGTGTCTGGTTCCCAATTTTTTTTGGTCTAACCATTTGGTTTGATCCAGTTTTGAAAACATTGTCCCGTCGACCCAATATTCAATTTGATGATAGAAATGATCACAAGGATATGTTGAGTATCAACCACATGGTGAATTTCTAAAAGTACACTAAATTGTCTTTAATATTCAAGAATGTAATTTTATGAAAATTTTAGAAAAATTATTGTGCTCGTGTAATTTTGAAAATTTATTCAAATTTTTATTAAATAATTTATTTTCTTTTTAAATGTTTTACTTATAGAATTATACTAATTTATCTTATAATTTCTAATATAAGCTAACCAGTAATTTCCTTTTTTCAATATTATACTAATTTATCTTAATAATTTGTGTAATTATTTCTTCAAATTATAGTTCTCCATTTCCCATAGTCATTGATCTTTAATAAATTTCAATAATTTGCAATGAAAATTACATAATTTTCAATGGTTTTCCAAAATCTATCAAATGTCATAAATTTTCCTAAAATTTTCAAAAATATTCTAATATTTTTCAATAATTATTTAATGTATTTTAAATAAACTTTCAAATAATTTATATCTTTTAATTTCAAAAATGCTATTTTACAAAAACGTAGTTTTATGAAAATTTTTGAAAAATTTATTACATTTGTGTAACCATGGGGATTTATTGAATTTTTTTAAATTGTTATTAAATATATGTTTTTATTTGATAGTTTACTAACAAAATTACACTGATTTATCTTTATTTTTCAATATAAATTAATTAATAATTTCATTTTTTAACATTATAATATTTTGTTCCCCCATTTGTATTTGGTTATTAATTATAATAATAACAATAGCTAAACTTTTATACTTTTTGATAATTGTTAAATATAATTCTCAATTTTATAGAAATTAGTTAAAGAGTTTTCAATTTCTATAAAATGTTGTTAATGAGTTAATTAATAACAATATTTATTAATTTTTGGTAATTTACTAACCGTACTAATAAGAATATTTATTTTTTGGTAATATACGAATCGTATTTATTAACTTTTGGTAATAATACTATTTAATACTCATTGAATATAGGTGGGATTAAATATTAACTGTATTTAACAATTTATTAATTAATATGAATATTTTAAATGAGGGAGAGTGGATATAGATTGGAGGGAATGCATTTTAGGAATTCATTAGGGAGTGGGGCAACATGATACTTTCTTATTGGTTTAAATGAGATACCTTAGGAGAGAGATTATAAGAATATTTTTAGGTAGTTGGGTGACATGGTTTAATGGGAGTGGTGGGAAGGGGAGAAGAGAGAAAGTCAAAAAAAAATGCAGGGTAGGGATAATGGAGCAAGGAGAGGCATGGTGACAGGGACCCATGCTTTGTTAAGCGAAAGTTAAACAATAGAAATACATAAGAGTATATAATTGTTTTTATATTTGAACTTTTTAATAAACAATCTGATCAAACTCAACCCGAGTTGGTCGGTTGTCTAGTATTTTAGATCAGCATTGGTTTAATAAATATATATTAATATTTTATATTTCAAATTTAATTTTTTAATACGGGAAAGTAGGAAAACTCCCATATTTGTTAGTCTAAAATATTTTATATCATAGATATAATTTTTGTAATTTACTTTTTAATAATATCATTGTAATTTATGAAATTTAAAGTTAATTTTTTAAGTTTAAATCTTTTGAACAAACAAAATAAACTAAAAATAGACCCAAATCGATACAACCCGAATTGGTGGATTTTTGCTAATAGTCAATGATGAGGGGTGGTTTGGCCTAACCTACTAAATAGTGGACATGTGGATGCAACTTGATGACTAGGCAGTGACTCAACATTTCCTGCCACCTCAGTAGGCTAGTTCACCTTGGGTGTCTTGGCCACCTCGGTCAAGACCGAGGTTTAAGTAGCTCAGGATGGCCTAACCTACCAAGGTGACACGTAGCGAACTTTTAGAAGCAGCCAGCTGTCTCCGAGCTCTTCGGGATCATGCCACACGATTGTAGGTCTTATCATCATCCCACCCCGATCAGATAGACACGATATCCACCTCCCAGTGCGGAATGGACTCCTAACAACGTAGGCCAAGGATCTCAGAGGTATCTCATGAGACCCATGGCATCTCACCTATATAAGGGCACCAACCCCTGTAACCTAGGTACGTGCGACTATTTGCATTCTAGCTCTCTCGCTATCAAGTTCACAACTCACCCACTAAATACTAACTTAAGCATCGGAGTGACCACCCCGTGTTCTCTGAGCATTCCTTCTTTGCAGTTTGACCAGCCAACTAAGCAATTGACGTCTGAGCTGCCGTTTATTTAGGAGCAACCAGATCATGCACCATTAGTTAATCGGTTTCAAGTAACACACTGTGGACTTGATCAAGTTGATTTGGTTGGCGTAACAACCTGCAACTGAACTGAACCAATCATTGAACACTCCTAATTTCAACTAAATTTATAGTCTAATATTTAATAAATAACAATAATTTAATCTCCAATAATGATTGAAAATTTATAGCAAACGTACACGATCATTGAAAATAAGTTTATAATGAAAATATAATAGATATATAATAAAAATACAATAATTAAAAAAATATAATAAATACTGAAAATATACTAAATTAGCCGAAAATATCCTTAACACTTTTTTTTGTACAGAAAACAAAATTGACAAAATATAGCCAACAGAGTGCTTGCTCATGTCTTATTAAGGGCAAAAATGATATTTTTATTTTTATTTTCTTTTGATAAAATTTATTTAAATGAATGTTAGGGTCAACACTATCATTTTCCACTGTCATCTAATGGAAGATTGATCAAGTCCATTTTAAATTATAAGTGTTTTTTAGTAAAATTCTAACTATAGGTTAGACTTTAGCAAGTCTATGAAAATATAAGGGGTATTTTAGCAAATGACCTTTTTTATTATTTAGCTTTCACTTAATAAATCCTATGCATCGCACGGGTCCCGCTAGTATATAAAAAAAAGACAATAATTACAAAAATATAATAAATACTGAAAAATATACTAAATTAATCAATAAATAATGTAATCTTAAATAATAGTTTAATCTCTACTAAGTATTAATCTATAAATTATAAAAAATATATAACTACTAAAAATAAATTTATGACAAAAATACAATAAATATGATAAATTAAATGTCAAAAGTTAAATAAAAGTTGTTTAATATCCAATAATTATTGATAATTTTCTATTAAATAAAAAAAATAAAAATACATTTATAAATAATTATTGAAAGCATATTTATAAAAACCAATAAATATTAATTATAATAAATATAATATATAATGAATATACACTATTATTGTAAAATTATTACTAATAAATATAATTTTTTTGAAAGTTATTTTCTATAATTATTAATTGATATAAGTGAAATTAGTTATTTACAATATTATTTATTTATTTAAATAATATTTTTATTAAATTCTTAAATATTAATTATTTATTGAATTTAATAATCCATAAAATTATAATTGTACTATTATTACGTAAATCGTTATTAATTTTGTAAAATATTAAATTTTTGTTAATATGAATATTATGAATTCTATTATACTTATTTTTCTACTTTTAAGAATTTTTTTAAAATTTATTACATAATTTCGTTATTTTAACTATTTAAAATTTTGTCATATTAAATATTTTGTTATTTAAATATTTAAATAATATGTAAAATAGTTAAATTTTTTCATTATTTGAATTTTATTTATTTTAATTTTATTACGTAATATTAAGTATTCCATTATATTATTTAGATATTTTGATAATTTTATTTAAGATTTTTAGTTATTGAAATATTTAAATAATGCTTTATTTTTTAATTTTAAATTTTTATTATTTGAATTACATTTAAATTGAATAATTTGTAAAACTATAATTTATATTGTTACTACATAATTTCATGATGAATTTTGTAAAATATTGAATTATTAATAATATGAATATAATTTCGTTATAACATTTAAATAGTTCTGAATTTTTTTAATTTAAACTTTCTTTAGATATATATAGATAAAAAGTAGGGGAGAGGATAAATAGGAATTAGAGATTGTTTAGGAGAGAATCTCTATACTAATTTAGAGATAATTTAAGAGATAAATACGAGTTATAGATAATTTTGGAGATAAATAGGAGTTAGAGACAATTTAGGAGGAAGTGGGGGGAAGTGGTGCCACTTGGCTAAACATTAGAAAAGCAAATTCCTCTTTATTTATGGTTGTTAGAAATAGTTAAGCAAATGTGGTTTCTGTATTGGTTTAATGGATAATTATGTGGAATTAAAAAAATACAAAAAATTAGGAAGGGGGGTTTGAAGCAAGGAGAGGGCTGCTGACATGGCAGGACAAATTTTAATATATATATATATATATATATATATATTTTTATATATATATATATATATATATATATATATAATAGATAGATAGATAGATAGATAGATAGATAGATAGATAGATAGATAGATAGATATAGATAGATAGATAGATAGATATTATAAATAAGGGAAAATTCCCGATTAGTACCATGTACTTTGGGCCTAGTGCCACTTTGGTCCCTAAACTTTAGAATGCAACAATTCAGTACCTAAACTTTTAAAACATGACAATCCAATACCTGTTGTTAACTAGTTGTTAACGTTAAGTGGCATTTGAAAAAGAAACAAATACCCTTCAAGTGTCATCTAATTTTCTTTATCAACCATCCAAACATTGACAAAAAATTAACAATCTCAAATCCTTGCCTCTTCTATTCAAGAAAGTTGGGGCTGCTAGAATGCCCACTCAAACGTGACCCCGGCTTTTTTGAATGGAAAAGGCAAGGATTTGGGATAATTAAATTTTTGTCAACGTTTAGATGGTTGATAAAGAAAATTAAATAGCACTTGAAGGGCATTTGTGTCTTTTCCAAATGGCACTTAATAGTTGGTTAATAGCTAGTTAACGACAAGTACTGGATTATCACGTTTTAAAAGTTTGGGTACTGAATTGTCGCATTTTAAAGTTTGGGGACCAAAGTGGCACTAGGCCCAAAGTATAGGGTACTAATCGGGAATTTTCCCTGTAAATAATAAATACTATATTATGGGGTAAAATACAAAAACCTTCCCTGAAGTTTCGAACAATCATAAATACCTCCTCAGAACTTTTCAGAAACTCAACAAAAACTTCCCTTCACAGAAAACGTTAGATTGATGCATCATTTTTTTCCAAATACCCATTCTACCATTCTATAAATTATTTTACATACAAAATTACTGAAATAATCTCATTTTAACTCAACAAAAAATACATATTTCAATAATTTTGTATGTAAAATTATTGAGATGATCATTAAAGGAGGTTTTTGTTGAGTTAAAACGGGGTTATTTAAATAATTTTGTATGTAAAATAATTTATAAAAGGGTAGAATGGATATTTGAAAAAAACCAGTGCATCAATCTAATGTTTTCTGCATGGGGCAATGACAAAAGGGAGGTTTTTGTTGAATTTCTCAAAAATTCATGGGAGATAATTGTCAAAATGAAACGATAAGGGAGATTTTTATGATTGTCAGAAACTTCAGGGGAGATTTTTGTGTGTTTACCCTATATATGTTCAATTAACGGCCAATTTTTTATATCGACCAATTCGATTAACCGAATTTTTTAGTTTGATTTCATTGAATAAATTCAAATTTTCGGTTTTTTCTGTTTTTATGATTAGCCCTAATCTGGATTTCTTGTTTTCATCTTTAGAGAATAATATTTTGTGATGCATGGGGTGAATTATGAGCTGCCACAGCATGGCAAAAGCAAACCGTTCTGGTTTGATAAATTAGAAAGGAGATCATTATAGGATTACAAATTCATTTTTCTAATATTTTAATCAACTTGATAGGTCTACTTTGACAGCCATCTGATCATGTTGATCTTTAGTGAGGCAATTTCTGAGGTGGGGTGGGGTCCATTCTAAATTTCTAATGTACTGAGTGAAGCCTGGGATTGGGAACATCATTAAACTACAAACTATAACCCAAGTAACCATGTGAAATGTGACTGGATAATTATCAGAATACCCGGTTACCCGAGTACCCGATATCACATCCCCAATTAACATATTCCGGATCACACAAATGTGGTTCAACACTGACCCGGTTATCAGGAACATTATCAACCAGTGTCTTTAAAATCGGACCAGACCGTACAGTCGGATCAGAAAAAATTGGGAACCCGTGGTTTGTTTTACTCCAAAATCGTTTTTTGGCCAAAAAGCATTAATTTGGTCAGTAAACCGCTGACTCGGGTAATTAAACAACTTGAATTACGATTTTTTGCCATTTTTTTGTTTTCTTAATTTTTTTTTTAATTTTTTGTCAGAATGGGCTATCCATTTGAATTGGATGATTGGACCATTTGACCTGAGAACCGGACCCAGAATAGCTCTGTGTCCGGTTTTAAATACCTTGTCACCAACATCTAATTATACGAATTTTGAAATTTATATAAAGGAAATTAATAATTCATTAATTCCCCATTTCCTTTTATCTCTAATTAAGTATTTATATTATATTCGTGCAATAAATATATATTACATTAAAATATACTAGTATTTACTCAAAAGGTTTTGTCAATTTCTACCAACACAACTACGGTTCTAATCCATTTATCTAGACTGGCCGGAGGTTGGGATCACTTCTATCAATTATCAAACCCGGATTCAACCCGATTATACCTGAAAACGGGTGCATTTGATGCCAATTCAAGGTATCTAGAATTTGTAGATTGATTTGCCGATACCAATCTAAACGTCAAAGAAATTTCACATTGGTCATTATCATGGTTCAAAGTATTGATATACTTCAATATGTCATATGGGGTATATCTAAGAATTTCGACCATTTTTTTTTTAGTTTTTTTTTTAAATGGTCATGACTTATGAGGATTGGTCTAAGGTCTGTTTATCCTCTGAAATGTGTAAAAAATCCAAAAATGTTACTATTAATATGAGCTGTCCTATATAATACTCAATATCGATACTTTGATCCTTGATCATAAGGATTAATCTAAGATCTGTTTACTTTCCGAAATGATCAAAATCCCAAAAATTTCATATTAATTAATATATCATGGCCCTATCAATACGATATATATTGGTCGATACATTGCAAATTTTTTTATTCATAATCATTATTTTATATATTTTAAATTTCAAAGGAAAGGAAGAAAAAGGTGTAGGGTCAACTAAGGTGATTGTCCACCTCGCAGCTAAAAGATCATGTGGTGAATGGGGCAGAGATGGGGATGGTGTAATGGTAGCCTATGAATTGTATGTGGCCTCTCTGCTTCCTTGAAAGTGAAAGCTCTCTCGTGTAGTAGAAAGAGAGAAACTATTGTGAAGTGGTGTGTACCCCACATCACTACACTACACTACAGTACTTCCCACCTGCTTATGAGTTATGACAACACCATTTGGCTATCATAGTCATAGTCCACCACGTGTCAAAAGCGCCACGTGTATTTTTTGTATTTACAATATTCCTCTCCGCATATTTTTATTTTTCGCCTTTTCTTTTTCCTTTGGGACTGAGTGGTGGTCCTTGTCAGTTGCATGTCACCTACTCAGGGTGAAGTAAAGCTTCCCGATTCAGAGTGCAACTGAGAAGATCGATCGAGTGGGATTCTGAGAGGTCGAAATGGAACTATTGGTCCAAAACTGGGTCGACCCGGTCCACTCCCAAACCATAACACATTGGTTTTATAAAACCAGACCCAGAACCCAAGTGATTACTATTCGGGCTAGCTAGTCATCAGGTCTGGTGTGATTAGACTCGATTCTGTAATATAATAATAAATACAAGTGTGTTTTTAGCTAAAGTTATCATCTATACTGTTTTATCAAATTTGACTTTTATATTTTATTCATGATTTTCAAAATTGAATCGGACTGGACGATCAGATCGGGTGACTGGTTCCATTTTTCTCCAAAATTGGATTTTTCCCAAAAATTATTGATTTTAGTCAACAAACTATTGATCCAGGCTGTTAACTGTTTGAATCACTTGAACGGTTTTGACCGTTTTATACTTTTTAATTTCTTTTAGTTTTTTGTTAGAACGAGCCAACTATTCAGTTCAAACAGTTGGACTATTTGACCCAAAACCGAACCCTTGACCGATTTATTCTCCGGAACAGTTTTAAAAACCTTGATTTTATTAAATATATAATCAATTCAGGTCTTAATCAGTTTGGAATAGCAAAACCTGGTTTGACCCAATTATATATAATCGAGGCATAAACTCATAAACAGAACGGATATAATTGGTTCAATCGGGTTAACCTGGCCCATTAACAGCTCTAAATGGAATTGGTCACTTCTTTTAACTCCATTTTCTTTATATACCAACATTGGGGCATTAGTTTACAAGTGGGTGAGTTTCCGCCCAATAAGAGTGCTGCCACATGCATGCTTTGCATTTTGGTTCAATATATCTTTATTAGTTCCATGAATGATTCATGAGAATGAACAGATGGGATGTTGGTTTGAGGTGGATTGTGGTGTGACTAAAAAGGTGGGAATCTCACATGCTCTTGCAGCCCTGTTGAATCAAAATTTCACCTGTTCGGCTTTATACATGGAATTCATGGAAGTCCCATTTAAGTAGGTATTCAGTTATGTATGTATGTATGTATGTGTATGTATCTATTAGGATTGATGTTAAATTGGTCATTAGGTATTCCTCAAGGAGGTATAAATTTAAATCACAAAAATAGAAAAATTATTATTCATATTCTGTTTCAATGGGCCCCTTGTGCACTCTGCCACTAACTCACTAATCTATTAATTATGTCGATCCACCTGGCTCTTATGGGGATAAAAGCTGCATCACTAATATATACAAAAGGGGTATATATATATATATATGTATGTATATTTGTATTTTAGCCATTTTGTATGTTTTTTGTTTTGCTTTAATTATGTCGATCCACCTGGCTCTTATGGGAATCTCACATGCTCCTCGCATTAAAATCAATCATTTTTATTTTTATTTTTGTTTTATTTTTTTGAATTTATCCCCAAATTTTATTTCATTTAGAGGGACGGTCACCTTAAATTTTATTAACCATTTTCCAAAGGAAAGCAAGAAACAATAGGAGAGGACTTGGCAACCTTACCCAGTTACCCCTTAACCCAAGCATAAAAAGACCTGACAAAAAAACAGGCATATCCAAATTATCTTTATAAATAAGATGAGCCAAATTTCTAGGAATTTAGAAATTACCATCGATCACCTTAAACAAGCATCTTTCATCAATTCTTTTGCTACCTAGAAGATAAACACGATCTTAAACTGATTGTTCAAAATATGATGTCACAATTGATTATATTCGTTTCCAGTAAAATTTCATTCGTACCAGTACAAATATGTATAAGAATACAAATTCTTGTTTACTTTTGTTTTGGGTTTTACTTTATTTCAAGTTTTATTTTTATTTTTTACTTCATGTGCAATTTAAACAAACAATATAAGACAAAAGCTGAATCAAAATTATTTATTATTCCCATCTCTTAAAATAAAAGAAAAGAAAATGAACCGGTTGTAGTATGTTTGTATTTTTAATTTAGATTTCGTTATATTTTCACTTTTTCAAATTTCATATTTATTTATTTTCATGTCTGAAGAATATCTTGGATTTTAAATTGGAAAATCATAGATTTAAAGATTTCTAAATTAAAATAAAAACTAAAAAAAAAAAAGATTTTAATTCCCCTACAAATGTAAAGACAAGGGATGCAAACCAAGGTTGATTGACTGCCAAGTCAAAAAATATAACAAACATATTCAAAATTAATAATTATGCTTTATTTCATGATATTCCTATCAAACTTCTTCAACTTCTTTCTTTTTTCTTTTCTTTTCCGTTTTTATAGTGGAATATTGATAAAATGAGGGCTGAGGAAAAGACTTTGGATCTTCTGCCCACGTTTACCCACAATACACTATCCCCATGAATTGGGAATATCTCCCCCTGCATAATAATATGTAGGAAGATGAGATGTTCTCCATGCATGACTGCAATAATATTTGGGTAGATGTGGACAGAGTTTGTGTGGGCAGGAGATCCAGACTCTGAGAAAAGAGGGAAAGAGAATCACTCTAGATCTCCTACGCCATGTATTTGAAACAACTCCCCATCAATGACAAGGGAGATATTCTCAATGTGCAGCTGTTATGTCCTGTGGGTAAGAGTGTGAGAAGAGTTTGTGGGTAGGGATCCCAGCACCAAAGAAATCCCTTTCCGATTTTATTTTTTTCGTCTATTGGTGAAGTTTTAAGAAAAAAAAATATAAAATAGGAAAAAGAACAATTATGTAAAGCCACCTTAACAGTTAACAATAATTGGATTCATGGAAACTGGAATTCAAGACAACACAATAAGTTCAGGAAATAATCCAAAGGCACCGAACCAAACAACTAACCTATCACTTTCTTATTGAGCTTGATCGAGGAGATGCAGAAGCCTCTATTCTTCACCTCTTCCCTATAAACATTCGAGCCATATGTCTATAGAAAGCTCCAAAAGAAAATTCCTTCAGCATCCAGTTAAAAGGCAAAAAGCAACCCCAACAAAAAAGTGCTTTTGGTCAATACACAAAAGAGTCCTACCTACAGCTTTCCTATGTTTGGATGCTATTCCATAATCAAATTAAATTATTTCATTGTGGGTTTTTGAGGACACGCTTTAATCTGTTAAAATGAAAGCATTTTTGGCTGAAATGCCATTTAATTAAAGCTAAAATGAAATGATTTTAGCATCCAAACATATTTCTTTGGGTAGCCTGTAAACCATTTGCAATTGTGCAAAGATGCTCCAAATAAAATTCTAGGAGAAGCTCCAAGAGAGCTGTCAGTGGTAGATAGGTATAGATGTCCCTTTTCAGATAACTAAAAAAAAAGGTGGCTATAGTGTGAAAAAGGACCCTCGCCATTAATTCTATTCTATTGATCTCAGTGAAATGAAAATGGATGGAATGGATAGCTCTTGCCCTTTTCTATTCTATTTAAAGGACTAAATTACCCATTTTTTGAATTAACATCTTGCCTGCATGAACGGAAGAGGCTATTAGTCTGGTCCGATTTGAAAACCATAAGACCCGTTTGGGAGGGCTGAGCTGAAGAGTCAGCTAATCTGGTTCAGCTATTTTCTAGTGCTCGGAAAAAGGGTATATCAATTAGCCAATTGGTAAAATCTCTAGTTGGTTATAGTGGAGATCTGCGATCAAATCTCATACGTCTTTGCCCAGATTGGGGTGCGATAGTCTCAAGGGCTATCCTTTGTTTTCTAACCCTTTTATCAAAAATACTGCAGATAAGTCGTTCAAAGAGACTAAAGCATAGACCTTCAATTAATGACTGATTAATAATTGATTTGGGCTCTATGGATTTTTCACCAAATGAAATTGGTGTGGGGCCAACCTCGAAAAGCCAGAACCCATGAAGCTTCAGCCCTCCCAAACGACACTAAATCAAACCCAACCTGATTTTCAAGTCATTTAACACTTAACACAAAGTCAAGTGTGATTTGTGATTTATTTCTTGTGCTTTCCAAGATGACATTGAACAATTGGATTTTGATGTAGCGTAGGAGGTGACATGGCTTCCGGTAGACGATGGATTCGGTTGATTTGTAAAAAGTGAATCAGAGAACCTAGGAATACAAGAGAGCAAGAGATTAGAGATTACGCGTACTTTGCACCCCGGGGGGTGAAGCCTTTATATAATGGAGTCCTCGCGGGCTTCGCAGAGTGGTTCCGAAATTCTTGACTCGATGAGGTCCGTTTCCACGATAATTGGGGATAATACTGCCAACTGATAAGATTCATCACTTCCGCCCGAATCAGATGGGGGAGATAATAGCTGTTACAAGGTGTGATCCTGTGAGGCGCAAAATCTGGTGGCGAGATCTTCAGGGTTGCCAAGCAGTGGTCGGTCAGTATTACCCGAGCTAGTGCCCTTTGGATCCAACCTGATATGAATGCTGAAGTGCCTTAGGACCGAGGTGGTCCTGATGCGATCGTGCAACGAGGTGAATTTGTCCCGAGGTGGACTTGCCCCGGGGTAGTTTGGTTATTCGAGCTCGATCCGTTGCAGACTTGGTGCGTCGGACTGAGCTGTCATCCAGCTAGTTAGGTCGTGTCCATGTGTCCCTCTATTACTAGGTCGGGCCAAACCATCCTACATCAGATTTGGTGCAATGGGTCTCCATGATTAAATGATAATTGGGTTTGGAATTACTTTATGCAGTTGTATAACAAGTCCAAAGTAGCCAGGTGGCTAATTTTGATTAGCTAATCCCTTAATTAAGAGGAATCTTTCAATTGAGAGTAGGAATATCTTACTTACCATATTACTACTACCAAATCCTCTCCTCCTAGCTAGAAGCGTCAGGTTTTTCTTTGTTATCTCAAACATTATATTGGACAGTGCTTATGTCACAGCATGCATTAAGAATGAATAATCTAACAGCATAATGGTTACTTACAATACACAGGTGTAAAGGGTCCCGGAACTGATTAATCTTAAATTAGTTTATCCATTGATGAGCTAACTGATCTAGTTGTCAAAGGAAATGAGGTCATATGAGGGAGAGATGTTGGTGAAAGAAGGAAAAGGGAGGGAACAAAGAGTGGGGGAGTGAGACAAATTGGACGGTGATGAATTAAAGGACCAAAGAAGATTAGTTGGCATTGCGATAATAATAATCAGATATTGACATTGGCACTAAGTAGAGGTGGTGAATGGGGAAGGGAATAGATAAAACTCGTAAGAAGAAGTGATTTGTTACAAATTGAAAGGATTAAATGGGTGAGGAATAGACTAAAATGGACATCGGTGAAATAATAAAAAATGATTTAAGCTTTATAATTTTACAATTGATATGATGTTGAACAGAATATAATGGTGAAACGGTATTCATGTAGTTGACCCCATATATTTGAGATAAGGCTTGGATGATGATGATGGTGATATAAGGATAAAACTCCCACTCCCAGGCTTTCATTATTCTTATTCTTAGGCCCCAAACGATTAAAAGTTATCTCCCCCAATCTTATGTTTTATTATTCTTACTATTACAGTGGAAACATGAGAAACCCGTAACCTTAAACCTTGGAAACATTATCAAAGCAAAACATTTCTTTATTGTCTAATTTAGAAAATAAACAACTTCACTATATATTTTTTTAAAGGTCAGAGATGGGTTTCATTTAGATCTCACAAAGAAAGAAGACTATTGAAGTATAATGTTTACATGTTATGATTCTCTCCTTTTGTTATTAGATGCCCTTATTTTCTATTATATATGGAATAGTATTGTCGGGACTTAATTATTCATGTTTTTCTTTTTCTTTTTTTTTTTAAATTGGTCATGTTAAGAGAATTTTATTAAAATGATTAAAAAGTAATATAGATCAAGAAATAGGAGCACTCATTTATTTTAATAAAAGCCATAGATCCAAGTACTGTTTGGACTCATTGCATTAGAGATGTGGTGGTTAGAATTATGGTGTGGTGTTGTCAATGTAGAACCAAATGTTTGAACCTCATCAAGTTAGTCAAATTTAGTACATTTTTGCTTGGATTTGGACCACTACGCTTCAATCAATGAGCTGGGCAGGTGGCTTTTTCTCTAATCTAAGGTGATTTGAATTGGAATTGGGAGGTAAAAATTGAATCCATGCCATTGGAATGAAAAAGGGTCAAAAGCACAATTTTTTGATTTTTATCATGGTTTTGGCAAGTGTTAAGACTTGTTTTACCTTGTTTTCTTTTTTATTATTATATCAAAGGAGGAATTGAAATCCACAACTTTGTGCATGCATTAACCTCATCTACCCACAATGGCCCATATTTTTCTTTGATCTGCAGCCGTATCAGATGGGGCAGAGCTCTAGAAAAAGTGCACCAATTAGTCACCCCCACCCCCCGCCCCTTAAACCATCTAATCAAGTAGGTAAGTCCTTTGGTTTTTAATTCAAATAAGATGGTTTGATCAGTTGTGATCTCTACTTGGGATCTGTAATCTGTCCTAACCCAACATGACCCCATCACATACCTTTCATTTTCTTTCTTAATTATATCAAACCCTAATTCACCTGAATCAACCTACCCGGATAAAGCCAATGGGTTGCTAAACAAAATCATCTTTCTATCAGTTTCGAGTGATTCAGACGATTTGAGAGAAAACAAAAGCAGTGGGCACCTAAAACTAGATTGGGTTTGGGTCATGACTCATTATGCATCCAAACAGAGTCATGTTTACTGGATATCTGTGACTGTGTTGTTCTCTACCTTTTGACCAATCAGAAGCTTCCATTTGTTTGTTGCCTAGTGAAATGTGCTTTGAGGGTCAATCCCCCGTGCCTCCACTATCAAGTATGGAATCACGGGCTTCCATTCTCCATTCAGAGTCATGGCCAGAAAAATAAAAAGTAGGATAGGGAACGAGACTAATTGGTGGTTGCTTTGGTATTTTCGAAAAAGATGGGGGCAAATTTGGCATCTGAGTTCATGATCTGTAGCACCTCCGTAAAATCTGGGAAAATTTTCTGTTTAGCTTCGTGGGGGACAGCCATCCCAGACCCAGTTATTGCTGGCGACGTGTCCGATATGATTGCAGTGAAACTACTTAAATATCCTCATGGATTTTTGGAATGACGGAGAGAGATGATCGAAGTGTCAAACCAGGCAACAGCCGGTAGGTATACTGTCCACAGATGCCCCTTGCCAGTTTTTTTATACTACTTCTCTCATTGGGCACACATGCACATGCACGATCGCACATGGGAGTTCTAAATGACGAGATTGCCCTTCGTCTTCTTTCAAGATGACCGAATTACCCTTGTATTGATATTCTCATGCATGGGCACCGGGCAGTGTTAGTGTACCGCGTACGTAGGGCCCATGGAATTGAAAGGTAAATCAAATCAAGGCTTTATTTCGAGGAAACAACTGATACAGTGTTTCACTAGGATACATTAGCAGTTTATCACACTGGTCCGTTGCTACTGATTGGGCTCCTTCACTGCATCAAACAGAAAAGCATCTCGTGGGCCCATGTTGACATTAACATCTTGGAAGATGGCCAATGGGGGCCCATCAGTCTAGTCCATTCAATCTGTGGGGCATATCCCTGATGCGAAGAAAGCCCAAATTAATGCCCCCTTAGACATCTAACCACCGAAAGGCCTACACCCCTTTTTCCTCCGACTGAATAAACCATCCTTCGTTTTCTTCCTTTTCTCACCAAATGGTCAGGACACGTACGGTTACATCATAAAAACAATGTGATCATCTGGTCACACGGTCCAGAATCAACATGGATTCCCATAACTCCAATTGATGAAATCATCTCTGATGATCAACCTATAGTCTTGTGCCATCTGTCCCCAATTTCACTGAACAAATTGTATATATTTTACGGGTAATAGAAAATTAGGTACGATGCTGATGTTAATAAAAAGGGCTTGAAGGACATTAAGGGAATTTTGATATATTGAAAGGGAGGGTATTTTTGACATTTTACTTATATAATTATTATTTATGACATCCATAAAAGAAAATTATAAATCACCAAAATAAATAACGGGTTGTACCGGAAATTGGGTGCTTCCGCCCTTCCCCTGGTGAATACGTCTCGTCTCTCTCTGTTTTTTTTTTTTATTATTTTATTATTTTGAAGAAATAGATTAATAAATAAATAAAAAAGAGAGAACCGGTCGACCAAAGCCAAGCAGTTATGAGTTCTGGCGGGACCCACCAATACGAGTATTGACTAGGTAAAGCTTTACATTTTCGAAATTTAAGAGAAAAAAAAACCTGAAATCTTTTTTTATTCTTTTCTTCAAGCAATTTTATATGTTACGAGGGCTACAAAAGTTTATACAGTCGAGCATCATTGACCGCACATATTTTCTCTGCACCATCAATCACTGCCGTTCCTTTTACGGAGCAGATATTCTTGACTGTTGTCCTGCCAGAAAGTAAAAAAAAAAAGTGAAAGTAGGAAGAAATTAATCACTGGGACACGTGTACGTTAGCGATGTAGAGCAGTATTACAGTGTATACGTTTCCATCTTATTAGAAATTAAGAAATCATTTAAAAAAATCAAATTTCTTTTTCTAAAGGTTCTTGTGCTTCTAGCTTTCCTCTCTTCTTCTTTTTTTTTTTCTAATTTTAATTTAGAGTTAGATTTTTGCAAGAAAAAAAAAATCCACTGATAGTTATTTTATGAGCTACATCCCCGCCATAGTCATCAACATCATAGGGTAATGGACGGTTAACTAGAGAAAATAAAAGCTCTTCTTGTTTGTTTCTTCTTTTTCTATTGTTCTTACTTCTTTGGCTCTTGCTCTTTTTTTATTTTTTGATCTCTCGTTTTTCTTTTTCTATCTAAATGGGTTATGGGTGGTGTTGTTTTGATTTTGGGTTGTAAAAATTAAAGCAGAAAAGTCCAGAGTCAACAGGATATATGTAATAATATTCCTCTACCCTTACTCCATTATAAAATTAAATTCATTTTTTTTATATAAAAAGGAGTAGCAAGTTTTTCAATAACATCAAAATAAAGCAATGAAAGCTGAACATTTACTCTTCTATATACAATAGGAACAACAACAAGAAGTCATAGAAACACCTTCCATTTTACCTTCGTTTCTCCACCTTTATTTTGATTCCTTCAAGGGTTCTTTATCTTCCATTGGATTGTACAGATTCCGGGCTAAAATCCCATTTCAGCCTCCCTGTATTTGGTTGATTCTGCTATTTTCTCTTTTTTTTTTTTTTTGAGACTATAAGGAAGAACCTGTTGTGTTTGTTGGGTTTTTGGTTTCCTTCTGAAAACTCTACCTGGGTTTTAGCAGAACAGACATCCACACCCAGTAAATTGATTAAACGGGGTTGAAGAGAACAAACGAAAATTATTCCATTTTTTTTCTTGAATTTTCATCAAGAAGATCAGTGGGCTTCTTTTTCTCTTATTTTTCCCTTTCTTTTCTTTATTTTGAATCTTTGTTTGGTAATTAAGGAGCGAGAAAAGCATGGGCAAGCAAGGGCCTTGCTATCACTGTGGAGTTACAAGTGAGTTTTTATTCGTTTTCCATGGTTTTCTGCTTTGTTGGTGCTGAATATTCAAGAAAAAATTGGCTTCTGTTTTCTTTTTTTTCCTCATTTATGTAAATGGGGATTCTTTATTTAAATCAATTTCTTCTGTCGAGAGAGATGTCCAGACAATAGTGTATTTCAATGATGAAGAGATTACTTGAACAAGGAAAATGAATAAGAATATGTTGTGATGTGTAATTCTTTTTCTCCTCTCTGTCTCGTTTGTGAATTTATTGAATGATACAAGACTACAAAGTGTCCGCCTTTTCTCTTTGAACATTTGTCCTTATATGAATTTTTGTGTATTGAAATAATTTTTCTCTTCTTTTCTTCTTCCATTTTTTGGTTATACATTCGTGTTCATATTCCTTTAAGTATATAACCATTCATTTCCTTGGCGTTTTAACTTCGCAGGCGACACTGAACTGGGTTCTTAGAGAATCTGTGTTTTGGTTATTTTAATACCTTCCTGCCATTTTAGGCAGTTTCTTTATGAAAAAAAGAAGAAAAGGAAATTTTTTATTGAGTCATGCCTCGTTCTAATTCTTTTCCATCTATAATTCTCTATGTTTTGAAGGGCATCTTTTATGGATCGATTAGGATTAATGTACTTGTGCTAAACTCAATGTTTGAAGTCCTTTGCTTCTCATATTTTGATTGTTTTTGTTTTATATGAATAGGTTACTAATAAACATCTACTCTCAGGTTCATCCTAATTGATGTTCTGTTGGTAGTACTGTTTCTGAAACTGTTCCATCTAATTCCTGAAGGGATACTTTTAAATCTCAATAAGTTCTTAAATGTTTCTGAAATCTACTACATTACACCAATGCTTTTCTACACCTAATAAATACTTTTCTTCTGTAGTTTTAGAGCTGAGCATCGGGTGCATTTTGTAGCAGAAAAACTATTTGAGTTTCTCCTTGGAAAAGAATCTTTATTTCTTTACATTGCTGAGGCTTGATGCAAATGTTAAAACTTAAATTTGATTCTCTATTTTAATCAGAATTATGGGAGTGCATACACTAGTGGTAGTTGTTGCATTCTATTCTTGCTTCCTAATTGTTTGATATTAGAAAGGGGACAAGTTTCAAAACTACTGAAATGAGTTTGAAAAGGAGATAGCATGGTTCAGAATTTTCACATTTTTCCATTTATATAGACACTGGGAAACATTGCCCCTGAAAGGAATTGCACCAAAATCATTGAGACAAATGGGAGACTGATATTTATTATGAAAGCTCATTTAGGTTGGGCTCAGCTCGGTTACATATATTCTTCTGCCTCTGTTGAGGTCATTGGCTTGGTATTGCATTTTCCAAGTCATTGGTTAAAAGTTAACATTTCTCTAGTGTCTCCTAGCCCAAACTAAGGATTCTATCACTACCTGCTTCCCAACTTTCTGTTTGTTCATTTTCTTGTAAACTTGCTCTTTGGCTTTTCTTCTCATTTAGTGGATTGTTGTTGCTTGAACTCTATCCCTGAGTCTGTTTGCCTCACTTATATCCTTCATCCACTCCTACATTCTTGTCAACCACACTGCTTTGCATCCGATGTTGCACAGGACAAAACCTACATTAGGGAAGACTTAGAAAATAAATGAATAAAGAATTCATTGATTTTATATATTAAACTTAACCAGAACCTCACAACAATAACAGGAGAGGGGGAAAACAGGACTGCATAAAAGTTAGTAAAGAACAGTTGCATCCAACCTGAGCTGTTGAAATTCTACAGACGTATGTCAGTAGTTGGTGATTCACCAAATAACCAAGGGCACCTACATAATTTCATATTATCCTGGTTAAATCAGCATTTTAAGTTCTTTCCAAGTTCTATCATCTCCATTTAAGGGCCTCTTGCAGTAAGACATCTCAACTTCATTAAATAGGTGGGGTAAGGGAATCTATCTGCTATTTACCTCAATCCTGGATTTACCATGTAGGATGGAATTGGTTCTGCTGGTTAACCTTCCAAAATTTAAACTTGTTATTGACTTTTTGTAACCTAGGGGATATTTGTTACCTTATTCTGAGATTCAGTTTGTTGGTACATGTTTGTACATGGTTACAATAGCCTCAAATCACATATTGATTTGTGTCCTGAATTAATACAACTCCATGTAACAACCATTGCAAGTTGGGCAGAGTTGCAATCATAAATATGATGTTCATGATCACTTTTATAATAGCCTGTGCTATGGCCTGGCTACAACATTGCAAAGGAGTGTATTTTCTGTCTTGTTTGCTATTTATCGTGGTGTACTTGCACATATAACACTGGGATCTTAATTATTCACTGATAACCAATTGACATTCAGAATATTTTCTATGTAGAGAAATGCTTAAGAATCATAGTGCTAATGGTTCTGCTATAGAAGTTTAATAAGTCTTTTAGGCTTTTCATTACAAAAGAGACTTACATGGTCTTGCATTGTAAAAAAATGGCTACATACATGTAGATGGCCGTGTAATCATAAATAAAGATTTTTTTGCATATGGTACTATATGCATGATTAATAGCCTAATAACCTTTATTCATGTCAACTTTTCGTAGAATAACAGGAAACATCAGTTGTATTATTTTGAATTGACCATGGTTGTCAAGATGATGCCCAGGTGTCAACCTAGGCAATAAGTGTGTTTTTGGAGGTTGCCTTGTTCTTTGCCTTGGTGTTTCTACATGGGAGTGTGCCAAACTTATCCACCTAGGTGTATGAAGTATGAACATCATATTTTTGGAAGTTTCCTTCTGCTTGATCATGCATATTGTGCTACATCATATCATTATGTATAAATAAGGACAAAAGTGGTAAAATGGCATTATAAAAGTTAAGTTTTTTTTTTAGTTAAAAGAACCAAAATATGTTTTAACCACAATTGGACTTTAACTAGTAGCGTTCACCATGATATTCCAATCAACATTCACACAAGCATGCATTCTCCAACCTTCTTCCCTTTATTCCTATCATATTCAGCATAACAAGTGCTTTGTAGTTTGTCCCTTTATTTGCCTGCTTTTCTTTCTGATCCTCTAATTGCACATTCTCTTTGTCTCCTCCTTAGGCATTAGTTAATAGATGATTCACCCCCTTGTTCACTTTGACTAGGGAAACAAGCTAACACATAAAAGAAACTAGGAAAATAAGCTAAACTAAGTTCATTTTAATTAAAAACCATTGCCTCGCATGTTTGCTTTATCACCTTCACAACTGTAGATTGTTGCTAACAATTTATATGAGCATGCTCAACTCCTCTTCATTTTCTGTATCTAAAGTTCAATCCATGGTGCGTTTTCAAGTTGTTCTTGCTTATTGATTTGTTTATACATTGGCTGCTGACAAATAAATGATGCTATAGCTAACACATAAAAGAAACTAGGAAAATAAGCTAAACTAAGTTCATTTTAATTAAAAACCATTGCCTCGCATGTTTGCTTTATCACCTTCACAACTGTAGATTGTTGCTAACAATTTATATGAGCATGCTCAACTCCTCTTCATTTTCTGTATCTAAAGTTCAATCCATGGTGCGTTTTCAAGTTGTTCTTGCTTATTGATTTGTTTATACATTGGCTGCTGACAAATAAATGATGCTATAGCTAACACATAAAAGAAACTAGGAAAATAAGCTAAACTAAGTTCATTTTAATTAAAAACCATTGCCTCGCATGTTTGCTTTATCACCTTCACAACTGTAGATTGTTGCTAACAATTTATATGAGCATGCTCAACTCTTCATTTTCTGTATCTAAAGTTCAATCCATGGTGCGTTTTCAAGTTGTTCTTGCTTATTGATTTGTTTATACATTGGCTGCTGGCAAATAAATGATGCTATAGGTACCCCTCTTTGGCGTAATGGGCCACCAGAAAAGCCAATTCTCTGTAACGCATGTGGGTCTCGATGGCGAACCAAGGGAACACTTGCAAACTATACTCCACTACATGCCAGGGTAGAGCCTGATGATTATGACGATTATAGAGCTCCAAAAGTGAAGAGCATACCCATTAAGGCCAAAGATGCAAAATTTCACAAAAGAAGACAAAGTCACGATAATATGGTAGCTGAAAGGGAAGCCCCTGAATGTGACCAAAACTTCCGGAAGGCTATTGAAGAAGATACAAGTAACAGATCAAGTTCAGGATCAGCCATATCTTACTCGGAGAGTTGTGCACAATTTGGTGGCACAGAAGCAAGTGATTTGACAGGTTGAATCAATATCCTTATTTCTTCATGTCTGCGTTTTATATGGATAAAGCACAGGCCATATGAGGGTTGAAATAGTAGTGTGTATGTATTCATTCATACTTTGCATTTTACTTTTTGTAAAGCCTAAAAATAGCACTGGAGTGTAGAATTGAATAGTGGTTCCAAGTTCCAATTTCCATGTCTTGAATAAAATAACAAAATTGGCATGTTATATCTAGATGTTAATACACAGTTAAAATATATGAAATTCTGTTTATTTGTTGTAGCTCCTGTCAAGCAGAACTGTGTTTCTGATTCAGAGTTTACCAAATGTGTTGCCTGCTATTTGGCATCACTTTATTTTCTTTGGTAGTACGTTTTTACCTAATAAGGGAATAACTATCCAAATCATTACTGGAATAATAGGCTGACATGTGTAAAAGATTATTAACAGGTGAAATTGAAGTTTTCATGATCCATTTTCATCGATGTAGTAGCTTGCTATTGTGCTTGATGTGCTCAAGTTCATAAATCCAGTTTATGACATTTTCAGGTCCACCCCAATCCACAGTGTGGGATACACTTGTGCCATCAAGGAAGAGGACTTGTGTCAGTCGCCCAAAGCCATCTTCTGTTGAGAAGCTTACAAAAGATTTATGCTCGATTTTACATGAACAACAGTCATCTTCTTATTTCTCGGGATCTTCAGAAGAGGACTTGCTTTTCGAAAGTGAGACCCCAATGGTCTCTGTTGAGATAGGACATGGAAGTATTCTCATCAAGCACCCGAGTGCAGTTGCTCGAGAGGAAGAATCTGAAGCCAGCTCTCTTTCAGTAGATAACAAATCATGCCTAGTACATGAGGGATACTCGGGTTCTGCATCTGTTCTTGTACATAATGGTAACAAGGGTGTATATTTTCCGAGTCTTGGCAAGGAGAAATTGAAGAAGTCTACAGGACAAGACACACAACGAGATCCGACTAAAAGGTGAGTCACTTGTTTTGAATTCTATTGGGAACTAGTTGTAGTTTCTGTTATCACTTCCTAAGCATGGTTTAGAGAACAGTGGAGAACCCATTACAGGTCTTGGTCCTGCATCCCAGTGTATACCTGGTATGCATGGGCAGAACAAAATTTTACTCAGCACAATAACTCAATCTCTTTCTGTGGGTTAAGCTTCCTATTCTTGATGTCACAGGGATAAGGAGCTCATTGAAAAATCACAAATTCTGCGGCATCACAATTCACTGCTTAGATCCATAAGTCTGGAAGTAAGATTGCACTTCTAACACTTTTTATTTGATTTTACTTGTAAGTTATTCTTCGAATCTTGATTCTGCATCTGAGTTTCAATTATCAGGCTCTCAGTGTGACCCAGTTTTCATAGTTAGGTGGTTAATATTCTGTTTTCCTTAGATTGTTGTGTAGCTTACATGATTGCAGTCCATGTTTGGAGTAGGATGTCATTGACTTCGAGGAGTTTGTGAATCATTTGACACATGAAGACCAGAAGCAATTGATGAAATTTCTACCTTCTATAGATACTGCCAGACTTCCTGACAGGTTAGTATCCTTATTACTCATTTTTCAATGATAACAAGGTTGCAAAAGCATAGATTGGAGAATTGTATAATGTGCACATAGAATTTGTAAACCAGCGGTCATAGTTTTCAAGGTGCCAAGGCGAGGCTAGGCGACAGGGGGGCACCTTGTCGCCTAGTCCCCTAGGCGGGCGCCTAGGCATCACCTAGGCAATGGATTTTTTTAAGTAAAAATCATATATCCTAGGGTAGTTCCCTAGGATATGGTTACAATTTTTTTAAGTAAAATTTAGGGGCTGAACCCCTATTTTGTTATAGGAAAAGAAGAAAAGAAAAGGTGGAAGAAGAAATGTTTGATTAGACAAAATTTAAGTTCTTCCCTTAGTTATTGTTCAGATTTTGAAGTCATTGAGGGTTCAATACAGAAGTTAGCAATGTTTGTGTTGATTAAACCCTTACAAATAAGAAAATAATAAAAAGAAATTAGTTTATAAACACAAAAAATGAATATTTTTCTTTAATAATGTCTATTTTATAATTATAATCTCAAGAAACAAAAAAACAATATAAAAGTATTTTATTACACTATGCAAAACTGCTTGGCGACTAGGCAAGGCGAGCCTCCAAGGGCACCTTGTCGCGTAGGCATCACCTTGACAACTATGCTAGTTGTGCAACCTGTCCTCTTTCTTCCACTTGAAGAGATAATTTTGCCTATTAGCCATGTGTTCAATCTCTGCATTCCATTTCAGCCCTACACCCCACCTTTAATTGGTGATTCCCCAAATCATATTATCTATCAGAAACATAATTTTTTGTTGAAAGTTGTTCATAAAATGCCTTGTTGCAAGCACAACACAGATTTTAGGCTGAAATTGGCCCCATGTATGGAGGACGGCTAGAGGGACACTAACCCTGTTTCCTCTTGGTAGATTCCTAGATTGTTTAGACTAATCTAAAGAATCCAGTTGGAAGATATTAGAGGGGGAAGGCTAAGCTATTCCTGTTGCCATTTCATTTTGTTTATATATATATATATTTATTTATTTCTTTATTTATTTATTTTATTTGCACGTATACCCTGTATGTGTAATGCAGAAGATGATTTCGGGTTTTTGGGTTTCTAATCCATGACAGTGATGCAATATCTTTTTGTCGTATGTGCAGCCTTAAGAGCATGTTTGATAGCCCTCAGTTCAAAGAGAACTTGTCTTCCTTTCAGCAACTTCTTGCGGAAGGAGTCTTTGATCTCTCTTTCCCTGGAGGGACCACTGAAGACTGTAAGACTCTGAAGCGGCTTGTGTTGGTCAATTTGACAAAGTCCAAATGGGTAGAACACTATAATCTGCTTAAGGTAAGAACTAATAACCTAAATTTGGATGTCATAACAATCAAAAACTTGAGTTGATTGGATTTACTGGAAATTAAAAATAGAATTGTATCCAACCTTCTTCTTGGGTAAGTATAACAGTACATGCTCTTGGGAATATAGACACCTTATGAGGGAGGTAAAACAATTGGTTTTACAGAGTTGAAGTTGAGAACAACTTCTTAACTGGACCCTAAGATCGTTTAACGGAATAGCTGATGCTTTGGTAAGGCAAATAATGAGCAGAAATCAACTGTATTGCTGTGTTGATCCCAAGATGGGAATATGTAATAAGCAAAAAGTTGAAATCAGAGGTGAGGGTAGCAGGGAATATAGCCCAAAATAGAGATACTTGGTATATTTCTGATTGTACATCATTCTTCAACTTAAATATCAATAAAGCTTTGATTAGTTATATTGATAAAAAGAAGCAATTTCTTCAACTCTCTGTTTGTATCATGGTTTAAAGTATGGATACACCTCTGTCTATTGGTACTTTCAACAATACTCCCTCCCATTATTTTTTAGTGTTTTTTTGTTTCAAATTTCAGTTTTAAATATAGTTACATATATATAATTTAAAAAATGGGTTCCTGAAAACACCTGTAAACTGGTGCATCAGGAATCAGAAGATATGTTACGATATACCCGATATGGGGCGTATTATTTCGAAAATTTGATCCTTGGTTTGTGTGTTTCAATTAATTTTTTGTTCTCTGTTTCCATGGCTCTAGGATGTGAAACGTAAAAAGGTTACAGAAGGGAAGGGGGCTGCAATAGGAACTGGTGTCCTTGGGTCAAGTGAATTATCAACTGTCAAGAGATCATGTGGTGGACAAAATCAAAACTTTCCAGGTCAGCTGTTTTCTAATGCACCACCATAAAGTGAGTGCTGTTATTGTTACTTTACATTTGTAGAACTCTTAATCATGACATTGGTCACAAAAAAGGCTTTTTGAGCAGAATAAAAAAAGTCCAGTGTTTTTTTCACCTCCTTAGTTTGTATTCTGTAAATAAAAAAGAATTGCTTACCTTTGTTCAAATGTATTTGGGATCCAAACCTCATGGATTCTTTTTCCATTTCAGAGCCTAAGAATATAATAAGTCCCAAAAGAGTCATGAAGGCCAGCTATTTCACAAAGGATTACATTGAAAGTGATGGGTCTT
Organism: Nelumbo lutea; assembly: GCF_056320005.1. Classification (NCBI taxonomy): domain Eukaryota; kingdom Viridiplantae; phylum Streptophyta; class Magnoliopsida; order Proteales; family Nelumbonaceae; genus Nelumbo; species Nelumbo lutea. The sequence goes on from NC_142684.1 coordinate 206,235,150, forward strand.
GCTTCAGTCCAAGTAGCTTATTTGCTTTCCCTCCAGATGGGAGTTCCTTCATGTTTGACTCTTTCCAGTTTACTGATGATAGTTCCGACCAAGATCTACTGCTGGATGTGCCGTCCAATGGATCCTTCCCTCAGGCAGAACTACTACCCCCATCTTCAAGTTTTGTCGTGCAACAGGCCAGCACTAGTAGTAGCACAGTATTCCCCCATCTTATTCATCCCTGAGTTTGTCCATACAGAATGGTTTTATCCCTGAGTGGTTATATGGGCATCACTCTTGGAAAGAAGGGAGTCTGCAGTATTTATGGTTTTACATTCTGCAATGCAAAAGAACTGTGTAAATGAGGTTTGGTGTTTTTTTTAATCACTTTTTTTCCGTCTTTCTTTTTCCCTTCCCTTTGCCATATTCAAATAATGCTGACATGTTTGAATATTGGAATATTAAGGGATGGATGTGGATGGCTTTTTTGTATAGGCTGAGTCTGACAAATGATTGTAATATATAGCTCAAACTGCAGAGGAGGTGGCCTTGTCTAGAGCTTTATGGAGAGTTTTGCATGTACTTATTCTAGTTGCTGCTTGCCAAATAAGCTTTGAAATAGCTTATAGTCATCGAGTATACCTTTGGTGCCGCATGTGTTGGCACCTTTGCTTTTGTTAAAATGACTTTGGATGAAGGTCTTTGTGTGCTGAGGAGGTTAATTGAGAAAGGGAATGCAAGTAATGCCTACTTAAAGTCTCCATGACTGATTTTTAGTGACCAATAGCTAAGGAATGTGACAAATTTTGCATGTTAGTTTTCTATTCTCTATAGCCATGTTTGATGCTACTAATGATGCATATTCCTTGGTTTTTCTTAATGTTATTTGTCAGCATGGTCGGAACTTGGTTTTCTTAACCATTTCAAACTGTTGCAAAAGTCATATTCAATCATTACAAAGTAATATTAATTCTTACAAACCCATAAAAGGTGACCAATTTCAAATTTGGGTGGATGGGTCTCTGACAAAGCCAATGGTTTTGGACTGACTACTGGATTTGGGGTTTAGTCCGTTCTGCAACTGTGACTTATCATCAGTTTGAATGGTTGGACCGATTGGGCTAACGATAGGTCAAAGACATTGGAAATAGCCTAATAAGTGTTTAAAAGAATAAAATTCAAAACCAAACCGGAGGCTGAACAAAGGAAAAATGTCGTGTTCTGGTTCGGAAGCATTGGCTAAAACTTGAAGGTTTCAAGACAAGAGCTTCTTGGAATACTTTGCACCATGGATGGATCTTAATGGTGCACGATATGGTGCTCCCTACTGTCCGATGCCGAACTAAGCCGAACTAAGTAGGTCGCCTTGTTGAGCTACAAGAAGGAAGATACCAAAGTGATTGGGTTGCTTTACCTGGGGTGAGCATTCTGATGCTTAAGTCAAAGAATTAATAATGTGATTGCAAGGGTGTAAGAGCTAGAGTGTATGGGAGCTAAATTGTGCGTACCTTTCCTGTGAATGGGGATGCCTTTATATATGTTAGCTTCTGTGAGACTCACAAAGCGTGTCTGAGATCTCCACTTCATCTAGTTTAGAGGTGGTTTCATGCTCAAAGATGAACTTTACGTAAGCAGGTAATGTCTATCCAGTTGCCTCCAAAACGAGTGGGATGATAACCAGCTTCTTCCAACGTGGCGCCATGATCTCAGGGAAGTTAGAAACAACAATTCGGCAATAGATGTCGCTTAGTACGACAAGCAGATCGATAGCTGAACTTGGGTTAGGTCGGCGGAAGAAGGTCGTCTCTTACACAGACTTGACGTTTTCCTGGGCTGGTCACACTTCGGTTTGTCAAGGTGGTGCCGAGGTCGTCAGGGCAGCTGCTAGGTGTTCGAGGCGCTTCCAAAGTTTACTTACGTGGTGTTGAGGTGTCAACTGATTGTTTTGAGGTGCTATGTGTTATCACGTCACTAGAGGGCCAAACCAGCCCTCATCAATTGCCCTCACTCCCAAATCGATGCCGGTTCAGTGAAGGTAGTAGCTCGTACCTAGTCTTTGACTTGTGGTGATTCGCTCGGTTAGTTCACAAATCGTTCGTCTTGTTTGCCCAACTCGGCTCAAGGGCAGGTTAACGCGAAAAATTTGAATTTCAAATTTCAAATTAGGCATGTAAATTTTTAAAATTCAAATTCTCCTGCGAGTGTGAACCCTTCTAGACTGTCGATCTGTCATCATGTCGCCTTGTCCGTCAATTTTCCATGTCCAAGGCTATAAAATAGGGGCGGTCCCATTTGCATTGTTTTGAGATTTCCAGCGAGAGAGTGGGGCAAACAATTGGAGGAGAATTCTACTAAGACTGTTCACAGTTCAGTGGGCAAAATCTTGCTGGGGCCTCACATTGGGGCCCACAGCACGAGATCGGTGAGATTCCCACATTGGGTCAACTTCTTGGCAAGAGTCAGAGGCCAGCTCCCAGTTTGTTCCTAGCAAGCTAAGCAAAGACGAAATTGTTGGTTTAGCGTCTGCATTATACATCCCAAGTGAATTCAACTATGTTCAGCCTGGCTTGAACCAGTTCCCTTGGAGTCATGGCTGAGGCAAAGTTTGTGTCTTCGACGAAGTGTTGGTCGCTGGCATCTGATTTCCTCTTCACCCATTCATTGTTGAGGTGCTTTCTCTCTACAATATTTCTTTGGGGAAACTTCACTCGAATGCCATTCGAACCCTCGTGGGGACAATTTTTACTCAAGATATAGATGTCTTCTCGGAGATGTGTAGTATAAAGAAGGTTCCAAATGAGCCCTACTATTTTTACTTGTCTTTTCGCCGAGGTTATAAGCTTTAGGAGGTTTTCCCATGAAAGTTAGGGATTGGAAGAGTAGGTACTTCTTCATTTCATGGGAGGTCAGTTGGCCTATAGACATCGTCTGGCGACGTAGGGCAAGAAAGATCTCTGAGGTCGAGTTCGATGAAGAGTTGAGTGTTGAAGACCAACACCTCGTATGTTAGTGGTTACTAATAGATAAGTTCTTAGCGGATCCTATGCTCGTTCAGGCCTACCTAAGTCCCATAGGTAGGTCGGCCGAATCGTCTTTTGTTTTTATATTGGAGGTTACCCTCTAGCTCGACTAACTTACTTTTCTTTTGTATGTCTTCTCAGGCTGGCATGTACTAGTTCTCTCCTAGCAATGGCTAAGAGGCCCTCAAAGAAGAAGAGGAGGGCGGCTTCACTCATCAACGGAGGGTTCATCGGCCGATGCCGAGGAGAGGCCTTCCACATGCATGCCAAGGGCGCCAACCTTGAAGGGGGTAGTGACCACATGTCCGTAGAGCCCACTTAGATTGCCACAGATCTGGTCATCCCATCCCCTCAGGTCACTCCAGAAGAATGCGCTATTGGCCCCTATCACTCCAACATACCCCATTTCATCCCTAACATCGACATTTCGATCATTGACCATCTCATTGATCCTCTAGTTGCTCTACAAATGGGAAGAGGAATCCTTCTCGATGAGGACTTACAATTCTACAATGGGCTTGATCCTTCTGATGTTGGCACAAGGATGATTCGGTTTATCCTTCAAGTATGACCTCTATTTCTGATATTTGCTTTTCTTTCCTTCTAGACCTTATTTGTTTATTTTTTCTTTCTTGCAAATGAACATGATGGGCCAGGTCTTGCTAAATCAAATCACCTTGTCCAAGCATGAAAATTGTGAAATGCAGGCGAACATAGAGGCCCTGTAGGCCCAACTAGAAGGAGCTCACCTGAGTGTTGAGGCGGCTCACCGTAGTGTAGAGGAGGACCACCAACGCTTCCTCAAGCTTAGTACCGGCATGCAACACGGGTTGGAGCAGACCAAAGGAATCATTGCTGCCCTGACCGCTGAAGTGCAGACTAAGGGTCGTTAGCTGGAAGAGCGACAAACTAAATATACTAAGGATATTTGTCGTGTCAAGGTCACAGCGGTCAAGCACTTATGCATGTCGCTAGATTATGAGCATGAAAAGGTCAATAACGCCCTTCCTTATATGAAGAGGGGATTCAAGCTACATCGTCGCTTCCTTAAGTCCCTACATCCCAACTTTGATTTTGGTAACCTGTTTATTAGGTTGATACCAGATGAACTAGCCATGTTGGTCAACCAAGAGCCTCTAAGTCTGAACGAGGAAGATGGCGAGGTCAACAATGTGGTAAAGGACGAGGGCATGAATGAGGTTGACGACGATCTACAAGGTGATGAGGATGAGTGATTTCCGGTGGGGAGTTTTTGTTTACTTTCTTCAAGGAATTGTTGTACCTAGAACCCGCATGCTCCTTAATGCTTCTTTTTAAAACCTGTGTGCTCTTAATTGTTTCTTTTTAGAGTCTATGTGCTCTTAGCTTTCTTTGTTTGGCTATATGTCATTCCCCTTTGTTTTTGAATGAAACGATCTTTCCTGTACACTTTGTGCCTTCTTTCTCACTCTTTATTTTTCACTGCTAGAAAATAGATTAAGTATGAAAACACGATCTGGGATTGTCAAAGTGCGCCTATGTCGGGGTCTTGAAACAACTGGACTTGCAATTTTGGCTAAGTCGAAATGTTATCGAGCTATATGTCTGAGTTACCGAGCTACTGACATTTTCCAAGTTCGACATAAGGGGCCTTAGGGATGAAAGCGACTTGACTTCCTCTTGTGTATAGCTTAGCTAAAGTGCTCATAGCGTAGATCGTCTAGACCAGGTTGCCAGGGCGGGCAGTCTCATTTTTATACTTAGTGAAATTTGTAGTCTTTGCGGACGTCGCTCGAAACTTTCAAACTCTTCATACATAATGTCTCCTTAAGTTCTCAATGTTCCATGCATGGGGGTACTTGTCTCCCATCCAATGTTTTGAGCTCATACGTACCCTCACTAATCACCTTGATAACTCTATAAGGGCCTTCCCAATTCGGACCTAACTTTACCACGCCTCGCTTAGGTACCATAACTTTCCTGAGTACCAGGTCGCCAACTCAAAATTGGCACCTCTTAACTCAGATGTTATAATACCAAGCTACTCATTTTTGGTATGCCACAATACGGCCGAATATAGGCTAAGTCATGGAATTCTTCCATCAGGTCGAGGTTCGTTTGCAACTCGTCATTGCTAGCCTCCTCATTGTACATCTCAGACTATAAGGTTGGCACTTCAATCTCAATTAGGATGATAACCTCCATCCCGTACGTTAGGTTAAAAGGAGTCTCGTTAGTTGCCATCTTGATAGTAGTTCGGTAAGCCCAAAGGACACTAGGCAACTCGCCCACCCACAAACCCTTATCGGGAGAGCCAAGCTTTGAGTTCATGGAGTATTGTCTTGTTTGTCATTTCGGCTTGACCATTTGCCTGAAGGTGAGCCAACGTAGTAAAATTTTGATGGATTTCCATCTCGACACACCAATCCTGAAATATTATGTCTTCAAACAATTTCCCCATGTTTGATATCAACACCTTGGGGAGTCCGAATCTATAGACGATAAGGTACCTAGTGGCTCAGCTTCCACCAACTTCATAAAGTAGTCAATTGCAATGACTAAGAACCTCCTTTGTCCGGTCGCAGGTGGAAAGGGACCAAGGATATCTATCCCCCACTATGCAAATGGCCATGGGCTGATAAGGTACCTCAGGTTGACAACAGACTAGTATGGTACGTTAGCATTCTGTTGGCACTTGTCGACTTCTAAACTAATTCCAATGCATTTGCCTTCATCATGGGCCAATAGTAGCCTTGCCGTAGCATTTTTTGGGCAAGTGCCCTACCCCCAAGTGTCCTCCTAGAGACATTCAGGGATCTCGCGTAACACCTAGCTCACTTCAGTTGGGCGCAAACAACGCATGTAGGGGAGTGTGAATGCCAATAATAGCCTTGTCGTAGCGTTCTCTGAGCTGCATTGCACTCTGTAGGTAGGGTCCCAAGGTGCAGATAGTTGACGAGCAGATCCATCTCTCTGTAGGTAGGGTCCCAAGGTGCAGATAGTTGACGAGCAGATCCATCCAACTCGGCTTTGCTGCCAAAATAGGAGCAACCTCTTCTACCACTCTTTCTATGCTAGGTCATGGCAGGTCTTCAATATAGATTGTTTTCTTCGTAGCATCCATCACACCAGCTAGTTTTGAGAGCACATCGGCTTCGGTGTTCTTGGACATCGACACTTGCTACATGTACCAAGAGTGGGAGTTGGGTAGGAGCTCTCTAACCTTGGCCAGGTAGGCCAACATGGAGGGCTCTTGAGTCTCATATTGCCCATTCACTTGGTTCACCATTAGTTGTGAGCCGTTGCACACCATGAGATGTTTCACGCTGACCTCCTTCACCAACGATATCCCGACTATCAGCACCTCATACTTAGCTTAATTTTTCAACGCTCAAATTATGAACCGGAGAACATACTCTAGCTTCACTTTGCTAGGTCCATAGAGTATCATCCTAGCTCTGCTTTCATGCTGGTTGGACAAGCCATCCACATTGAGGATCTAGGGCTCCCCATCCCAAGTCGGGCTGGATTCTGGATTGTTTGATGCCTCTGAAGTGGTCACGAGTTCGGAAAATTCAGGGGTCGGTGCTGAATGTGCACTCGATGACGAAGTTAGCCAGGACCTGTGCTTTGATCGCTCGATGTTGCTCAAACCGGATGTCATAGTCACTGAGCTCAATTGCCCATTTTGTCAGCCTACCCGAGACCTCAGATTTTTGGAGGGCTTGCCTTAGGGGTCAATCGATTAAGACCATGACGGTATGGGCCTGAAAGTAAGGACACAACTTATAAGCTACTAGCACTAGCGAGAATGCCAACTTCTCGATGTTTGGGTACATGGTCTCTACGGCATATAAGACTTTACTCACGTAGTAGAATGGTCGTTGCACTCTGTCCACCTCACGAATTAGAGCCGAGATGACTACCTCATCATTCATAGAGAGGTAGAGTTTGAGTTTGTCCTCGGGTTCCGACCTAGTTAACAAAGGTGGCAAATTGAGGTACCTCTTGAGCTCGTCAAACGCGAGCTGGCACTCTTCAGTCCACTCAAAGTCTTGGTTAATTTTTATGGCCTTGAAGAATGGAAGGCACCGCCCAACCGACTTAAACATAAACTGGTTCAGGGTGGCTATCCAATTTGTTAACCTTTGAACTTCTCTAATTGACCTAGGGGGTCTCATATCTAGGACGACCTCGGTTCACTATGTACTCGAGGAACTTGCCCAATGTGGCTCCAAAGACACACTTGTTAGGGTTGAGCTTCATGTTATATTTTCTTAGAATGCTAAAAATGTTGTTTAGGTCAGAAATCAGAGAGTACGAAAATCGAGTTTTGACAACCATATCATCAACGTAAACTTCAATTTTATTGCCAATTTACTTAAAAACTATTTTATTTACAAGACGCTGGTAGGTCACCCAAGCATTTTTCAATTGCAAATGGCATCACTTTATTGCCAATTAATTCAAGCCAAAGGGCATCACTTTATAACAACAGAAGCTTGTTTCAGTTACAAATGTCATCTTCTCCTAGTTGGTTGGATCCATTTGGATTTGGTTCTAATCGGAATAGACGTCCATAAAGCTTAACAGCTTTAACCTCGAGGTCGCATCTACTAGGCAGTCAATCCTAGGGAGTGGTAAAATCCTTTAGGCAGGCTCAGTTGAGGTTGGTGTAGTCGATGCGCATGCACCACTTGCCCTTGGCTTTCTTCATGAGCACTATGTTGGCTTTCTTCTCATGTCCCCATCTACAAGTTTATCTCGTGGATGTACTACATCAATTCGTTGAAGTAGTGCACATCAATCCCGACAAGAACTTCTGAGGACTCGATTGGCAAGAGAGGCGTGTTCATGTTGGGTAGAGGAAAGTTGGGATTCTGCATGACAGGGACACTTAGTAAGGTCAGGGGCATGGTAAACTACCCAATAGTCACAGAGGGGATCTCAGGGTGCATAGCGGGTTGATCTTGCCCCCCTGTGACCAAGTTGTTGTTAACATGATTGTTGACGAGAGTGTTGCTGGAAGATGCCAATGAAGACGTACTTGGAATGGAAGTGTGAGAGTATGGCTTTTGGGTATAATTTCCCACAGACAACATCAATTGATGGTGCGCGATTTGGTTCTCCCCATTGGCGGAAAGCTCGAGTGCCAAACTGAGTAAGCCGCTTTGCCGAGCTGCAAGAAGGTAGATATCAAAGTGTCCGGGTTGCTTTACCTAGGGTGGACACTCTGATTCTTAAGTCAACAAACTAATAATGTGATTGCAAGAACGCAGGAGCTAGAGTGTATGAGAGCTAAATCGCACATACCTTTTATGTGAATGGGGATGCCTTCATATAGGCTAGCTAGCTGCCGTGAGACACGATGCGCGTCCAAGATCTCCAACCCATTTGGTTCGAAGGCGATTTCACGCCTAAAGATGAACTCTGTGTAAGCAGGTAATGTTTATCCAGTTGCATCCGAAACGGGCGGGGTGATAACCGGCTTCTTCCAACATGGTGTTGTGATCTCGGGGAAGTCAGAAACGACACTCTACCCGTGGAGGAGGTCACTCAGCACGTTAAGTAGGTTGATAGTTGAACTTGAATCAGGTCGGTACGCCGACTTGATGTTTTGCCAATCCAATGGCAGTTTGATCTGCCAAGGTGGTGCCGAGGTGACCAAGGTGGCTGCAAGGTGTCCGAGGTGCTGAGGTGTGAATTGACTGTTATGAGGTGCTACGTGTTATCACGTAAGATGAGGGCAAAATCGCCCCTCAAAAAAACCCTCAAAAAAAGAAAAGAACATTCTTTTTATTTTTCTCTTTACTTGGAGACTAATCCATCTTGTTTCAAGTATTAAGATTATTTAAGACGAGGAGAGGTGGTGGTGGCATGGCCGTTGACATCGCCCAATGGATAGTTATGCGACTATCTTTATTGCTGGTGCCATGGCGGGGGCAGTGATAGTCAAGCTTGAGCAGGTCAAGGAATTCATAGCTCAAAAACGCAGAAAATTTGCAGGCCCAATTAGCCCAGAAGCTGCCGCAGTGCGAACCATCAGAAACTTGCGTAGTTTCTGGTTATTTTATGCTCTCACTGTCTGGGCCATGATCTTTCTGAGCCTCTTGAGAAGACCTTTGGTGTTTGGGACCTTATTGACGGTGGTGGCAATTTCGATACTGGATCAAATCTGGTTCCCTCCGGTGATACAAATTACAAGCTTGACTGATTTTCTGTTGCTTCCTGTCACTACCTCGTTGGTTGCCATCACTGGTTTAATTGAACGCTTAGTGCTTGGCATTGGAATCTTGGTCATAGTGACCATTGTTGAGCTCATCCGCACATATGCTGTGATTCACCTTCTGTTGTCACTTGGCATCGGATTACCTCTAGTTATTTTTCATGCAGTCTTCGGAGTTAGAGATGATGATGAGGATTTCCAGAGTAAAGCTAAATGAATTCAGTCTCAGATTTTCAATTTATGGATATAGGATGATCTAGTGTGCCACTAAGGCCCTCCAACAATGTCATAGTCATCTAATAATCTGTTGGTTTTAAATTTTATTCATGTTGGTTTCCTTTATTGTTAATTATTTACTTTGCACCAGTGCAAATGGATTGAATGCAAATTTTGCACTAACCAATAGATGAATGCAGAAGTTACATCAACTGAGCACAAAAATGCATATTAATTGAACCGGTTTGGATTTACAGTACAAAGAAACAAAACCTTTGCGAGAGTGAAGGACTTTTTTTTCTTAATTTTCAAGGCAAGCAACTTAAAATTATGCTCCTAAAAGCAGCAGATTATCTCAAAGGAAAAGGCAAATAGATGCGAGGGGATTCTCTGCAAGTAAAAACTTTGTACATGCTGTGAAAGCATAGGAATTTTACATGTATAGAAGATATTCTCAATGCGCAGCTGGATACTTTGTGAGCATCAAGGATCAAAATTTTGTCACGTATTCGTCGATATATATCGCATCAGAGCCTTTCCGATATACCCCTACAGGGGGTATTTCAGGTCGGCAAATGGTTCAGAGGGTAGACTGGCTCCTCTGAACCAATTTCAAAAAAAAAAAAAAGCTTTAAAAACAGTATCGATACAGGCCGATAAGCCTTACCAACATATCACCCTATATCGATATTTCGAACCTTGGTGAATTTTGTTTGTAGGAGATTCAGGTTCCAAATCGAATCATGTTTAACTTTACCGGTGGGCTTCTTCCAAAAGCATATTGTAGGAACTTTACTGATGCAAAGTTGAACTGGAATGCATTAATGCACTGCTCCGGCATTTGTATCTCTTCCAAACGCAGCCATAATTACACATTTGGAACATCTCTTGTCATTCATGGGAGGAATCCAGATCTCCTACCAAAAAAAATCCCTCACAATATGTTTCAAAATGATATGTGTTTATACATTATGTGTGGGACCCACCACAAGACTGGAACCCACCATACATGTGATCACATATGAACACATATCATGTTGGAATATGTTGAGAGGGAATTTTGGTGGCTGAAGATCCTGACTCCATACATTTAAAGTTTTAGGAGTACAACTTGGATTGGACCAAATGAGCATTTTACACTGCTTTGGGCTGGGGCCCATGGGCCGGACCCATTCAAATAAAACAGAGTCGCTTTTTCATCTGATTGTGGATTAGTGGTCAACTGTATAGGTCAAATGGGTCAAATGATATTATTAATTAAACAAAAATATAAGAAATACAAAAATTATATAACTTGCAAGTTTCTCGTATAAGTGTAACAAATGAGAAGTATTAATATCAGTGATAGAAACGATTAAAAATACACAAAAAGGGAAAAAAAAAGAATAAACGTCTGAACCATGATCAATTGATCAGATCAAACAGTTCAATGGTTCAACTGGATGGGTCACCGGGTCATTGACGAGATGGAATGGTTCGACCAGAGTCCTGTTTAAAGAACTTAGTTACTACAAAATTGGCATAAAGTCATAAAGAAAAGAAATACCTTTGAGTTAACCATCCCAACACAGGAAAACAGAATAAAGAAATCCAAATACTTTCTTCTCCAACTCATCTTTTGTAAAAGAATCACCTTTCAACGTAGCGCCCCCCTCCTTGCTGCTTAGAATATTGGAATAGTAATATTGGATTCCCTCTCTATCTTTATCTTGTTCCAGCAATAAAAATTCAAAGCCTTCAATATTAAGTTCACTCAACAACAGTACTTGACAGTGTGAGCATTCGATCGAGAATCACGTCATTTGTTAATTGTTCGTGCTTGGTCGACTTAAAGATTGCTAGTAGTTATGGGACAGTCTCAGTCGTCTCAGCTGCAGGGTCTGTAATGGGGGCAGCCATTGGAGTCTGGATCTGCTCCTCACAAAGTATGTCTCACACCGATCTCACAGTGTGTCCTGGCTGCACATCAGGACATCTTCCATACTTGTATTTATAATTCATGAAAGATGTTCCTAATACAGGGTGGGATATGTGGCTGTGAGGAGCAAATTCCAATTCCAGTCATTGTCCGTGCACATATCTAAGTCAGTAGTACGCCTCTCGTGGCCAGAGAATTTGTAGTCCCAACTAGCCCAAAAACCACAGTAGTTCGAATAATCACAAACTTGCATAGTTTCTGGTCAGAATACATTCTCTTCGTCTGGTCTATACTATTTCTGAGCCTCTTGCCAAGACCTTCAGGCCTGTTCTTTTTCTTAGGACCGAATTGGTCCTATCGGTTTTTTGAAAAACAGTAATCGAAACCAGTCAATTAACTGGTTGACCGGTTCGGTTAGTTGGTTTTTTAATTTTTATAATATATTATAAAATATATAATAAAAAGTTATAAATGTATATAAAATATTATATTTTAATTAATAAATAATATATCATATATTATAAATATGTATTTATATATAATGCATATTTATTCATTTATAAAATATATATTATATATATAATACACATAAATATATATAAAATATATAGAATATATGTATACCGGTCAGTTCGGTTAATTGCCGGTTTTAGATTGGTTAACCGTAATCGAAATGGTATCTTTGGTTTTTTAAAAATACTGAACCGACCGATTCAGTTAACCGATTTTTCAATTCGGTTTCGATCGGTTTTTTTGGTCAGTTCGATTTTTCGGTTTTTTTGCTCACCCTTAATTTTGAGAGGGGGGAAAGTTTATTAATAGGATTTTGGTTCCCATTGACCAAGATACCCATGTTGTTTTTTCCTATTATCCATCTCCTAGGTGAATAATTAACTTTCCCACAAAGAGCCAAAAAAAACAAAACTTTCCTACATAAGGAAAAAATACCAATACTAAGACGAGACAAAATTGCCCCTTTTAATAATAGATTTTTATAGATAAAATAATCATTATCTTATTTATCTGAAAGATAAAAGAGCTTGATAAAATACATTTATCTGAATAACCACTTGATAGGGATGACGGTGGTGGCATGTCTCAGGCTGCACCTTGTGGGTCATGTCTCTCCCGGTGGCCACAGTGTTCTCTGAAGCTGCTGCCACTACTGATGAATTGATAGACCAGCTGCTGTTCGCATGACCAGACATGGCATCCTCACCTGTCTCACTGCCTCTTTAGTCATGGTGACTCTGATTGAGCTCATCCTCACACATGTCGCGATTCTTATTATGTTATTTTATTTTTTAGGTAAATAAGAAAATGATCATTTTAATCATAAAAAGCTATTATTAAATTTTGTCTCACCCAAATAAGGTTTTTAAAATCGAACTGGTCAGGGGTCTGGTTCCTGGGTTGAATGGTCCGGCCATTCGAACCGAATGGACAGCCCATTCTAACAACAAAAATAAAAAATTGAAAAAAATAAAAAAATAAAAAATATTCAAACTGTTGGACAGTTCGAATGGTTTGAATAGTTCGACCACCCGGGTCAGCGGTTTACTGACCAGATCAACGGTTTTTGGCAAAATAACAGTTATGGGGTAAAACGGAACCGGTCACCTGACCGGTTCCCGGTTTTTCCAGTCTGACCGTCCAGTCCGGTCTGATTTTAAAAACCATGCATCCAAGTATTGATAACTTCCCACCTATGAGATGATTACCACTTGGATAATTAAATTTTACATGAACCACACATAAATCTGATAAAAGAACATAAATATTTCTCATTGATCAAACTTCTCCCTATAAAAAAAAACCGTTAATAATAAGGTATATGCCTTATATATTGTCATGTTCATACAAACACTCACACTCTATTTTGTGCTTTGCGGACCCCAATCTTCAGCGGTTGAACCGGTCACCTGGACAGTTAATTGGGTTCATGGTTTTAACCTGATTAATTGGACCGACTGCCTTGTTGAACCGGAAATTTTGGCACCCAGCTGATTTTTCATTTTTAGGGTCAATAAATGGTCCGGGGCCTCCAGGCTTTAAATTAAAACATTGTAAGATGACAAGAAAGCCGCCGGATGGAAATTGGAATCCCTACGTGATGTTCAACTTTCAACTTGCCACATTACCGAGAGCTACAAATGGATCGGATCAAATCAGAAAATACCCAGATTCCAACGTGAACCCTTGATTTTTGGATTTAGATCGAATCATATCCATTACATTTAAATAATGTTGAATCTATATCACCAAAAAATTAAAATAATTAAAAATCATTAAAATAGCGTTTGTTATTAATAAAATAATCTACACTTAACTTTCATATTTTATCTTATTAATAACAACTACTTGAGCATCCCCTATGCTATATATCTCTGCTTATTTCTCCCTTCACGTTATAGAGAGGAGTCTAGATAGTCCTGTTTAAAATGCAAGGTTCGAAACTTTGATATGATACATTTGATACGGGGTGTATCGTATCGTATCGAAAGTTAAATGATATGTTTCTATAGGGATCGTATCGGGGTGTGATTTAGTTCAGGGGTAGATCAGCCTTAGACTGATCCCTCTGAACTAGTTTCAATGAAAAAAAAAATAAAGGTGGATGAGCTTTGATATAGGCCAATATGTCGATAGGAGCGTATCGGCTTTTATCAATCAAGGTTCAAAATATTGATAGCCCGATACACCGGTAGGGACGTATCGGGTGTTTCAATACTTATTTTTTTTACTTTCTTAAATATTTTTTTTTCAATACTGGTTCAGGGGAGCCGGTCTTGGACCCCTCCATCCCCTGAACCGGTCAGACCCCCGATACACCCAATGTAGGGGCATATCGGAAGGGTCCTGGAATGATACGTATTACATCTGGTTCAGTTTTGCATTCCATTTATTTGTATTGTAACTATGATATGTACTCTTAAATTTGTATTTTTTTATTTGTATTTACTGATAAATCCAAAAAACTAATACAAAATTTGCACCACCTTCTTGCATCAATTCTCATTGAAATGGGGGCCACATTAATACTAGTGTACAAAACACTAGCATGCTCACTCATGATTTGTTATTTAGCCAAGTTTGATGCTTGTATTTACATCAAATTTGGGCTCCCACAAGATGCTACAGCCACACATTGGAACATCTCCTCATGAATAAGGGCATACAAGTACGAGAGGTGTTCCTAATGCAACGTTGTAGTATCTCATAGGTACTGCAGGTAGCAGATCCAAACTCCCCAGTTAAGAATTGTGTTGGTAAGGTGATTTACAAGTAGGGGTGAATGCGAACTGAGCTTTTCACAAGCTATTCGAGTTTGGCTCATGGAAAACTTAATTCGAATTGGTCTAAACCAAGCTTCAAGTTAAGCTTGAGCCAAAAATACAGGCACATTAGCTAATCAATCCAAGTTCAAGCCTAGTGAAGCTTAATTCGTGAAGTTCATTAGTCTAATTGAACTTATAATTATAATTATATATATTTTATTTTATAAGAAGTTTGGTTCACTATCAAGCTTGAATCAATCTCAAGCCCAAACTCGAACTTCATATTTTTATGTCGAGCTAAACTTGAATATATAGCTAGATATTCAGCCCAACTCGACTCAAATCCACTCACATTGGCAAGTAAATATACATGAACATAACAGACTAGAAGATGGTCATACCAATGTAGGGGGACCTGATATCTGATAGCATATTTGACACATGTGGGAGCTACAGTGCACAAAAGATGTCACAAACACCGGGAAACTTGCTTATAAGAGAACTTATATGAATTAAACACCACCTTTATCTCAAAAGGTTAAGCTTAATATTAATTTGGATTGTAAATCAATCCTTGCACACAAGTCCTTTGCTTGCCTTATTTCTATCTAACTTGAAATTCTCACAAGTGCTTCCCAACACATTTTTTATCTTTAAGAGTTGGATACTTAGGCCTCCATGTCAAGGTTCAAAGTATCGGAAATGCAAGTTGTATCAGAAAGGTAATTTTAAGAGACATATCGAGATATGCTTTGGAAACGTATAGATATAGACAGAAAATCAAGATATGCATGGATACACTAGAAAATAAAAAATAAATCCTTAAAAATATGTACAATAATAAAAATGAGTTTTATGTGAGTATACCTAATTTATTTAAACATAAAAACCATTCTTTAATGATTTATATAAAGTATTGGGATATAATTAGTAACCATTGAAAAATAATAGAAGAACTGAAATGTGTGTATATATACTAATATTTATTAGTTAATATTTTTTTTGAAATCATTTATTAGTTAATATTTATTATATATAGATTTAGATAATATTTATTATGTATACAAGTTAATATATACCTTAATTTTTAATAAATAAATATAACTTGTATTCATCTTATTATTATATAAATATTAATAATCAAATTTATAGCATTTGTTGAGAAACATCCACCAAGGCAAGAAAGATTACCTTAAGTATAAAAAAATATGTCAATTAAGGTTGGCATAATGGTTAATTAATTATTATTATTATAAGCAAATGACTTGGGTTCGAAATTTGTTACCTTTGGTTTGTGATTTTAACAAGTTATTTCACTTAAATAACATTTGATGACATATTAAATGTTGTAATCAAAGGTAATTTAAATGAGCATTTAATTAAATTATATTGGCATTTAGTGACGTCTCAAACTTTAAAACTTAATTAAAATTGATATTAATGAGAGAGAGAAGAGATAATTTAAATTAAAATTTAAAAATAAGAGGGAAATTAAATTTGGCTAATACATAATGCGTATCGGCCCATTTCGGGTATAAAAAATACGAAATCATGTAAACCTCCCTTGTATTGAAAAACCTGCAGTTACATCCCTTTTCTTATTGTCATGGATGGAAAACATTGACAAATGCATTAGTTTTCAAAAGAATTTTTCACTTTTAATTAAAAAAAATCTTCAAGTTAAAGTGAAAAGAATAAAATAATTCTATAAAAATGTTAGGTCTGGTGAAGTTTAGAGGGGAAAATCTGAAATTTTGAATTATATTAAAAGATGCCCTAATAAGTTGTAAGTATAATTTCATAGCTTAGAAATCTTGATTACTTGAACAAATTAAGATGAAAAGGAGGTAAACTGCAGTTTTTTTATTTTATTTTTTGATAAACTATAGGGGTTTTTTGTGAAAGTGAAACCTCAGAGGAGGTGTTTATCATTGTCATAAACCTCATGTTACGCATAATTAATTTCTATCTATCCAACTATTCTGCGCCTCTGTTTTGTGAATTGAGATATCAACATATACCTTTGCAGCTGAAAAGCTTCGATTCAACCGTTAATACAGCAGTAGGACAGTGCAAGGAGGATATATTAGGACACTGATCTCACTGGTTTGATGGTTTGAGAGAACTTGCCAACTCATGACCACTGTAAGCTAATTAAGATAGCTTTAAACTTTACTGATTACATTAAATAGATAAACACTTAGGGGGGTGAGTTGGTGTGGTCCCATTGGCTGGTCTCATCTCTCCTATATTAAATATTTACTTATTAATAAATCAAAGTGAAAATTATAGTCTATCCCACCTCACAAATTTGTATTTATTCTTTTCTTTTATTTTATAAAACCCTCACCTATTCCTCTTTGAATCTGTGAAATTCCTCCATCTGTCAATGACAAATTTGGGAGGTGAGAGAATCAATAATTTACCCTATAATCAAAAAAGAATACAACGGGCTGAACCAAGATCAGGTTCATTTGGTTGGATTCATCTCTATGGCCCGTCCATCGTAATCTCTAAAAACCATGCAATGCAAGATTCAGAGAATGATATGTGAGGGAGATACGAGTCTTCAGCTGCTTTACCGTTGGCACTTAATCCCCTCTTTTAACTTATATTTTCTATGTAGTAAAACAAACGATAGCACAGCCAACTATCACTGCTCTTATGGATAAACACATTCGCTACAAGATGATGATGGTAATAATAACGATGATGATGAGATAAACTTTAATTTTAACTAAAGTACATTTGTTATAAGTAGAACCCGTGCTTATCATGATCAAAGAAGCTGAGGTGAGAGCTAGAGTGTGGAAAGAATCGGCAATTCTGAAGGAATCATTTAACCTATAAGCTTAAGATCTTAGGTAGGGGTGGCCATGAGTCGAGCTCTTCACAAGCTATTTGAGCTAGGCTCGAGCCTAATAGAACTCGGCTCGTGAGTTGAGTTCGAATATATATATATATATATATATATATAATAAAAATATTATAATTATTAAATATCTAAATATCAAATAAAAATATTTTTATATATAATTTTTTATTTTTATAAAACATTTTTTTTCAAATTGAGCTCGAGCATACGAGTTTTTTACTCGAGCCTTGTACAAACTTGACTAGTCGAGCTCAAGCCTCGTATTATTCGACTAGAATCCAGCCCTACTGTTAGGTGAAATTTTTTATTAGGTTTTTATTCTCTAACACACTTTTTCACACAAAAGTCTATTGAGTAAACAGATCCATCTATACTTTGGTTGAAATTTAATTAATTATTATAATGAGGCAACAAGTATTAACCACTAAAATACCATCTGAAATAACCATTCAATCTTAAAGCTCAATTTGGTAAGTGGAAGAGTTTATATATATATATATATATATATATATTTTTTTTTTTTTTTTTTTTTTTTTGTGGGGTGGGGGCATGGTGAAGCAAATTCGCATGCATCAAGAAAAGAATTCCTCCTAACCATGCAAAGCCTAAGAAGGTTGTATGTGTTAAGAAAAAAGAATATTCTAACACTTGCTTCTGGGAGTGTCTTTTTCAGAAAACCAAAGGCGATAAAGTCTTGGAATCTTTGACGAATTTGAAAGAAACGAATCAATTCAAGTAAAAAAGTGGCCAATAAGCAACATCAAACAACGACCCAACAATTCTCTAACAATATTGAATATCGATCTTCGTAGCTATTCAAAGATTCTTGTCCATCTGTACCTGTCAATCTTCCAAACTTCTGCAATCAAAGATGGTTATTAGCTTGGAACTATTTAATACTTGATGAAGCATTGTTCAATCTTTCAACATAACACAGCAGACTTCTTTGTCTTCGTCTCTTCTCCAATCAAATTATATAAGATGGCAATAAGCTACGAAGCCATCCTTGTTGCTTCGGTTGCTGGTGTCCTGGTTGGGACGTTCCTGTATCAAGTGATGGCACGAACATGGGAAACCATTCACCACGCCATGGCTCGAACATGGGCAGTGGTTTATCGGTCCATGTTCTACACTCTCACGGCCAGAGTTGTATTGTTGGTCAGACTGTTTGAAAGGCCTCGAGCGTTGGTGGTGGTGGTGATGATAGTGATAGGGACTTCCAATTGGCTATCAAAGAAACATCGATCTGCAGTGTTGATGAACGCCATTGCTGTGGCCTTGCTGGTGGTGGTGACTGTGGTTGAGCTTCTTCTCACACATGCTCTCAATAGCATCTTTGTGTCACTTGGCATCGGATTGTCCTTAAGCCTAATTCAGGCAATCTTTCTGGGCCCCAATTTGTAATGATGTGAATTGAATATATAGTTTTCATGCCCTTTCACATGGTTTCAAGAGCGTCAATTTTAGGCTTTGGCAATTAGCTCTATCCTTTGCCAACAACTACAACGCCTCTCTCTCTCTCTCTCTCTCTCTCTCTCGCAGGTCAAAGAGAGAGAGAGAGAGAGAAGGGCTTTGGAGTGAAGATAAATCTCAAGGTTCTAAAGGCTTGAGGACCCATAACATATGCTAGTGTGTATTCATCAAAATAAGGGAAAAGCTAGGCTTTTGAAACATTTGTCAAGGCGATTGCCTGTTGAATTTTCTCATTATAAGTTGGGGCAAACTTCAAAGTTAAAACGGTATAATTTGTTCTTCTCTCATGTTTCCTCCACATGGAGGGCTGATGCACCACCACCTAGCTAGACCATTGGCCAGATATATAGAAAACCACATCTATGGTTTTTTTTGGCAATACGTCCTAATCCCCATAGAGGTTTGAATAGCGCAGCACCACTCTAACAAGAGCTCGGATCTCCTACTCACACGACATTACATCTGTACATTTGGAATATCTACCATATTTATATATTACCATTCATGGAGAGGAGACCACATCTCCGCCCCACAATGCCCTACAGCACATCCCCATCATGTATTGGGAATATCTCCCGATGATGTACCAGAACTGATGATGTCATCATCGGGAGATGCTCTCAATACACAATGGGGATGTGCTGTGGGGCATTGTGGGGCAGAGATGTAAACTCCATCGAGAGATGTTTGTTCCATGTACAGCTGTAGTGTCCAGTGGGTAGGTGTGGATAGAATTCTTGTGGGCAAGAGATCCGAATTCCATTAATAAACAAGCTCCCTCCCCAAAATCTGTGGCTTCAGGAATGAAACCCGTGTCTTAGATGGAAAAAACCAGCTAACATACCAACTTACCCACCCCTCAGATGGCAATGTGCTAAAAATTAATATCACATCGATTACCTTTTTCCAGGATAACCATTTATTATTATTTCTATTCTTTCTTTCTATTTTTTTGAATTTTGATCAGCAGATGTATTAAAATTTCAGGATATATAACCATTTAAGAAATGGCTATTAATGTCAAGATGATGCCATGCATTCCAAATCAAAGGTTATTTTTCATAAGTTTTGAGGATGGTGATTTGAACACAGTCCCGTCTGGTAGTTTATAAGTTCTTTTCTCATAAAAGACAACATGCCGGATGTTGGTTATCTAATGTATTTTCATCTTTTACCGTGATCATCAGAATAATAATAATAATGATAATAATAATAATAGTTTTCATCAAGAGGAGAAAGTGCCATGCTTAATTATTACAAAATGGTGAAGAGATTTTTTTTACTTGACAGTTTTGGATTTTCGTAAATAATAGTAAGTGTGCTCATGCTTTGCATCGGCAATTTTGTGATGATGATGATGATGATGATGATAGTAATAATATGTTTTCAAATGTTTTCTACATTTTTTATATTTCTATGTTTGTTTTCTAAATGTTTTCCAATTTTTTTTTGTATTTTTTATACTTTTGTGTATTTTCATCTGTTTAATTTTTATTATTATTTAATTATGACATCAAGGGTTAGCACTTGACACATTTGACCCAAAAGGTTGAATTGTTGATTCTCCACCAACAGTAAAACAATTCAATTTTTAGGTTGAGAGGTGTGGGCCCTGCCCCTTTTAGGTTCAAGAATATGCGGTTGAGTCATCCAGGGTTTACACGAAAAAGTGAAGGATCGGTGGGAAGGAGAGAGCCCTGTAGTGAGATGGAAAGGATTGTTCTTTCATAGGAAGCTAGGCCCTGAAGACTAGGATTAAAGAGTGGAACTTAGAGCAGTTTGGGAGATTAGAAGAAACAAAACAAGAGATTGTGACTAGAATTGAAGAGGTGGATGTCAAAGAGTCTCAGGGTCTATTGGAAGAGGGAGATACGGAGTTAAGGGGTCACTCAAGAGACAATTTGAGGACATTTTGCTAAATGAGGAGATTAGTTGGAGACAAAAATCAAGGATTCAATGGCTTCAAGCAGGAGATAGGAATACAAAGTTTTTTCATGCTATGGCTAGTGCAAGAAGAAGGAAGAACTTTATTTCTAACTTGGAGATAGACCTGTTCATGGGTCGGGCTTGGGCTTGGCTTTGTCAAAATTCTAGTTGGCCCAGCCCGAGATAGTGTAAAATTGGGCCTGAAGCCCAGCCCATGAACAAATTTAGTTGGAGATAGATGGTGAGGTCATATCTCAACAAGGAGCAATTGCAAAGGCCTTTTTGAAACATTTTAAAGCAATTTATAGAAGGTTGTCAGTTGAAAATCTGTGGGTTGATGGTTTGGATTGGCCTAGCCTTTTGGGAAACCAAAAGTTTTGATTGGAAAGACCTTTTGAGAAGGAGGAGATCAAGAAGGCGGTTTTTTCTTTGGATAGAGCCAAAAGTTTTGGTTTCACAATGGCTTTCTATCAAGACTATTGAGAAGTGCTAAAAGATGATCTAATTGGGACTTTCAATGAGTTCTTTGAAAGGGAAATAAAAAATCCAGGTGCAAACTCCACTTTTATTACTTTGATTCTTAAAAAAAGTGGAGCTAGTCACCCAAAAGGCTTTAGACCCATCAGCTTGGTGAATAGATTGTACAAAATTCTAGCAAAGGTCTTGGCTCTAAGAATCCGAGAGGTCCTCCCCTCCCTCATAACTCCCAATCAATGGGCTTTTGTCCAAGATAGGCAAATCACTAATCAAATCTTAATTGCTAACAAGTGTGTTGAGGAAATGAAGAGAGAAAAAATAAAAGGATTAATTCACAAGTTGGACATGGAAAAAACTTATGACCAAGTTGATTGGACTTTCTTAATCGAGATTTTAAGGTAATGTGGGTTTGATAAGAGATGGTGCAAATGGATTTGGGGTGCTTAAGATCTTGTCTCTTTCCAGCTAAACGTGGGTAAGACATGGAGATGCTCTATCCCCCTTTCTTTTCACACTTATAGTTGATGTTCTAAGCAGAATCGTTCTAAGGGCTGATTAGTGAGGGTTGTTGAGAGGGTGGAGAGTAAGAAGAGAGGGTGTACCTATTACCCATTTAACATTTGTAGATGACACCATTCTTTTTTTTTTTGGAGGAACTAAGTTGGATTAGGTAAGGAACATGAAACTTTCAGTGTAACTCTTTGAAAGGATGTCAATTCTTAGGATTAATTTTGAAAAAAGTTGTGTAGTGGCGTCATAACTCTGTATTTTGATGCCTTAAGGGCATCATTTTAGGGGTATTTTAGACCATAGACTAACTAATATGTACTTTTTTTTTATTAAATTCAATGTTGTGACCTCTGAGGGTTCTTGTGGAAATTCTGGGTGAAAACTAGAAAATTTACAGATTTTTATGTAGAGTTTGGGAAGCTGGTGAGAATTCCAGCTGAGAGATGGGGTGTTTTTGTGAAAAACTAAGCACAAGAGGGCACCTCCTATCTGCTAAACCCAGAAAGGTGCCTCTCCTACTATATTAGCATACCCCCCTCTCCTTAGCAAAACCTAAGGCGCCTCCCCACTCGTTCTTTTCACCTCTAACAAACCCTATCCGCCCCTAATTGTTAAATCTTCACCTTTCACTCCTCCCTAACATCTAATCTCAACCATCCAAACCTTAGTAATCTCTCATACCCTTAGATTTTCACCTTGCAATATCCATCCACCATTCTAGGGCGCCATTTCTTTAGCATTCTAACCCTAGGTCGCCACCTAACTTCTAATCCCTACCATTCAGCCTTTAACCACTAGATCTCAGCTCTCTATCTCAACCACTCACCCTAGGGCGCCACCCACTCCTTTCAATCTCTACCTTACAGCCCTAGGCGCCCAAATCATCACCATTCAATCTTGGGAGCTTAAATCCCAGCCCTCCAAACTTATAGGCGCCCTCTCCATTTCACTCTAGCCGTAGGATCCCTCTAGTTTAATCCTAACCCTCCATTCCTAAACCCTAGGGGCGCCCATTTTCTGCATAAACCCACTAGCTGCCCCTCTCTTTCTCTCAAATCCCAGTTTTGTCCACCCTTCTCTATAAAAAAGACCCCAAGGTAGGGGTGCCAATGGTATTCGAAAATCCAATTTCAAATTCAATATTCGATATAATCGAATCAAATTTGGATAATTCGAATATCTAATCGGTCGAGTTCGAATATCCTATTCTTACCGAATAGTTAATTGGATTCGAATTCGAATATGACCCGATTCGATTCGATAAATATCCGAATTCGACCGATTTTTTAATTCTTATATATAATATATAAAATATTTTATATAATATATATATAATAATTAAGTTATATAAATAATTTATATATTTATATAATTTATATCAATAACATATTTATTTTATTTATTTATTAATTATCTAAAATAATTAATTAATCGAATTTGAATCAAATCAAATATTTGAATATTTAATCGGATTCGAATTCGAATATTAATTTTCAATATCCGTCGGATATCGAATTGAATTCGGATATCGGATTCAAATTCGGATATTGCCTGATCCGATTTGAATTTGATCCATTTACACCCCTACCCCAAGGGCCTTGGAAAAGGGGTTGGTTAGCCCAGTACACAAGGCGAAGGCTTTTTGAGGGGTTCAAGGGTTACAAGAAGGAGGACGCCCAGTTCTTGTCAGGAGGGGTTCCTACAAGCAGTTAGTCCAACCGACAACTTCCACCACTGGAGCTGATCCACCATTTTTATTTTGTTTTATTTTCTTTCTTTTTGTTATCAGTTTTTCTAACAATTTAATTTCTATAATTTTTTATTTTTATTTAATTTAATTTCTTTTTTTCTTTGTCTTTTGCAGATTTGAATTTACCCAGTTCAAGGCTAAGGTGTCTCGAGGGGTTCAAAGGTTGAACAGAGGAGGAACGACTTGCAGTTGTCTTCCCAGAAAGCTACCGCCACTGGATCCGAATTTCAGCACATTTTTATTTATTTTCTTGTTAATTTCAGTTTTATTTAATTTCTGAATTTTATTTATTGTCTTTTTCAAATCTAAATATTTAATTTCAGCTTTAATAAATTTTATTTTCTTATTTTCTACAAATCCCAAATCAGTTTTCTTTTTCTTATTTGTTTGGAACAAAATAATAATTTTTAACCTTACTTCCCTAAAGATTCGACCCCTTTCTCAGCACTAAATTGCGTTCTTTATTTAATTTTGAGGATTGGAAAAATATAAATTATTAAACTGGTGTTTTGAGTGTTTGACGACGCATCCCGGGCGCACCACATTTTAGGTGCCGTTGTTGGGGAAGCAACAGACTGAAAATTTTTATTTCTTTGTTTCGGATTTGTTTACATTATTATTTTTTTTTATTTCGTTAGTTTTCTGATCTTTGGAAATAAAACTCTCAGAATTCTTCTTTGTTTTCGCAAGACGTAGCAGTCGAAGGCAGGGCGCCAGAACACTGCCAAACTGTGCAAAAAAAAAAAGGAAAATATTGGGTAACGATTCAGCTATGGTCGTCCCAACTTATTTCTGATTTTTCATTTTATTTTTGAATTTATCTTGGTAGAATAGTGTTTTTGAATCTTTGGTTATTTATTTTTATTTTTATTTCTTAATAGATTCAATTCTATTTTTTTAGGATTATTTTTTTCTTTTGTTTCATCTTTAGATCTAATTAGTTATTTAATTGAGTAGTTAATTATTAATTAGGAAATTATTCAAATTTTCAAATTTGAGTTTAAATTTCAAAATTTTAATTTTAATTTGAATCTGAATTTGAATTTGAATTTAAATGATAAATTTTGAATTTCAAAAAAAATAATATTTTAAAAGATTTTGCATTTGCATTCCAACATTTAGGGTTTGATATATTCTAGAGCATGCATCATATAAGATTATTTAATTGCTGAAATCATCTTGTTAGTTGTTAATGTGTTAGGGTTTTTCATTTCTTTCAATTGCACTCTTTGCTTAATTAATTTGTTTTATTATTTTATTACTGAATTACATATTAGAGATAACTGTTCAGATATTGTAATTAATTGTATATATTTTGTTTATTGTGCTTTTCCGTTAATCCATTTAAGGCCAATCCAATTTAAATAAGATAAGGTGGGGATTTCATCATCCTTCCTTGGCCCAAAAAACCACCAGCCTTTCACGTGCGGTTCACCCTAAACCTTAATTTAAAATTTGGATAGCAAGATCCTTTAGGAGGCCCCACACATTTGGTTCAAAAGTGTGTTGAATTTTAGGAAAGCTTGTAATTACTTTCCATAACCAGCCGTTGGTGTCTGAGGAAAGAGGTTAACCGACTAACCCTAAGCGGGTTTTGTGGTTACTTAATTAGGTCCTTGCGAGAACAGGGGGAGCCTCCCACATCCCCACCTCTTACTTGGATAATCAAAGGAAGTTGTGTAATTACAAGTGAACCTAAGAGAATTCACATTGGTTGAACCACTAGTTTAGGAAACCTTAGTTTAGCCCCTAGGTCGTGTGTCTTACTTGTTTGTGCTTAATCAAAAAATAAATAAATAAATAAAATAAAATGAATTCAATGGGTGGAGTTTGCGGAATGAGAAACTACTTCCAACCTAAGCCACTAATAGATTGGAACCATGTGTCTCAACAACTGGATAAGATTAATGGGATAGCCCAAAAGCTTGATCAATTCTTCACCTATAACCAGCAACCGGGCCCATCTACACCTTATCCTGAAGTTTGTTCCATTTGTGCCAGCCTGACCCACCAAGTTGATGATTGTCCAACGGTGGCCCAGTTTCCACTGTTTACCCAAGAACAAGTTCAGGCAGCCTAGAGTTTCTCGAGGCCTAATAATGACCAATTTTCAAATATTTACAACTCTGAGTGGAGAAATCACCCTAACTTTTCTTGGAGGACACATCAACTTAACACACAGTCCCAATAGTACCATCCATCTAACTCCATGGCCCAGCAATTTCAGAGGCCACAAGTGCAAAGCCAATTCCAACAGACTTACCCTAAGAACCAGTCGATCCAACTTTATCAGGTTTACCCACAACCGCCTTAGACCAATATAGTTGATGACAAATACGTGTAGCTTCAGCAGCTAATTCTAACTTAGTAGCAATCCATCGCTAGATTAGAGAGCCAAATAGGACAGCTAGCCGAAGCTAATGTGAGGAGAGAAGTATGACAACTACTAAGTCAACCGGTTGCCAATCCTAAAAATCAGCCACCGGGTTTTCCTCCCCAATAGGTTCAACAACCTCCTAAGAACCCTCAGTTTGAAAATGCCAAGGCTATTACGACCTTAAGGAGTGGGAGGATTTTAGAGGACCCGTATGAGAAAAAGAAATTTGAAAACATCAATGAAGAAGAAAATGAGCAAGAAGACCATAAGTTGGGGGGGGGGGGGGGGGTAAGAAAAAGGAAAGGAAATTTTAGAAGAAGAACCTATAGTGAACCGACCTGTAGTTTCCATTCCAACCGCACTCACACCCAGGCCATTGCGAAAGACGAAAGAGACTCGCAACGAGGAGATCAGGGAGTTATTCAAGCAAGTCCATATTAACATCCCTCTCCTCGACGCGATACATGTCCCGGCCTACACCAAGTTCTTGAAAGAGTTGTATACTTAAAAGAGGGAGCCACGATCGTCTCCACAAAAAGCGATGCTCTCGGCAGATGTTAGTACGGTTCTCCTAAACCAACTCCCCCGTAAAATGAAAGACCCTGGTGCTCCTCTAATAAGTTGTGTCATCTCTGGAATCACTTTCGATCGGGCTCTATTGGATCTTGGGGCCAATGTAAATCTGCTCCCCATTATTATTTATGAAAAGTTCAAGATCAGCGAGTTAAAACCTAATCCGGTAATTCTACAACTCGCTAATTGGTCAATTAAGTCTCCTCGAGGTGTTATTGAGGACGTCCTTGTCAGAGTAGAGGATTGTTACTTTTCTATAGATTTTATCGTCCTAAACATGACCCCAACCGAGGAACTGAACAATAACCCTATAACCTTAGGACGTCTGTTTCTAGCAACTACCAATGCATACATCAACTGTAAATTAGTAGAAATGGACATTTCATTTGAGGAGTAGAAAGTCAGATTAAATGTATTTAGCACCACTAAGTATCCAAACTTAGGGGAAGATGAGTTCAAGGTAGATGTAGTGGACAACCTCGTAGATGCCTTGTCTACCATTTGGTTAGCCCAATCTAAGCCTTGTTTGTGCAAAGAAGAAAGCGAGTCTGGAAGTGTAGATATGAGAAGTGAGTGAATGCGTCTGGCTGAAGACGTTAAACTTAGCGTTGGTTGGGAGGCAACCCAACAAAGTTTTATTTTAGTTGTCTTATTAGAGTTTGTCTTTTTGAATAAGTTTCAGAATTCAGTTAGCAAATCTTGAACCCCTATTGAATCCTTACCTCTTGATTGCTCCCTTTGGCCCAAGTCTCTTTTGCATCATTCTACTCATGCCATTAGGGACAATGGCATTTAAGTTGGGGGTAAGGAAAGAGAGAAAATTTTGAAAAATTGAGAGATTTTTTTTTAATTGAGAAGCTAAGCCTTTAAATATGTAGAATTAAAATTTCACTAAAAATTTTAAATTTTTTTTCCATTAAAAGAGATTCCCAAACAGAAAAAGTTGAGGAAACTAATAAAAGAATATTGAATTTTGTAGAGAATGGTAGCAAGTGACAGGAGTTAAATTGGTCTTGTTTGAATGTCGTCGAAACCGTTTAGAAATTGAAAATACTTTCAAATTTGCCCCTATAAAGATAAGAATAGAAAGATTGAGAAATCAAACGAAAAAATCTTCAAATTAATAGAGATAGTGAACTACCCCGAACAGTGCTGAATTTTACAAACAGCAAAAAAAAAGATAATAAAATGTCAATGGACACCCTAGACTTAGTAACCGGGTTTCTTCACCTAAGTTAAGTGTCCAGATTCGCGTCAAACGGGAAAGGTAATGCCAAAGACACTTACCCAACACTTAGTAATTAGGTCTCTTCACCTAAGTCAAGTATCGAGATTTGCGTCAAACGGTGGAAGGTAGTAATAAAAAATGTGTGTGCATATCAAATTTAGGAGTAAAAATTCACTATCGAAAATGATAAGAAAAATACCCGCCTGATTTCAAAAATCAATCTTACCTTATCGAGACAGTCTGCAAATGGAAGGGTATATAAGATTTTTAAGCCAAGTTTCTGTAATATTCAAATCAGAACAGTTTTACCCCTTAAACCCAATACTAATCTATACAAAGTTTGAGAATTCTGGAATTAGGATACTTGGCATATTTTGTCAAGGATGATCTTGCAATGGGAATGATTTCTTTACTCAATGTAATTTTAAGGCCGCATTGCTAAGGGACTAACAATGGTTAAGTTGGGGGTGTGATAACTCTATATTTTGATGCCTTAAGGGCATCATTTTAGGGGTATTTTAGACCTTAGACTGACTAATTTGTATCATTTTTTCTGATTAAATTCAATGTTGTGACCTCTAAGGTCCCTGTGCAAATTCTAGGTGAAAACTAGAAAATTTACAGAGTTTTCTGTAGATTTTGGGAAGCTGGTGAGAAATCCAGCTAAGAGAGGGGGTGTTTTGTGAAAAACTAAGCACAAGAGGACGCCTCCTATCTGCTAAACCTAGAAAGGCGCCCCTCCTACTATATTAGCATACTCCCCTCTCCTTAGCAATTCCTAGGGCGCCTCCCCACACATTCTATTCACCTCTAACAAATCCTAACCGCCCCTAACTGTTAAATCTTCACCTTCCACTCCTCCCTAACATATAATCTCAACCATCCAAGCCTTAGAATCCTCTCATACCCTTAGATCTTCACCTTGCTATCTCCACCCTCCATTCTACAGCGCCATCTCTTTAGCATTCTAACCCTAAGGCGCCTCCTAACTCCTAATCCCTACCATTCAGCCTTTAGCCACTAGATCCCAGCCCTCTATTTCACTCTCTATCTCAGCAACTCACCCTAGGGCGCCACCCACTCCTTTTAATCTCTATCTTTCAGCCCTAGGCGCCCAAATCACCAACATTCAATCCTAGGAGCTTAAATCCCAGCCCTCCATACTTATAGGCGCCCTCTCCTTTTCACTCTAGCCGTAGGATCCCTCTAGTTTAAGCCTAACCCTCCACTTCCTAAACCCTAGGGGCGCCCATTTTCTACATAAACCCACTAACCGCCCCTCTCTTTCTCTCTAATCCCAGTTTTGTCCACCCTTCTCTATTAAAAAGACCTTAAGGGCCCTGGAGAAGGGGTTGGTTAGACCAGTTCACAAGGCCAAGGCTTCTTGAGGGGTTCAAGGTTACAGGAAGGAGGACGCCCAGTTCTTGTTAGGAGGGGTTCCTGCAAGCAATTCGTCCAACCTGCAACTGCCGCCACTAGAGCTGATCCACCATTTTTATTTTGTTTTATTTTCTTTCTTTTTGTTATTCGGTTTTTCTAGCAATTTAATTTCTGTAATTTTCAATTTTGGCTTGATTTAATTTATATTTTTCATTGTCTTTTGCATATCTAAATTCATTCAATTCAAGGCTAAGGTGTCTCGAGGGATTCGAGGGCTGAACGGAGGAGGAACGACTTGCTGATTGTCTTCCCGGAAAGCTACCGCCACTGGATCCGAATTTCAACATATTTTTATTTATTTTCTTGTTAATTTTAGTTTTATTTAATTTCTGAATTTTATTTCTTATCTTTTTCAATTCTGAATATTTAATTTCAGCTTTAGTAAATTTTATTTTCTTATTTTCCACAAATCTCAAATCTGTTTTCTTTTTCTTATTTGTTTGGAACAAGATAATAATTTTTAACCTTGCTTCCCTAAGGATTCGACCCCTTCCTCACCACTAAACTACGTTCTTTATTTAGTTTTGAGGATTGGAAAAATATAAATTATTAAACTGGTGTCCCGATTGTTTGACGATGCATCCCGAGCTCCCCACGGGGGTCAATATGGGGGAAGGGGAATTGGCAAAATGTGCAAAGATTATAGATTATAGTGTTGGATCATGGCCTTTGACCTATCTAAGTTTTCCCCTTGGAGCTAACCCAAAAGAAGTTGGTTTCTGGAATCCAATCTTAGAAAAGTTCTCCCAAGATTACAATGATAAGCTCAACAATAGCCAACTTACCTGTCTACCATTTGTCAATTTTCAAGGCTCCAGTTAGTGTGTCCAAAAGCCTAGAGAAGATGATGAGGGATTTTTTGTGGGAAACAGGGGAGGAAAAGAGAAATCATTGGATAAGTTCGGAGGTTGTGTGTTGGAGCAAAAAAGGAGGGTTAAGTTTAGGCAATATACAAAAAAGGAATTTAGCATTACTTCGGAAGTGGTTATGGAGATTGCCTAAGGATAGGGACAAATTGTGGGCTAAGGTGATAGTGAGCATTCATGGGCTCTTAGACAATGGATGGGATGCTAGTCTACTGAAGGCAACCCGAAAGACACCTTGGAAGGCTATCGATGCAATTTTACCTACATTCATCCCCTACATCAGGTACAATCTATGTAATGGCAATGACATAAAATTTTGGGAACATATATGGATAGGCACCTACACTTTAAAGGATCAATTTCCTTCACTATATGCCCTCTCAAGCCTTAAAAATGAGTCAATTTCCAAATTCTGAGTTCAATCTTCTTCAAATAATGGGGTTAATTGGGATTTTAAGCTTTCGAAGGGGTATCAAAGATTTAGAATTTCAGAATGTAATTACCCTATTACAACTGTTGGAGGGAGTCTTTCTTGAGCCAGCTTAACTTGATAGTCAAATCTGGACATGTATTGCCTCTAGCTCCTTTTCTTGTGCTTCTTTCCCCAAAACTTTGTTACAGCCCTCCCCTAGCACTCTGCATTCTTTTCCTGTGAAAGAGGTATGGTGCAGACCTGTCCCGCCAAGGATTGCGGCTTTTTGTTGGGAAGTTGTACATGGAAAGATTAACACACTTAATCTTCTTCAAAAAAAGCAGCCCAATTTGTGTCTATCCCCTCATTGGTGTGTCTTTTGTAAGGCTGATGGTGAGAGTTTATATCACTTATTTGTCTCTTGTTCTTTTACTACTTTGGTTTGGAAATGGTGCTTCTCCTTGTTTGTGTGCAGGTGGATCCCTCTTGTGAGTGTACAAAGCATGTTTGATGCAATAGCGTTTTCATAGACAAAAAAGAAGGGAAAACTATGAGTTGTATAAGAGCTGCTACCTTGTGGACAATTTGGGAAGAGAGGAACTCAAGAACCTTCCTGGATAAAGCAAGAAGTAAAGAAGAAGTTTTTTAAGCAATCAAATTTAAAGTGGTGCACTGGATGAAGTCCCTGAAAGGTTTCTCTAGTGTTTCAGCAACTGATATATTGAGGAACTGGATGGCAGTGGCAGATTCTTCTACTGTTATGGCCGTCACAATTCATCATTGGAGCCCACCGGACAGGGGCTTTATTAAATTAAATTTCAATTGTAGTAGCATAGGAAATCCAGGTCCCTCCGGCATTGGAGGTGTATTTAGAGATAAAAGGGGCAGAATTATTGCACTATATTCTGGGCCAGTAGGGGAAGGAGACTCATTGAGGGCAAAAGTCATGGTTGTAATGGAAGGCATACAAAGGGCAAAAACTTTGCACATTAACAAATTAAGCGTGGAGGGAGACTCAAAATTGGTGATCAACTGGCTATGATGATGGAATGAAAATGTGGATGTACAAGAATGAAAGGAAGAAATTTAGATGGTTAACTAGAGAAGTGGAAGTAAGGACAGGGTGGGTCAAGTCAAGTGGAGTGCAAATGCCATAGCTGATTCATTAGCTAAGGGATGGAGAGAGATTCATTGTTTTGGGCACAACTGTAAGGGTTTTGTGGGGAGAGAGAAGAGTTTTTATCTCTTGTGAACTTAAACTTTTTTAACATTCTGTACTTACCACTTTCTTCTCAGATTAATATAATTGATGTTATTGATCAAAAAATTATGCATTAATACGAGTTACATTTTGTGCCCTCACAATTAAAGACGGAGTTCCACTCTCATTCACACTTTTAATAGTAGTATAGATTTATTAATGTCATATCCTTGCTAAATTATGAATATTTAATTAAATTGTTTCTTACTACTTAAACCCATGTCCTTTTTGTCCTTCAAGCCCATTCAACTTGTAATAGATCAACCAATTCAATGCACTACTTTCTCAGTACAGTTTTCTTTTTTGTTAAAAAAGAAATAAAAAAGAAAAAGCTTAGAATTTTGAAACACTTCCAGAATGGGGCATTAACCTACTTTTCCCATATATATTATGGCATTCTTTTCAACACTCAATTGAAATAGAAATATAGAGTATAGACTAAAAATGTAATGAGCATTTTAGTCATTTTAAATAATAATTTGCGATTATTCAATTAAAGAAGTGGTATCATAGATCTTTTCATTTTTTCACCCAGGGGAAATATTAGTAAATATACAAAAAGTAGGGGAGGGTTTTAGTAATTATCAAATGATTGGGGTCTTTTTGGCTTGTAGTCGGATTAGGAATTCCTCATAATCAGAATAGGAATCAGAATGGTCTATTCCTCCTACCTATTTGGTTCAAACAGAAATTAGAATCAATATTAGAATGGATTCTCATTCCCAAGGGAGGAATGCCATTCCACCAGGAATAGAAATAGGTTCTATCCAACCAAACGGTTGAACCATTAAGATTCTATTCCAAATCCCTATTCCCATTAACCAAATTGGCCCTATTAAATTTTCCTTTTATTTATGCACTTTAATTTTCTGTTATAAATTTCACTCTTTAATTGTTTATATGCGTGCACCTGTGCCCCAAACCCAATAACTTGAGCCCTTTAAAATTCTAGAAGTCTTCCTACTTGGATTTTGCATCAAGAAAAGGATTTGTCCTACCCATGCATCCAACAAATTAACGCTTGGGGAAAACAAAGAATAATATTCAGAACACTTTATTTTTTCTAGTTCAGGATTTTAAACAAACAAATGCAAGGCATCGAAGTAGACTCTTCACTCTCAAGAATTCTGGAATAAAACACTTGTCCAAGCGAGAGATCTTGGTTGGGTACCTGCTTTCTGGCCTTAACTCGGATATACAGACCTAGAACGCTTCTTCATTTGCACCAGTCGTACCATCCATCCCTATAAAAGATGAGGAATCCATCATATATTGCACCAATCCAGTCTTCACCCTCCGATATTCCTCTCTTCAAGAGAGACCCACCATCTTCAATCAACCGAAGATGGTTAGTTACGTAGCCATACTCGCAGCTTCCATGGCTGGCGTCCTTGTAGGTGCAGGCATCAATCGCGCCATGTCCAAAACCTGCATAGAATTTGCGATCCCCACAAGCGCAGAGGTGGCGGCAGTGCGATTCATCAGGAACACTCGTTGTTCATGGTTTCGTTATGCTTTTACGATCTGGGCTATACTATTCCTGAGCCTTCTAAGAGGGCCTTTTCTCTTATGGAGCTTAATGTCCATGACTGTGGGTGTCTGCATCAGGGCGATGACGTTCTTACGCAATGGGAAGGAGATGGCGGAGTTCAACTCAATGGAGATATTCTTGACCATGTCTGCATCCTTTCTGGTCGTCATCACCGTCGTTGAGCTCTTGTTCACCAGTGCTGCCGTTCACCTCCTTGTCTCACTCGGCGTCGGCTTGCCTCTAGTTCTTGCTCATGCTGTCTTTCGAGTAAGGGATTGATTTCAGGATTAATCAAGTGAATTCAGTTTGTCTCATTGTCTGGATCAATTTCCAAGGCTTTAAGCTTGGCTTCCCGTCCAGGCCATAAGTCAATAATATTTTCATGGTAATATCATATTATATCAATGATAATATGTTTTAATCTTTGTATCTAAATTGAGTTATAAGGCATTTAAAGAAAAACAGTAAAGATTTTTCATCTTTGGCATCGGTGCTGTATGTGTGGGTTGGAGTTCTGACAAAAGGGTGGGAAATGTTGCTGTCAATTAAGATGTTTTTAGGGGTAAGAATAATACTTTATGTTTGGTATCACTGTACTTTATATATATTTTTAGCACTGGCACTCATTATAAGAATTTCACGTCACTGCTACATTATGTTTTCGTTGCCAGCAATGAGTTCTAAATTGAGAAAACATTAAATTCAGTGTTGCTCCAAATCACACTTTCTTGATTTTCAAGACCTGTGTTAAAATACCGTTTTTTATGAAAAAACGATTTTAAACATGTTATCATTTTCTGAAACACCAATTTTTCCAACATAACGTTAATGTATCACCGTTTTCTGGAGCAATGGCATCAATGCCAAACACTGCCACAATATCTATATTCACAGTCAAGGCTGGATCTGATGCAGATTGGGCTTGGATGGACCAAAACCCAGACCCAGAAATTTCTAAATCAGACTAAATTTTCTCGCAACACTTCAGCAGGATTGTCTCTGTTAGGATGCAACTTGGGCAGGCTGTGCTGGATTTAAGGTCAATCCAGGCCTAACACTAATACTTGGATTTAAAGCCCAGGCCCAGGCTAAACCCAGGGTCAAGCATGATCTAGTCAATTCAAGCCCAGCCTGAACTAAAATTCTGCATAGGTTGGGTTTAAGCTTGGCCCGGGCTCGTATGAGTCAGTTAGCTCTGATGGGCCTATTAGATCAAATATATTAAAAAAAAAAATACATTGAACTATCAATTAGAAAATTTGTATATTTTGTGTATATTGTACCAGGTCGAATCCTATTTGGTTTATTTAAGGGTTAGGCCCAGTTCCAGCTCAAAAAATGAAAAACGCTTAAGATTTTGGGTTAGGCCCAGACCATCCAAAATTTTGGATCAGTTCAGGCCCGAGTTGGGCTCGTGTAAAATTGCAGGTTGCAACTCTTAGTCTACGTTATAACCTTATCCCATATCCAATTCTCCAATAGAAAAAGGATGGAATGGAGGAGAGACGAAATAGATTTGGTCCTCACAAAAGTTGTACTCACATTATTCTCACAGCCCTTTTTTAACCATACATTAAGAACATCTCCCAATGAATAAAAGGAGACAAGTATAGAGATATTTCCAATGCACGGTTGAAAGTGTTATAAGAACGGTGTGAACACAATTTTGTGAGGACTGGATCTGTCCTCAGAAAAGATTTGCATTTGGTTTGTGGACAAGACCAGAATCAAAATCAGAATTGGAATTAGAATCATCTGTTCTCAACACCTATTTGGTTTCCGTCAAGAATCAGAATCAAATTTCGATTGTTGCTGTTTGGTTCAACTAGAAGTTAGAATCGGATCGAATCAGCCAAAATTTTCAATTCACCGGCTGAAATGAAACTTTCAGCCATATCCATCTACAGGAAAAGAACACCCAAAACTACCATAAGAGACATTGTGCCTTTTGAGGTGACTACTGCGTCCAGGCCAATGTGCACCAGTTCTAAAATGGAGAATGGAGTTATTGTAAACTCAAAAAAAAACCAGTTCTACGAGGAGCAGCTAAATCCCAGATTTAATGGGATTGTACCATGAAAACTCGATGCCGACTATTTAGAGATCCCTAAACCTTAAAAATTGTATTGGAAAAGAAAGAAATATCCAATGCTTCCAAAACAGAGACAGAAAATTTTGGGAAGAATAAAGCAGAGCAAAATTCAAATCCTTCTACTTATAGCCCGGGATTCTTCAAGCTTGACTTGACTCAACTAGATTTGAACTATGGAAACGTGGAACTTCTCCGGATCAGTTACGCACTTGAAGAATTCAGCAGGCAGATTGGAATCTTGGGAGAGAGGCAGAGGAGAGAAAGATGAGAAAAAGAGAGAGAGAGTGTGTGTATGTGCATTTTTGTATCTATGTCGGTGTTAACAGAGATCAGAATTTTGTCCAAAAAAACACCTCTGAACTAGGCGTTTGTCATTTGTCAAAAAAAAAGTAAATAGTGGAATGGGAATGGCATTCCGGGGGAGGGGTCAGGAATGGCCATTCCCCATATAAGGGAATTACATTCCGCCCATTCATTCCCATTCCGGTCAACCAAACATCGGAACGGAATGGCCCATTCCGATTCCGATTCCAGAGTCCTATTCCCTCGAACCAAACGGACTTTAAGGCACTATGAATAGCATGAAATGGTCAAATACACTGACTTGTCGTTGTTTTCTTTTTAATTCTTGGTGATTAGTAATTGAATGACTAAATATCCAACCCAGTTAATTGACTTGACTCAAGGAAACCAGCAATCCTATAAAGTAGAAACGTCTACAAAAGACTTGACCAAGCAACCGGGCCGCCGCCAATGAGGACTTCCAGTCTTCCACCTTCAAAGTTCGTCTCTCTGGCTCAGCTGCTCAACAACTGGAATATCAACCCCCTCTCGATCGGCTCTCCCCTCCCAATTAGTTAAATGTGACCAAGGATGAATTCTTCTTCTTGCAATTGCACTGAGACTCTGAGAGAGGAGACAGCTGGCTCTTTAGTTCCTTGTAGTCTCGTCCATGGCTAACTATGGAACCATCCATAGGCTATCCAAAACTTCTTCCTCCATAGATCATGCTCAAGTGAAGGTAGATGATTTGAGTCACAAGGCCCCAAAAGAACTTGTGCTTCTCCGGTACATGGCCATCCCCTCTAGCCCAGAGGCAGCAGCAGTTCGAATCATCAGAAACTTAGGCTACTTCTGGGTTTATTACACTCTCATCACCTGGGTCATACTCTTTGTGAGCCTAGTGCCAAGACGTCGACTGTCTTTGATCTTCCTGGTGGTGATGACAGTAGTGACATGCTTCTACCTTCTCTTGTTGCGAGCATTCCCCAGTTCAATAATCCTGCACAATAAGTTCATTGACAGGCGACTGGTTTTGGCCTTAATAGCCATCATCACCGTGGTTGAGCTTATCCTTACACGCGCTGCCATTCACCTTCTTGTGTCTCTTGCCATCGGAATTCCCATTATTCTTGTTCATGCAGTATTACGGGTTGGTGATGATCTTTTTGTGAGTGAAGAGGCTTCTGCAGGAGGGGAGTTGGTTCCGCTGCTGTCCAGGACAGCTCCTCCTGATCATGACTGTGATTTGCCAGCTTAGTTCAGTCTGAAAAGAAAAGTACTACAGTGGTTCTAATTTTAGATTGGGGAGTCTTATTATATGCATGAAAAGAAATATATATATTCACAATCAATGATCAGTTTGAAATATATAATGGAGAAGATCATTAAAGTGTAGTCTGAATTGTGAAATATGCTGTGTATTACAAAATTGTTTTTTATTTTTATTTCTTCTCATGTTTCATTCTCAAAAGAAAATGGAATTTCTGAATCTAAGTTCTCTGGTTATACATGAATTCTTTCCCCTTCTGTTACTCGGGCTCTTCTGTTTGCAGTGCAAAATCTGGATGGAATACAAAATTCATCGCACCCGGTTTGGTTTTGCATCCATTTGTTTCTAATTGTGATTTGCACTCCTATCTCATACAAAAACTTGTACTTTTGTCTCATTTGCACTCATTGGTACCTTAGTGCAAATTTTATATCTCTAAAACTTGTGTAAAATTTGCACTACCTTCCTCTTATCTCACTTCTCTCTCATATAGAGATGGCAACTTCATCTGTTCCCAAGGGGCCCATCTCACCCTTCCCCGATTGGGGCGGATTTTTTTTACCATTTTTTGGTGTTCAGGGAAAATCCGAAACTCTAGGATCGGGGACAGGGCAGGGATGGTATTTGTTCACCTCACCCCGATTATATATATAAAACAGTTCTAGGTATGCTTAAAAAATAAAAATAAATTAATTAATAAGTATACAAGTGAAAATGACAGGAGCAAGATGGGCCAAAGTCGGGGATCCCCTGTTCCTCGGGGATAAGGATGGGGTTAAGATTTTTAGCCCCGCCAAGGTTTGGAGCTGGGAATTTGAATTCTGGGTTGGATACGGAGCGGGCAAAACCCGGCCCTGCTCCGCCCATTGCCATTCCTACTCATAAAGTGGGGGCTACATCATCTTGCCACCAAGGCCACTTCCAAACCAATTAAATAATCTTGCACCCACCTTTATTGTTCGTGGAAATCACATCATTAATTTTACTTCTCACATTCAAAATAAGACAGTCAAATCTAAAGCAAAAGTAAACCAAAATTTACACTCAATCTATTTGTCTTATTATGCATTTACACCAATTCAAATGAAATTTGCACTACAAACTGTCTGAGCCTCAATGAAAAACAGATTTCGGATTAGCTGAACACTTTGGCTGTTCAGCTGCCTGTGAAACCAATGATGTGGTTCCACGCAAGTAATAAATTCATGGGCCCCAATGTGAAAAGTGTGGGCCCCATGTATTTTATTACTGGCGTGGAACCATATCATTGATTCCATAGCCCACTAAACAGCCAAAGCATTCAGCTAAACCTTGCTCTGAAAAATCAAGATTCATTAAACTTAAGTTGATTTCTACATACATTTACACCCCTAGTAACCATGGGCAGGGAACCTCCTTGAGACCCTATTACAATAAAACATGGAACACTGGCGTTTCCTTTTACAATTCATAACACTGGTATATAATGTCCATGTCTAACAAGCACAATTCCATGTCCTCTATTGTTGCAGTTATTCTCCAAATAAGCATATCTAATTAATCTATATAGGGCAAAGCCCTCGGACAAGAGAGAATCTTCTTCAAACACATGACTGGTCTCCCACTTAGAAAAAGAGGTAAATGAATTTTACTTGAATCAAAAAATTGCCTCACTTTTTTTTAAGGCCCAATTTGTTTTTCGGTAAGTTATTTACATGGGTAAATACACTTACCTAGGTAAGTGTTTCCCATCCAGGTAAGTGCATTTACCCATGTTCTTTTATTTCCCATGTAAATCAGGCCATGACCATTTTAGTCATAAAAATCCATTATTATAAGGGGCATTTTTGTCCCATTCAAGTGTTGGCAACTTCTCCCAAGGTGGGAAAGTTATTTACCCACCCAGGAGATGAGTATCACTTACCTGGGTAAGTAATACCCAGGAAAATAAACTTACCCTGGTCTGCACATAAATCTGAAAAAAGAACATGGGATTCTTGGTCAATGAGAATCAAAATCCCATTAATCAACTTTCCCCCCTCTCAAAATCCAGAAAAAGAATGCCCCCTAAGAGAATAGCAAAATAGGATTCATGTAGCCAACCCATATAGTTGGGACGACAATACCACTATGGTAGTAGTGGTGGTGGTGGTGATGAAGATGGCCTACAAAAAGTGGTTAGATAAATCTAATCTAGTGTTTAACATTGACTTAATTTACTCCTATTTTTCCATGCAGAATGAGCTATTTGATCATAAATCTAATCTAAGGGCGTTCTTTTTTTTGGATTTTGAGAGTGGGAAAGTTGGTCAGTGGGATTTTGATTCCCATAAACCAAGAAACCCATTTTTTTTTTCAAATTTATGTGGGGACAAATGAAAGTTTATTTTCCTGGTGGGTAAATAACTTTCCCACCAGGGGAAAATTTGTCAACACTTAAATGGAACAAAAATGCCTCTTTTAATAATGAATTTTTATGGCTATAATGGTCATTGCCTCATTTACATGGGAAATAAAAGAACATGGGCAAATGCACTTACCCGGATAAGTCTTTCTTGGGAAACACTTACCCGGGTAAGTGCATTTACTCGAGTAAGTAACTTACCAAAAACAAACAGGGCCTAACTATCTTAAAGATCAAATCTATACTATTTTAAAAAGCACGAATAGCCTCAAGTATATTTCTAGAATTTTCTGATGACAACATTTACCCCTCTATATTTAAATTTAGGGGGTGCTCTTTTTTTGGATTTTGAGAGGGGGAAAAGTTGGTCAATGGGATTTTGGTTCCCATTACCAAGAATCCCATGTTCTTTTTTCAGCTTTATGTGAAGACTAGGGAAAGTTTATTTTCCTGGGTACCACTTACCTAGGAAAGTGATACCCATCTCCTAAATGGGTAAATAACTTTCCCATATAGGGGGAAAGTTGCCAACACTTGAATGGGACAAAAATGGCCCTTTTAATAATGAATTTCTATGGCTAAAATGGTCATTTCCTTATTTACTTGGGAAATAAAAGAACATAGGTAAATGTACTTACCTAGGTAAGTGTTTTCCAGGAAAAACTTACCCAAGTAATTGCATTTACCCAGGTAAGTAACTTACCGAAAAGTGAGCGAGGCCTTATTGATAAAAAATGAGGGCAAATAGGATAATTTGTAATTGATATTAAATGAGTTACTTTTGGTCAAATGGGCCAATCCATGTTGTCATAATTAAGGTAGTGTTTGGTAGTGTGTAAATATCGTGGACGGGACCATTTTGGTCCTATCCACAATAAGATATGTGTGGGCAGTCCCTACCCACAAAATAACGTGGACAAGGATGGGCCATACCCCAATTTATCGTCCATAGTATTTTCTCATTGATGGTTCACACTATGGTGTGGACAATTTGTGGGAAGGTTTTAATGTAACACACTTGCGCTACATTGGTCCAATTACTCTCATTTTATTTAATCTTTTAATATTTTATCAGTAAAATAATAATTTTAATGTTAATTATAACACAAGTCTGACGATTCTCCTTCTCAACTTTTTTTTGTTATTTAAATATTAAAATTTTAATATTTTTATCAATAAAATAATATTTAAAATGTTATTTTTTTATTTTTTAATATTTAAAATAATTTTTTAATTATTTAAAAATTGTAATTGTTGTCTACATATTGATGCCTTTTTCAATTTATTTACCATATAAAATGCAAAAATTAAACATTTATGATTAACTATGTAGACTTTCCATAAAATGTATATGAGATACATGGAATCAAAAAGTGCGGTGTGGAGTACTCCACACCACACCTACAAAACGCCACCGTGGGTGTGGACTGTCCCAATCCACACAATCTATCCATAATTCAGAACAGCTATAGATTGTGGCGTGGTGTGGATTGGTCCCTACCACAGGGTGTGGTGTGGACCAGTCCACGTTCACCAACTTCCCATCCACACTACAAAACACTACCTAAATGATAAAATTCAATAATAGATAAAATGCAAAAAAAATATTGGAATTAAAAAAAAATTGGAAACATTTTAACATCATATATTCAACATATTAAACAATAAGAAGTATCATAAATAATAAATGTTTTTATTAATGATGGAAATGGAATGTAAAATTTAAAACCAATTGGAAATAAAACAATTTTCTCATTAAATCGCGTATCTAAGGTATATTCTCTCATTAAATCATATATTTAAGATACATTTTTCTTATCATTAAATTAAAATAATTAAATCTACAATATTAATTTTAATAGTATAAAAATAAATATTTTGAAAAATAATTTAATAACAAAACTGTTTTCTTCCCTCCCAATGATGGGTAAGCAATTCAAGTATTCAATCATTTGGGGTCAAATGGGTTAATAAATAATGTTGTAATTAAATAATAAAATAAATAAAATATATAATACAAAGAAAGAATTGGACATACCTCTAATATTGTGTATTCATTATACTAAACAAAAATAAGTATGAAATATAAAAAGTATTTTTATTAATGATGAAAATGGATTGCCAAATTTAGAATCAACATAGAAATAAAATGATGTCATAATCAAATAATATTTAAAAAAAAACAGAAAATACAAAGAATCACTAAAATAAAAAATATGGATAAATTTGGCCACCAATTTAATGTTACATGTTTATAAAAAAATAAATTATTGGGTATATCCCTAATATTGTGCAATCATTATATTGAATTAAAATAAGCATTATACATGTAGGAATTAATTTTATCAATGATGAAGATGTAATACAAAAATTAATGTCAACTTAGAAATCAAACTATTTTTCTTTTCGGGTGGTGGGTTAGTGATTTTGGTCAAATAGATTAATCAATGATATGATAGTTAAATAATAAATCTAAAAAACTAAAAAGTATAAATAATCAAAATAATATATAAAATATATATATAAATATATTAAATATGTCAAACAAAAATCAAGTGTGTTAAGTAATTATTTATATAATATAGATGAAATATATAATTTAAAACTTATCAAAAAGCAAAGCTATTTTATTATTTAGATGATGGGTCAATGATCCGACTTTTTAAAGAAACTCATGATGTCATAATTGAATAATAAATATTTTAAAAAAGATAGAAAACAAAAAATGAAATGATACAGAATTTTATCAAATACATTTGGGAACATTTCTAATGCTGTATATTCATCATATTAAATAAAAATAATTATTAAAATAAAAAATGTTTTTATTCATTTCAAAAATAAAATACAAAATTTAATAATAATAATAATAATAATAGTAAATGTTTTTATAATTTAAAATTTCCACATATAAATACACGTACTTAATTACTAGTAAAAATAAAAATAAAAAATCATCATAAACGATTGAAGACTTGACTTTGTTGGATGGTGGGTCTCAAACAATATAGGTATTGAGTACGGAACGTTAACTAGTTTAGGGGTGGAAGGGAAGTAAGCAACATGGTTAATTTAGTTGGTCGAATGGTATTAAAATGAAGGTGGCATGACCGCGTGGGAACAATTTCAAATCTCACACAACATGCTTCATTCATGGAGCTCATAATTTGCAAACAATATTCCTGAACCCTGAATGGAATTATTCAGTCAATACAGAAGAGTCGTAGCAACAACCTTAACACTTTTACGTCAAGAGAAGAACTTTCTCCCTCAACTTTTTCCCTCTCTTATTTTCTTTCGGTCAAACATAATCTTCTCTTTCCATTTCGGTATCAAAAGAGACATCGATACTTAAAAAGATACGCTTTTATAGTTTTATAGTTTTTTTTTTTCAAAATTTGGGTTTTTGGGAAATATTTAAGCATATTTTTTATTAAAAAGAGAGGGGTCTGATGTATCGGAACCCTAAAGATACGATACAGTAAGTTTTATATGAGGCATTTTGGATTGAAATTTTGATGGGTAAATTTGAATTTTGATATTAATTTAAGTTCAAATTAGGGAAGATGTTAGAAATATTGAATTGACCATTGGAGAGAGGACCTTGAGGATCCTTCACCTCCCCTCTTTCCTCTTTCTCTCTCTATATATATAGATATAGATATGAAATAAGTAATTTATATGTATAGACAGCTAGCCAAAGGCATTCTTCCTCTCTGTTCAATCGATTAATGGCATCTCCCACAGCTGTAGCTCAAGTGAATGCAGAGTCGACACACGGCAAACACAAGGCAGTAGCAGTTGGAATCATCAAATTTTTGGTCCATTTCAGGGTTTATTTCTCAGTCATTCAATGGATGATACTCTTGGTAAGCCTCCTGCTCAGACGTCAACCGTCTTCCATCTTGTTTCCGATGAGCATAACAGTGGTGGGATGCTTCTACGTCTTCTTACTACGAGCAATTATACCCAGAGCGATCCTCCGTAATAAATTCATCAAACGCCAAAGTTTGAACCTGACGGCTATATTCACCGTGGTTCATCTGTTCATCTTTACGCGTGACCTTACCACGCTTGCCATCAACATATATGGTATGGTTAATATGTTCATATGGACAATGGATGAT
Organism: Nelumbo lutea; assembly: GCF_056320005.1. NCBI lineage: Eukaryota > Viridiplantae > Streptophyta > Magnoliopsida > Proteales > Nelumbonaceae > Nelumbo > Nelumbo lutea. Next base: position 206,278,619 of record NC_142684.1, read on the forward strand.
CTTTTTCTCAGTGAAGAGGCTTCTGGCTTCTGCGTATGCCGGAGGGAAGGTGGTTGTGGTTCTTCTGGTGTTGATGTTGAAGGCAGATCCCATGATCACTTTGATTAGTTCTATCTGCAACTTCACGACGGTGGTTGTAATTTCAGCTAATTATTTTCTTTATTATAATTCAACTTGAAATTGAAATATATATAGATCATTGAGTTTTGGTTTGAATTCTGGAATTAACGTGTTGTTGTATTTGTACTAGCGCAATATATGTTTGATTTATTGTCTCTGTTGTTTCATTCTTAACAAACAAAATTAATAATTAATGAACCATGATTTACTTGGAGGCAGGTAAGTGAAAACCAAAGGCATCAACGTGATGGGTTTCTGATCTTTATGCTTAGGAATCAAATAAATCAGATTTTTTCTTGAAACCAAATAACAAGTAGATGGAATTGATTTTATATTTATAAGAATCAAACTCTATAACTCAATTGAGAAGTGAAAATAAGATGGTTTAAACAAAATCATGCTTTTGAAACCATCATATGTTTTTTGAAACAAAAAACAAAATTTCATTCTTTCAACTCTTGAAAACACCAAAAAAAATATATATACACAACCAATAACATGTTTTCTGTACTTTTGTTTTGAGGAACAAACAATTTTCAAACCAATATGTTTTGATATATTTTAAGAGTGAATAGTCAACAAGAAAAACAATTCAAACTATCAAAACTCACAACTTATCATGTTGTTGAAATGGTGTGTCCATTGTAATGAAGCCCACCAATTAGTGTTGTAATCAAGTTGGATTTGGTAGGACCTAGTTAAATGCAAGTTCAATATGGATATTAAAAACAGACCAAATCTAAATTTGATCCAAAATCTGGTTAGATCTAGGGGTCTCAAATCGGATTCAAATCTTCTCTAATTTTGGATTTAATCTAAATTTGTGAAAAAATATAAATTATAAATAAGAGGAGATTTTATTGTTCAGTCCACCCCAACAAATTTTACCTCCACTGCACAGTTGGGGTAGGTGCCAGGTTTGAATTAATGCCAATACACGGGCATGTATTAGTGTTATAAGTGGGGTATTTAAAATTTTAATTTGTTGTAGATCTGCAATGGAATTTAGAATTTTGAAGTGGAATATAGTATAGTTTTTACTAAATAAGTTGATGACTATATAAAACAATTTCATTTTACTGCTGTATATAAAATAAATTTTAGGGATAATGATGGTTCAGCCCAGTGTCAGAATTTGTAGGCTCAAAGTACATTTGGGATAGGTGCCAAGTCAGAATTGATGCCAATTCACAAGCAGGTAGGGATGTATAGAGTGTGGGTTTTTGACCTTTTAAATGTTTATTGACAGAGGTAGTAGGTCTTACATCACATGCACCCTGCTCTGCCCCACTTCAAATTCCTTTGTTAGAAAAAAAAAAATAGGAAGAGATATTTATGATTTGTTTTCAATTTTTTTTTTTTTTTTTTTGGTTTTCACCTTTTTGTAATGTATTGTCCCAAACCCTTTCGGCCATCACCTATACTACAATGATAAAATATTCTCAATGTACGGTTAGATGTACATATAAGGAGTCCGGATTTCCTGCACTTGGTTATGTGTGTGTTATGGTGCACTTCGAATTACATTAAAACACGTTAGACTTTGCATGGTATCCTAGGTCACTTGTGCGAGTCATTTAACGAGACCATTTGCATTTTTTTAATATCTCAATTTTTTTCAAATTAAAAATTTAAAAGAAATAATAAAAATAGATACTTTGACCGCCCAGCTCGACAGGTAGTAAAAAATATAGAGAAATTGTTCAGACCTAGCCCTTCAATGGAGCAGATGCCATTAACGAACGATTGCAGGGGAAAAAATTCTGGTGTTGAATTGTTTATACTGAAGTGCTAGAAAGATATTAAACATGGCATTTGATAAATCTGAAATTTCATATCTGAAAAGTTAGAAAGATATTAAACGTGTCTAAAATCTGAAAAGAGGCATAGATGTTTTTCTACTTTTTAGAAGATCTGAATGCATAAGTTCGTTTGTGTTGGATCAACCCATTACCATCTGAAATTTACTGATTTTACTATTTTACCCCTAAAATATACTATTTGGAAATGTTGAATTCAATTTGCATCATCTCATAAAAAATAATTCTCAACCTCAAAATAATATTGAAATAATACAAATAATAAATAATAAATTAATAATTAATAAATGAAATGATTAAAATTAAAAAAAAGAAATAATGATTATAAAAATATTAAAATAATTAATAATTTATGCAAATAAAAATTTAAATAATTTTTAAAATTAATAAAATAGTTAAAAATTACTATTTAATAAAAAAATTATTTATTAATAAATAATACAAGTAAATTTAATAAAAATATTAAAATAATTAATAATTAATAAAAATATTATTATTATTCACTAAACCACCGCTACTGCATGTTGCAGCGGCAGTGGTGGTGGTGGGAAGACAGGGGAGGGAGAGAGAGAGAGAAAGAGAGAGCGAGAGAGAGAAGGCAGGGAGAGAGAGAGAGAGAGCCGCCGCTGCAAGTGGCGGTGGTGGGAAGACAGGGAAGGGAGGGAGGGAGAGAGAGAGCTGCCGCTACAAGTTGCAGCGGCGGTGGTGGGAATACAGGGTGAAGAGAGAGAGACTTGACAGGGCGGAGAGAGAGAGAGACCGAGAGAGAGAGCATTGAGAAGCACGTGGTGTTGCATGCCTCAGTCCCCGCCGCTCTCTTTTACAAACCTGAAACAAAAACTAAACTGAAAAGACTCCATTTCTTCCTCATCGTCATTCACACCTCTCTGATTCTCTTCCTCCTCTCTTTCTATCTCCGAAACAAGAGAACATCCATTCATTGCAGAAAAGTCTCTCTCTCAATCTCCTCTAAGACATTTTTTTCCCTTTTTCTTTTTGCTTGTTTACTTCTCTGTTATTTCTCTGCAACTTAGCCAGCACTCATACTCGGCACAATGTATCTTGCGCCTGCTCGTTCTCTCTTTCCTTGCAGTAATTTGATGCTTTGGCTCAGCCTTTTTTTACTAGGTTCAGCATACGGTTGCTTCTCTTTCCTTTCATTTGGTCATTCTATTCAATTATAACATATCAATGCTATAATGAACGGCCGATTTCTCTACTTCGGCCCCCAAGAGAACTAATCTTCTGCTATTGGTCTCTTCTTAAGTTCTGAATTCGGGAACCCGTTTGGAGGTTTTGCTTTATGGGTTTATGGTTTTCCCTTCTTGTTGAACCTTTGCACCTCCTCCCTAAATCTCTAAACTTTCAACCTGTTCATCGAGGTTTCGGTTAATGGACATTGTTTCTCTATTTTTCTGCATTAAGACCACTCGTTCGATGTGGATTTCTCTCTAGAGTTCTATATTCTGAAGCAGAGCATGTGCATTCTCAAATGGGGGAGCTTCAATCCTGTGCGAGCTTAGTTAATGCTTCTGCATTATGTGCTAGAAGTCGAGGGTGCTCTTTAGAATTTTCTGTTCCTTCGGCTCCGTTGAGCTGTGAAGAACTAGAAGTGAAAAGAGAGGGTGTCAATATCGCAGAGATTTTGGCCGAATTGCAGAGGGAGCGGAAGAAGAATGCAGAGCTTATGGAGAAGATATCCTTATTGGAAGCTCAAATACATGAGAGAGACAAAAGGCCTCTCTCCTCATTCCTGGACATGTACGATTTGATTATCAGAGATCCATTTCTGAATTTCTTCTGCTATTTTGCATCTTGCCCGGTGCATTTCTTTTTCTCTAAAATGCCGTACATTAGAATTCATTTCTACGATAATTTCAGTTTGTGTTTGTATGTGTTCAACTATTGATGGATCATTCAACCATTACTACTGTCGTTTGTTTTTGGACTCTAACACACACACACACAGAGAAAGAGAGGTCCGACATATTGTTTCAAGGGTAATTTGTGTTATTTCTGAAATATTGTAAGGATATTTTGGACTATGCATCGGTTCAAAACGTGTCAAGAGCCGGTGCAAGGTCTATTATTTTCAGATCAGACCAATTTTATGAGAAAATCAAATAAGGGTGAAATCTAAAAAATAGCATTTTCAGATTCAGACCTCTGAAAAGTAGAATCAAACGACACCTAAGTCAATGCTCTTGTTCTGCAAATGAGCACTGAAGCAACAAGCCGCAAATCTTGTTGTTTTGATGACTTTATAGGGTATATTCTATCCAATTGATTGAGGTAAAGATTCAGAAATCTTCAAGTTGAGATAAGTTGAAAAGCAAAATTAGTAGACGTTAATTACTCTGTAACATGCTTCCTAATTTGTGAAGTCTCCATTGTCTTTTTGTTCATGATTTTTTTCTCAATACCATTATTAGAAAATAAAGTTGACATTTTATAAATTTGACTTAAAAGGGGGATCATTACCGAATCCAGTTCATAATGGGTTGCAAGTGTTTTGAAAAAAGCAAAGTACTCAAGTGAATAAGAAACGATGGGCACCTGAAACAATTTCTTGCAAATGACTTCCACCCTTATTTGATCTGCAATCGTTTATTAATGCATCGGCACAAGGTTAGAGCTGGTTTGATTTGCAACAGTTTTCTTTGTTTTCGTTTTTCAGTACTCATCGGTCAAGATTTCATATGCTTCACTAATCCCTCGATAGTTTTCTATAGCAATGTCTTCATCTGTGGAAGATCGGCATTCATGGAGTGATAGATTTGTGCCCATTGACAATAAACTTTTCTATTTTCTTCATCCCATGTTTCATGAGATATGTAGAATGTATATCTCTCTCTATTTGGAGTTCTGGTTTTTCTTTCATTCTCTGCTAAACGAAGAAGAAGGGATTAGGGTTTTACAGACAATATTAAAGTTTGTCATAGAATAGTCTTGCGGTTGCGAAAAGTTTTCACCCTTTTTTTTTTATTTTTTAAGTATTATTAAAAAATCCAATAGAGACAAACGGGCCGTTTAAATGACTCACATATTTCCTTCATCCCAGGTGCAGGAAATCCCAACTCACATATAAGGTAGGTTTACGGCATGTTTTATGGAAAACCCACCCAAACTTGTGAATTGGGGTAGTGCATAATTTGGAACTGGTTTGGTTGGGTCCAGAATTTGTAGAATTTAAAATGGGCCAATAGAGCCTAATTAGAATTGGTGAAGCCCATGTAGGAACAGAGCTCCCTAGTTGACATAATAAAGGGCTACAACGTGGAGAGGAGAGGACAAAACTCAAAAAGCACCAAACAGCCATGGCCCTGTTCCAAAGATTCTCCGGTCAAACAAAGGACCATTGCTACACTCATTATCTTCACTTCACTTGACTGTCTTTTGTCTGTCTAACCCCAAAAATCTAATTCCAACCAAAACTTTTTGTGTAAACTTTGTGCGCATGCTATCTGCGATTTTTGTTGAATTCGGGCCCACGTATCTGTCCTTCTTGTTCTTGTAAGGGAGATCAGATTAACGCCCCACTGCACCTCCCATCCGTATATTGGGAATATCTCGCCGTAACAAGTACAGGACATGTTTACGATGTATGTTGATATGTGCATCTGAGGCGTCAATCTGATAATCAAAAGGAGAGCGCGGTTTAGGTCAGTATAAGTCTGTGTTTACATTGTTCTAACTGCCTCTTGCAATTTTTCATCGAAAACATCTATCTATAAAATAAAGCATATAAATACAGAAATATTTCCAATACAAGTCTGTAAAATCATTCAATTTGTACAGTCTGAAGCTAAAATCTTAAAAGGATGATGATTCAGCAGTTACTCACTAGTCAACAGTTGGATTCACTTAGCGTCTGTTTGGCATCAGTGCCATTGCTCCAGAAAATGGTGATACATCAATGTCACCTTAAAAAAAACAGTGCTCCAAGAAATACATGTTTATTTGGAACTGTTTTTCTATAAAAAAAATAGTACTTCAAGCCATGTCTTAGAAATTGAAAAGGTATAGTTTGGAGCAATGTCAAATTTGATGTTTTCTCATATTGCAGCTTGTTGCTGCCAACGATGACGCAATATGGTGGTGATATAGACTTCGTACCAGTACTGAAAATAGACATTGAGCAATGGTATCAAATAGAAAGTGTTCTTGCTCTAAGAAACGCCCTACCTGATAGTAACATTTCTAAACAGAAAAAAAGACTATTTTCTAAAAAAAAATGATGCTTCCTTCCAACCCAGACATCAACAGCCCCGTTTATCCAGCATCGTTCCCAAATATATACTTTGTGGCCATTCATTGTGATTGTTCTCACAATATGATTACCTTGCCAGCTGTGGGGCCGGCTGGCTCTAGTGGGATTGGAGTTTGGTTATCAATTCCCCTTAAGGCACGTGATTTGCACGTACACTACAAAAATGATGAATCGAATGCCGGTATAAAAGAAAATTAAAATAAAATGAATTACATTTTTCACGTGGTGGTGGTGCGGACGTGAAGCCAAGGCATGCATTTACAAAGAGTATATTGCTGAAAGTCTGAAACCTTCCCTCAAGTTTGATAAAATTGTAAAAACCTCTCCTTTTAAGGAGGGTAGTTTAATTAGATATGAAATCTCGACTAAATTTGGGTCTTTTACTGGGACACCCCTATAAGATTTTATAGATCTATTTTAATCTTCTTTATGATTTTGATTTTACAAAAACACCCTATGATTTTTAACTTAGCTATTTACTTAATTCACCTGTCATTAATAAATAATAACTGTTTGTTTTGTAATGTGAAAATAGTAAGATGATCAATTAAATTGAGTGAAAAATGTTCAACGGCATGGGTTCATGATTACTTATTTCAAAAGTATTCCTTACTAAGGTTTAAAATATTGATATAGGGCGATATGTTGATAGGGTGTATCGGCCTATATTAGTACTGTTTTTTTATTATTATTTTTTAATCTGGTTTAAAGGGACCGGTTTAAGGCCGGTCTATCTCCTAAACTACTTGTCGACCTGAAACACTTCCTATAGGGGCATATCAGAAAGGCGCCGATACGAACTAATATGTGACGAATTTTTAAACCTTACTCCTTAAACTTCTTTATATAAAAAACAAGATTGATCAAATAGAGCCAAATAGAATAATTGTTCATATCTTACTAGGGCCAAAAATGATATTCTCAAATGGATATTAGGGTTAAAACTGTCATTTTCACTTTAAGGTTGGATGGCAAAGTATAGAGGTGTTTTAAGAAATCACAAACTATAAATTTTACTGATTTAGTAAATCCATAAAACTATCTAGGGTGGTTTAGTAAATCACGCTTCTATCAATTAAATGACCAATAGGCACCCATTGATTTGGGCACCCCTAGTTTCCAATGGCGGGGTAGACGAGCCTTTGATAAACTTATAAAAGGACCCCTATAATTACAAAAGTACACGTCATCTTTTCAAGAAAATCATCCAGACGGGGCTCATTTGGGTTTTCAACATTTAATCTCTTCCATGGTTATTAATGTAAAGGCATTAGGCATCATCATCTCATTCATCAATTTGCAGTTCAGTTCAGCCTTATCTTCTGCACCGCTGCAGGATCTCACCTCGATCGTTCCAAGTGCGCCCACGCCTCCTTCTTCTTAATCTTTCTGTGCTCGGTCCATCACTCCATCCCCAATTTCAGAGATCGATCTCTATTCTCTTATTATCTGAAAGAAGAATTCTTTTCATCAGTTGCCGCTGCCTCCATGACTTGTGCCGGAGCTAAAGCTAAAGCAGGCCCAGCTCGCAACCGATGCGGGCGGCTCCACCACCACCACTTCGGCTTCGGCTTGCCGTCTAGCCTGGACAAAGCGGCTGTTCGGATCATCAACAACCTGCGCCGCTTCTGGATGTACTACGCTCTCACTGTGTGGGCGATACTGTTGGCGAGCTTCCTGCCGAGACGCCGAGTTGCATTGGTCTTTCTGCTGGTGATGACGGCCCTCGCCGGCCTCTACTTGCTCCTGCTGCTGGCCTTACGCATTTCAGAGGTGATGACATCTCCCAAGGCCGAGCCCAAATCTCCGGCAGTCATTCAAGTCATCTTTGTCCCGGTCCTCGCCCTCATTGCCATGGTTCTGGTCCTAACGCAGGCCATGGTCTACATGCTTCTGGCCTCTCTACTCATCTTGACCACGGCTGAGCTCTTCCTCACACACGCCGTCCTTCACTTCTTTGCCTCCCTTGCCGTCGGGTTGCCATTAATTCTTGCTCATGCGGCTTTACTAGTGAGGGACGGTGATCTCCGGCGAGGCCGCGAGGGTGAGCACTGACCACTGAGCAGTACTTCCGGGAGCTGTGGAACCGGGAAATATCGGTTCCCCTTTTATTATATAAACGATGGAGTGAATTAGGAAAAGAATTAATGCCTAGAGTTGGCTTGTGTAAATAGTTTCGAAACCTGTAAGAGATTAGTATACGATCGATTTGCAATTTTGCATGGTTCTAAGTTCTAACAAATTAATGCATATCTTTTTCTTCTATTCTCGATTCAGTGACAGACAGAAATATGGATCCATGAGGTTTCTTTTCAGCACAAACTGTGATAGATTCAAGCCATAAACAAAATATCTCCACTAATGGCAACTGTCATGTCTTGGGTCTGCAGGGTCCTAGCTTAACTCCCAACCATAGCGCAGTATAGCTCAACCATGGGTCGAGTCTCTCCTAGTTTAGAGTCGCTCTGTCCCATCCATCTCGTCAACAGACACTCTCAACTTCTTAACAGTTTCCAAGCAATAGTTGGAATTTTTCCAACAAAAAAAAAAAACAAAACAGAAAAGAAAGCAGTAGTTTAATTGAAGTTGGTAAATGAAGAAGCTGCTAAGAAGGATCCTTAGGTTTTATTTTATCTTTTTCCGGAAATCAAAGTCAAAATTTAGGCTGACCACTCACCAGAAACAAATAAAAGTAGTTGTCTTTTGATGGGTAATTCAGCCTAATTATTCCTTGATCAATAAGTTAATTAAAGTTATCCTGATCTATGGTCTACTGCACTCTTTGGAGTAAAAAAAAAATGTCTAGTAAGTGATGATTCAATGGGCCGATTATTAAAAAGAACTAAACTGTACGTATGACCGTATTTGGTTTGATAGAAAACAAGAGAGAGGCAGCAAGTTGAAGGAAAGTTCTTAAGAAATTTCAACTTTCTGTTTCTCTCAGTCCAACCAAACAATCAAACAAAGGAAAACAAATTAAGCACATAGAACTACTGGATCATCTTCTGACTTCTTCCTCCTTCCCGTTCAGTATACTCTATAGATCTGCCATTTAGGACTCTGGCTAAATCCTATCATTCCCAAAAAGCTCAGTTTTATTTCAGTTTTCAACATTCAAGGAGAGTGGAAGGAAAAAAAAAATATAGTCTACAGGAAAGTGCTTTCTTTAGTTTGACTGAGAAGGGAAATGAAAATAGCAAATATACTTGTACACATAAAGACAAACTGTAGAAGGCAAGGAAAATGATAAAGAATGAGATGAAAGATATTTTTACTTTCTTCTTTACATCCAGTTTGACAAAGTCGGGATTCAAAGAAACCCTTGAAAAAACTTGGTTGCTGCACCCTGCAAATGACCAAAAAACCCCCCAAAAAATTTTGGTAGGCATCATAAGACAAAGTACTTTCGAATGGAGGGGAAAAAGCTTTGCAGATGCTTTTATGTTATTTGGGCACATTCCCTCTTTGAAAGTTTGTAATTCCCATTTTTAGCATTAATTATGAGGTGTCAAATTTACTGGATCTGGTCCCATCCGATCCAGTCCAATGTGAATTCATTATAAATGAATCAGGTGGTCCAATGAATGTTTGGGATAATTTGGATTGGTCCAATTTAATGTTTGGATAGTTCAATCTGTTTAAATTTATTTTGATTTAGATTGATTTCAACCCAAACTCAATCCATTGACATATATTCTTATCTTATATCAATAAATTAGATATTGACTTAATCCAACTCAATCAAATATAAATTTGTTACAGACGGATCAGATCCAATTTAATCTAATAAAAATTTTGGACTGGATTGATCCAATCCAATATATCTTGTTATTCCGTTCAATCCAAAACCGGCCCATTAACACCTTAGTTGTAATCATAATTCAATTTCAAGGGACGTAATTAACTTATCTTTTAAGAAGGCATGAACTCAAAATTACCATCTCACTTCGTCTGGTGTCAAATTAGGTTCCGAAATGGAGTTATAATTGTAAGCCTTTGAATGGGTCAAATCTTTCGTCAATGAATTGGATTAAACAGTAAACATACTTTGGTCTAACCCAATCAAATCGGGTTCAGTGCAGCGTTATTCGGGTGTACAGTCGGGTCCTAATTGACCCGTGTCAAGTTAATTTGGGCTGAGTTTCAGTTTTGCTAACCTTGACCCGTTGGGTCTTTGTAGCCTTGATACATACATAAAGGGCCATGTCTTGTTACCCTTTAATGAGTATTGCGGGTCTTCTTAAGATTGAGATTATGGCCTCATTAAACATGTCGTTCTGTATGGTTCATCGGTTATTTACATGCCTGATAAACCAAGATTTGGTCCTTTACCATTTGATTTACAGTAGATTTAGGCGTCAAAAGCTAATACACCGAAAAAGTACAAAAATCTCAAAACGGTCAATTTTTAGGAAGCTTCAAATTGTGTTTTTCCTATTCATCTTCGTGTGGAAAGACACAGCTTAACCAAACGGACTTCAAGTTGCTCATATCTTCATGCAAAAGCTCAATGCATCATTTAACTGTCAGAACTACTAGAAGATCTTTCCAAAAAAAAATTCGAGACGATCCTCTAATTTTTTAAGCTAAAACTTAAAGTCATATAACACATATTTATTAAAAAATATACATGAAAATTCCTTAAGCCCATAGGATCAAGATGGGTCTAATGTTCATTATGTTGGGTGGAAAATGGTTCAATAATTCCAATTCACAAAGTCAAATCGGGACAGAATTGAGGCAAAACCGTCCTGAATCTGATACATTGATACTTAATTGATAGGGTCATATGCTCATACTAAGACTTGGCAAAAAGTTGACCCAACCCGAAAAAATAGGGTTAGGGTCTCATATTTAACTACCTGAATTTGAGAATGACCCAACCTGATCCAACCCAGAAAAAACTGGGTTGGGTTAGGTTGAGTCATGGGTCAACCCATTAATCCTATTGTTAGGTCTAATTGGGAATATTTATGCATTGTTAGAAGTATTTTCTCTTTAATTTTTACTATTTAGTCTTTACTCTTTATTGTTGACTCTTTGAATTGTTAAATGTTCAAGTTTTTTCATTTTATATTTGGAATTTTAAGGTTAATTCCTCTAATTTTGGCATTTTTCATGTATTTATTCTTTATTTTTTAAATATTAATTATTTTTTTGGGATGACCCGAATTGACCCATGGGTCCACCCTAACCCAAACATTTAGGGTTAGGATCTAGCATTTGGCAACCCAACCCGAAATCCGAAATCAACCCAAAATGTCTTGACCCAACCCAATCCCAACCCACCCAACCCAATTGCCAAGTCTACTGATACTGATCTTTTTTTTTTCTTCTTTTTATCATTATATTATTTTTCTTTTTTTGGCATGGGGTTACGCAACCAGGGGTAGCCCATCCTCTATCCCCTTACCCCCAACTTTGATGGCAGTAATATTTGATCCCACGTCTCTATTAATAGTCAGAGATCCTACCAATTGACCCATTATATTAATCAATATTCATTGTTTTAAGGGTCTGTTTGATTCACAATCAACAAAATCCATCATCTAAATCAGAATCAGATGAAATGGATCAATTTTCATTCCCAAGGGAGGGAATGACCTTCCCTCAAATGGGGGAATGTCATTCCATCAGCAATGGGAATGGGACCAATTCCACCCAACCAAATAGTTGGAATCTCTGATTGCATACCTCTATTCCCATGAACAAAATGAACCCTAAGTACAAATTTACATTGAAAATTGATGTAAACTCAGTCACAGTTTTACATCGATTTTATCGATGTAATTAATTGATGTAAACTCACTCAGAGTTTTACATCGATTTTATCGATGTAATTTTTTACACGCTTTAACTATACCTATTTCACTTTAATGATTCACTATATTTAAATCGATCAATTCATTTTTCAATCAATGTACTCTTACATCCTAAGAACTTTACACCAAAAATAAACACAGTCTAAGTACATTTTGTTAATCGAGAAAATACACTTTGTAAAAGATGAACAAATGAAAAGAAAGAAGACTTTAATGTACTTTAATGTCATTAGTTGAGATCTGGATTTAACATACAGCCAAAATTAGTGAGGAACTGTAGTTGAACCCACTTATTTAATAAGCATTTTTCAATTATTGAATTATATATAATTTTTCAAAATGTTACTAATGCTCAGTTTGGAAGGAGTATAAATACAAATATGTATGATGCAAATACATATAAAATAATATAAAATACAAGGTTTTATACTCTATAAATTTGTAGGCTTGGTTTGGAAAGAATACAAATACAAATATATAAAAACTAATATAAAAAGACAAGGTTTTTCACTCTATATATTTGTATCAGGGTGATCAACTTACATAATTGAATCTGGTTCAGATTTTATAATTTACATATGATTAATGGAATGTGATTTAACCCATCTATTCCAACTAATAAATTCAATATTTTATATTCTATAAATTTATCATATTCATAAGTTAAAAGTTTGCCCCAATGATAAAAGCTATTGAATATTAAACATTAAATGGACAATAAAAATGGATGATATATTAAACATAAGACCTACATTATATACAAATGAAAAAAATTGCCACACTTTTGAGTGTCATCAAAATCCAAACTCCATGTTGGAAGGTACTTGTATATTTAATCCCAATGTTTGAAATAATCACAGTGTTTTCAAACCTCTGTTGACTCAGACAGTTGGACCGCTCAACTTGGGAACTGATGTGGCGTAATTCGGCTATTCCCAGCTGAAAATGATCTGGTTGCCAGCAACGACGAGAACTGGGTAACCTGCAAAAGATGAGGCAGATATCCCGGGGTGGATTACCCGACAAGGACACTCCAATGGCTAAGTTAGCACACAGTAACAGTAGTAGAGAGATTGAAGATGATAATAGTGAGTTTGAGAGTTAGAGAGCAAAGATTACGCATAAAAAACATACCTTCGCCCCTGGGGGTGAAGTCTTTATATACTGGAGTCCTCGTGGGTCAATGGAGCGGTTCCTGGATCCTCGCTGTGATGGGATCCACTTGCGTGTTAGGTGGGTAAAATGCCACCAACCGGTAAGGTTGCCCGCTCCCGTCTGAATCGGGGAGTGGGTGAGCTAATATAGCCATTACAAGATACATCCCATAAGACGTGGAACATGGTGGTGAGATCCTTGGGATTGCCATGCGGTGGTCAGCCTGAATGCGAGGCGAGATGCCTGTAAGGTACCGGGCTGCCTGGTGGCGAGCTTCCTAAGCTCGTGCTCTTTAGGTCTGACCAGATATGAATGTCGAAGTGCCCTTGGACCGAGGTGGTCTTGGTGTGATCTTGCACCAAGGTATACTCGTACTGAGGTAGTCTTGACCGAGGTGGTTCATCTGTACGGGTTCGATCTGTAGTGAACTTGGTTCTGTTATCCTAGTCGTGATCTGGTATTGAGACGATCTTAGTTCAGGATATCCTTAGTTTGGGGTATCAGGGTACCCGAGGTCGCTTTGTAGAAAACTGATCATGCTGAGTTGTCACTTGTGTCAAGTCACGTCCATGTTCCGATCTGATCATGTTGAGTTGTCACTTATGTCGAGTCACGTCCATGTGTCTCCCTGTTACGAGATCGAGCCAAATTTCCCTTCATCAATTGCCCCCCACTCCCCAAGCTAGGGGTCTTGACCTGGTGTGGGGAGTTCACGATGTGACAAGTGGATTTGGCTCAAATTGTAGGCTGCTCTGCCAAATAGGTCACGTGCGGTTCACGCGCGGACGTCATGCGATCTATAGATTCTGCGGACGTTAAGAAATGCGCTAAACTATTTTCGACCTCGAGGGTCGTGTAGCCGGTTTTCTTAGGAGCCATTAGATTGCTTTGATCTCAACTATTGCTTTTTCGGTGCAGTGGCTATAAATAGGGAGACCCAAGACTCATTTTCTTTGCCACAAGCTTACCAGCCTTCGATTTGAGGTCGCGCTTAGCTTCTTTAGCTCGGGTTTTCTAGTTGCTGCTTTTTCCTAGTTCAGTCGTCCTCCCTTGGTGAGTCTTCCTTAGCTTCTTCCTTTAACTTTTGGTTCAGTTCCTTTTTCATTTTTTTTTTAGTTCATCTCGTCAATGTCTTCCTTTAGTTTTGATAGTCTTTTAGATGAGGCCAAGGGGAGTATCTCGGCCCAGGTCGGTAGCCGAGATGAGGCTACTTCAGGTCCAGGGTTAGTCCATGGCTTCCCTGAGGGGCAGTCACCCTAGGAGGCGCGAGAGGCCTCGGGTAACCTGGCCTCCACTTTTCATCCAGTTTGGGTGCCGGACCACTTTGGCCCCTCAACAATGACTTTGGACAGGCTTCGGGCTTTGGTACACCAGTACAACCTCTTGGACGAACTCTCTTATAGTCTCCCTATAGATAACTTCCCTTGGGAACACGATCATAATGAGATCGTGATTTTTGAAGAGCAGCTCGTGGTTGGTCTTTGTTGCCTTTACACCCCTTTATCATAGAGGTCCTGAAGTTTTCCAATTTTACCATAGACCAATTACACCCGAACTCCATCCGAAATGTAGTAGGGACCATCTCTCTTTTTAACGAGTACAGTCTACCCCTTGACCTCGATATTTTTTCTTCTATCTTGTCGATCAAGAAGAACTCTTCTTATGTCCTTCCTGAGCATAGGCGGACCTACTACCTGTCTCCTCACCCGGGCTATAAGCTTTTGCACGAAATGCCCAATAGGATCCCGGCCTGGAAACAGAGTTATTTTATGGTCCGTAATCCCGCGGGGTGGTCTTTTCCTACCTATTGGAGGGCTGCCATTCAGGATTCTAATGTTAGGCTGGACCTGAAAATAAGGGAGACGCTCCAGTCTTGGACGGAACTCAGCTTCGACTCTAAGGACTACCTTGCCGAAAACAAGCTCGTGCAGGCCGGCTTGAGTCCTAGTAGGTCGCCTTTGTTTTTCTTTTTAAGGTTCTGATTAGTTCGTGGCTAACCTTTTGTTCTTGCAGCCTTCATGTCGGAGGTCAATGCCAGGAATCTTTTCAGCAACATGCAGAGGGGGAAGAAGAGGATGGGAAAGAAGCCTCACCGAGAGGTCAGCCCTTCAACCCTTGCCCCGCCCGAGGTCCACATTGCGGAGCCGATCTCCGCCAAGCTCCCCCAAGAGGAGGTCCACCCTCACCCTCCCGTGGTGGATCTTGAGGAAGAAGAGGGAAGTGCTCGGAAGGAGGAACTAGAGAGCACCCCAGCGCCTGAGCCGAAAGTTTCTCGGCCTCCCGAGCCGACGAGATCTTCTAGACCTTGACACGAGCCTCCGAAGAGGAGTATCCTGTCTAGCCAGTTCGGGATTCGCAAGAGTGAGGAGGCCATCTTCTCTGAGGAGGTCGCGGATTGTGCCGAAATGCCTACGGCTCGGCTTGGGGCTCGGGCTGCCAGTTACTGCATGGTGGTAGGTGCTTTTACCTTATACTTTTGTTTCTTTGTGAACTTTTCAAAATGTTCTTACTTCAATTTTTCCTTGCCAGGTGAACTCCTCCATTCACGCGCTGATGTGTCAATCGCAAATTCGCTTCAGGCAGTTTTAGGAAGCCAAAGAGGAGGCACAGAAACTATATCGCGGACTCAATAAAGCTTGTGGAGAGGTGCTCCGAGCCAAGAAGGGAGCTCAAGGTCAGAAGGAGCTTATTTTGTCTTTAATTGGGGAAAAGGAGAAACAGTAGGAGCATATCTCTGCGTTGACTGAGGAGAAGGAGAAGCAGTAGGAGCAGATCTCTGTGTTGACTGAGGAGAACTCGGCGCTGATCGAGGAGAGAACGAGGCTTCGACGAGAAGTTCAAGATCTCAAGAGCGAACTCGGATCTTCGAGACCGCTGTGGATGAGGCGCGAGGCCAAGCTATGGAGCACTTCAAGCAGTCTTCGGAGTTTCACGATCTCTAAGTGGAGTACGGTTCGAGCTCCTACCAGTCGGGCTTTAAATCGTGCAAGTATGTGATGAGATAGAAGTTCCTCGACCTCGACCTCAAAGCCATCTCCGCATCTAAACTTACTCTCGAGGATGCAGAGGCAGCAAATGTAGAGCCCAACTCGTCAGAGGAAGTGAGTGATGACGAGGTCTAGGAGGAGTGCCCCTCGAGCCAGGAGAACGCGGAAGATCGTATGGAGACCGACCCAGCTGACGAATCTTAACCGTGATCTTTGAGCTTTTTTCTCTTTTCTTGTATTGAATGTACACCACGAAACCGTCGAGCTCGGGTTAGAACAAAATCTATGTACCTTCATCTTTTTGTGAATGAAATACCAATCTTTTGAGCAATCCTTCGTGTAAAAGATATTCTAAGTATAAATAACTTCTGATCTAGGCAACTGATGTGCAGATTACCCAAATTGTCAAGATACCGAGCTTGACAATAAGTAAGGATAATCGTAATAGAAAAATTTCCAAGTGTTTGTTACCCCAAACTGTCAGTGCATGGGCTACTTATTTGGATGTCGGTTGTCCCTTATGGGTCCGACCTGCTCTTATGTGCTGGGCTAGATATCGTAGGGCTTATGCTCGAGCTGTCTATGTCAGCGAGGCAACTAGGTTTCACGTGGTGCCTACGTCCTTGCCAGTTCGGTATTTTAGCCCTTAGGCTCTGGGAGCGACTTATAGTCCACTCTCCTGGACTTTGCCCACGCCAAAGAGGCGACTGGGTCTTATGCAGTATTGTGGCCCTTAGGCTTTGGGGAGCGACTCGTAGTCCACTCTTGAACTTTGCCCATGCCGAAGAGGCGAATGGGTTTTATGCAATGTTGTGGCCCTTAGGCTTTGGGAGCGACTCATAATCCACTCCTGAACTTTGCCCATGCTGAAGAGGTGAATGGGTCTTGTGCAATGTTGTGTCCCTTAGGCTTTGGGAGCAATTCATAGTCCACTCCTAAACTTTGCCCATGCCGAAGAGGCGACTGGGCTTATGAAGTGTCGAGCTGCCTGTGAGGTGTCAAGCTGACCAGGTGTCGAACTACCTGTGAGGTGCTGGGTTGACCAAGCGTCGGGCTACTTGTAAGGTGTCAAGCTGACCAGGTGCCGAACTGGATTGATGAGTTTCAATGCTCTTTAGAGACCTACAAGGAACTAAATGTCAGAGGACCCAAGGTGGCTAACCCGGTGAGGCCACTCCAATGCTTAAGTCAGTACTCTCATAGTAGACTGCGAGCTAAAAATCACAGTCTGAGAGCTAGAACTTGCTTACTTGCTTCTGGGGTTGTCTTTGCAGTTCACTCTTCAGTCTGGCAATCACAGGTAGTATCGCCTTAGATTGCTGATGTTCCAAGCTCGAGGTACTTGCTTTTCTTCTAGGGTTTCGAGCTCATACATACCTTCCCCAAGTACCTACTTTACTCGGTAGGGACTTTCCCAATTCGGTCTGAGCTTACCTACACCGGGCTCAGGTACCATAACTTTCCAGAGGACCAGGTCCCTAACACGGAAGTGCCACTTCCTAACCTGAGCATTATAATACCGAGCTACTCTTTGCTGGTAGGTTGCGGTCTAGATATATGCGAGGTCCCGTACTTCTTCCACCAGGTCGAGGTTGGTACGAAGTTCATCACTGTTTTCTTCGTTGTCGTATGCTTCCTGGCGTAACGTATATACCTCGATCTCGGATGAGATTACCACTTCTATGCCATAGGTGAGGTTGAAGGGGGTTTCACCTGTGGTGGTCTTGACGGTGATTCGGTAAGCCCATAGTACACTGGGCAGCTCGTCAACCCATAGCCCCTTAGCTCGGGCTAAGCGAGCTTTCAGTCCGCAGAGTATGGCTCTATTCGTGACTTCTGTCTGCCCATTCGCCTGAGGGTGTGCTACCAAAGTGAAGTTCCATTGTATCCCCATCTCAACACACCAGTTCTGGAACTTGATGTCTTCAAACTACTTGCCATTGTCAGAAATGAGCACTCGAGGCAGTCCGAAGCAACATACTATGCTCTTCCAAAAGAAGTTTTGTACAGTTCGAGCTGTGATTGTTGCTAGGGGTTCCGCCTCTACCCACTTCGTAAAGTAATCCACTGCTACCACTATGAATTTCCTCTATCTTGTCGTTGGCGGGAATGGTCCAAGAATGTTGATTCCCCACTGTACGAAGGGCCATGGGCTGGTGAGGTACTTCAGGTCGACAACAGGTTGGTGATGAAGGTTGGCGTGCCTCTGGCATTTATCACATTTCTTGACGAGCTCGAGTGCATCTGTCCATCACACAGGCCTTCATGAGTGTCATGGAGAACAAGGTCAGCCTCCAAAGATCGCAAGCAGCGCAAGTAGGGAAGCATTTGATTTTCGGTACAGCCATCCATTTATCATGACGTACTTGGCTGTCTTTCTTTCTACCCTTCTGGCCGCGTTGCAATCTGCAAGTTGGGTCTCGTGAAGTAGGTAACTCGCGAGTGGGTCATCAAGCTCGGCTCAGTTTGTGCAACAGGAGCGACCTCTTCTCCCCCCCCCCCCACCCGAGAATGCTGGGCCAAGGTAGGTTCTCTATGTACACGGTTCTCATGGTGTTGTTGCTCATGCTGGCTAACCAGGACAGGGCATCGACCTTAGCGTTCTCGAACCTTGGAATCTATCTGATGAAGTATGACTGGAAGCTGTGTAAAACTTCCCGAACCTTAGCTAAATAAGCATCATGGTGGGGTCGTGAGCTTCGTAATCGCCGGTGACCTGGTTGACCACGAGCTGGGAATCACTGCAGATGATGATGTGTTTTGCTCGTACCTCATTTGCAGGTGTGAGCTGGCTAGTAGTGCTTCATACTCTCCTTCGTTATTGGATGTCACGAACTCGAACCGAAGTGCATACTCCAGTTTCACCCCCTTGGCCCGTGCAGAATAGCATCAGCTCCGCTTCCTTGTTGATTGGATGAGCCGTTTACATGGAGGATCTAGTGCTCCTCGTCCCAAGTAGGCCTTGCTCTAACCGGGGCCGGTGCTGCACTAGTCGAAGCCTCTTCTTTGTGTTCGAGCTCAATCAGTTCGGGGACTGCGGTGCTGAAGGTGCATTCTGCCACGAAGTCGGCCAAGGCTTGGGCCTTAATCGCCATTCGAGGCCAGTACCAAAGGTCATACTCATTGAGTTCGATAGCCTACTTCGTCAGTCTGCCAGATACCTCGGTCTTGAGTAAGACTTGCCTCAGATGTCTGTTCGTGAG
This sequence comes from Nelumbo lutea, assembly GCF_056320005.1. NCBI lineage: Eukaryota > Viridiplantae > Streptophyta > Magnoliopsida > Proteales > Nelumbonaceae > Nelumbo > Nelumbo lutea. Next base: position 206,297,996 of record NC_142684.1, read on the forward strand.
GACCACGACTGTGTGAGCTTGGAAATACAGGCGAAGCTTCCAAGTTGTTGTGACCAATGCGTACGCCAACTTCTCGATCCCTGGGTACCTGGTTTTGGCATCCTGCAAAACTTTACTCACATAGTAGAAAGGTCATTGGACCCGATCTACTTCTTTTATTAGTATCGAGTTGACCACCTCATCGCTCGCAGAGGGGTACAGCTGTAAAACATCACCTTCCTCAGGTCGGGTTAGAACTGGGATACTAACTAGGTATTTCTTTAGCTCGTCGAAGGCAAGCTGACACTCTTCAGTCCATTCAAAGTCTTTACTTTTCTTAATTGCCTTGAAAAAAGGCAGGCAGCGATCTGCTAACTTGGACATGAAGCGGCTTAGGGCAGCCATGCGGCCATTCAGCCTTTGAACCTCTTTCAACTTGCAAGGCAGCTTCATATCTATGATAGACTTGATCTTTTAGGGGTTTGCTTCGATGCCACGTCGGTTAACTATGTAACCCAGAAATTTACCCGAGGTGACACCAAAGACGCACTTGTTAGGGCTCAACTTCATACTATACTTGCGCAAAATTTCAAAAATACATTGCAAGTCACTTATTAAATAGTTTGAAAACTGGGTTTTGACGACCATGTCGTCTACATAGCATTCAACCTTATTGCTAATAAATGGCTCAAGCAGTTTGTTGACAAGTCTCTAAAAGGTCGCCCCGGCATTTTTTAGCCCGAAGGGCATGACCTTGTAACAATACAATCCTAGCTCGGTTATGAATGATGTTTTTTCCTCGTCGGCGGGGTCCATTTTGATCTTGTTATAGCCTGAGTATGCATCCAGAAAACTCAGCAACTCGTGTCCTGAGGTCGTGTCCACTAGACGGTCGATCTTAGGGAGTGGGAAACAATCCCTCGGGCAAGCTCGATTCAAGTCGGTGTAATCAACGCATATGCGCCATTTACCGTTGGCCTTTTTTACCAAAATGGGTTTAGCCACCCAACTCAAGTAATGGACCTCCCTGATGAAATCAGCTGCAAGGAGTTTCCCAACCTCCTCATCGACTATCCTCTAGCGCTCAGGGGCGAGGTTGCATTTTTTCTGTCTAACAACCCTGACAAAAGGATCAGTGTTCAACTTGTGAGTTATTATCTTAGCATCTATACCAAGCATCTCTATCGTGGACCATGCGAATACATCTAAATTTTTAAGTAAAAAACTTACCAGCCGAGAGCGGAGAGGCTCCTCGATCGTTGCTCCGATCTGGAGGGTTCTGGCCGGTTCTTCCATTGAGGTCGGGATGTGGATCGTCCCTTCGGTTGGCGTAGCTTACTCATCGAAATACTCCACAGGTCGCTCTAGCTCGAGGTCGTCTGCCAGCTTGGAATTCCCTTTGAGAGTGGCAACATAGCACTTGCGGGATTCAAGCTTGTCGCCTCGCACTGTCCCAACTCCAAAGTCCGTAGGGAACTTCATAGCCAAGTAGTAGGTGGACACCACTGTGCGAAGCGCGTGGGTGATAGGCTGACCTATAATGGCATTGTACAGGGAGGGAGTTGCAACCCCCAAGAAGGTGTGCTCGAACCTCGTGATGCTAGGCCAGGTGCCGATCTCCACAGGTACTGAGATTCTCCCTAAGGGCCTGACTTCCTCTTCGCTAAAGACTACCAGTGGAGTGCTCGTTGGCTTGAGGTTGCTTCTTGGAGCTGGAGCTTGTCGAACGCGTCTTTGAACAGGATGTCTACTGAACTACCGGAGTCGACCAGGATACGCTTCACCTCAAAGTCGTTAACCCTCATCTTTATCACCAGGGCATCGTCATGGGGATACTGGACTCCTCGTGCATCTTCTTTCGTGAAGAACATCGGGTCTTTGGGCCTACGTCGCTTCGGCGGGTTCTGCTCTTCGTGTTCCAGTTTGCAAACTAAAGACTTTGCTGCGGCCGAGGTGCATCCCGCGACTACGGATCCGCTAGTGATCGTGTTGATCATCCCGCGGATTGGTCTCTCCTCGGGCAGCTATCTCTACGGTTGCTCGTTGCGCTGTTTGTTGGGCTCGGGAGCATCTCTCATTTGCTCCCCCTACCGATCTGCCTGGTTTTTATTATTTTTTTGTACAAAATTTTTCAAGTACCCGCGACGGATGAGCTCTTCAATCCCGTCGTGGAGTTTTTTACAATCTTCGGTACTATGACCGTGATCTCTATGAAAATGACAAAATACATTTTTATTTCTAGTGGTCGGATCCCCCCTCAACTGGGGCGGCCACTTCACAAAAGAGGCATCCTTGATCGCCATGAGGATTTCCCCTCGCTTCGCGTTGAGATGAGTGTAACTCGCTCTTTCAACTAGAGGAGCTCGGGGATGAAAGTCTGACATGTTCCCTCCCCTGGTTGGGGACTTGCTTTTCTTCCTCTTGCCACCGTTGTTCGAGCTATGGTCTTCTCTCTTTCTTTTCTCTGTCGGGGTTTCAATCCTTTGGTTCATCTCCTCCTCGGTCCCGATGAACTTATCGGCGAGCTTAAGGAATTCTGTGATGTCTTTGGGTTTGTTTGCCACCACATGCCATTTGAATTCCCTATGGGTGATCCTCTTCTTTGCTGTCGTGAGCCTCACGGCGGGGTCTAAGTCTAGGATTAGTAAACAAGTATCGTTGAAGCGTTTGATATAGCTTCGAATCGACTCTCCTTCCCTCTGGACTATACTGAGAAGGCTTTCTTGTGACCTCGGACACTTCTTACTGGTAATGAAGTGCGAGGTGAACAATTGCACGAGTTGCACCCAACTTTTAACTGTCCCAGGAGCAAGGTTTCTGTACCAAGTGCGAGCTACCCCTTTGAAGGTCGTGGAGAAAGCAATGCACATGCAAGCCTCGTCAACCCCAGTGAGGTGCATCTGGGACTGGAAAGAATCTATGTGATTATTGGGGTCGAAAGACCCATCATACTTATCCAGAGGGGACCTTGAAGTTCATCAGCATCGGGGAGGCCAGGAGCTCGAAGGATAGTGGAGAGGGCACAGAGAGGAGGGGAGCAGTTTTTGTGATTCCCGAGCTTACCTCCACCCTACCTTTAGGCTACTCAGGTCGGCTAGTTCCCGCGAGCTAGCTTGGGTCTACTGCTCGAGGTGCCTTAGCTCGTCTCCTTTGCTGCTGCATGATTGGCTCTACGGCAGTGCTGCTGACCTCTGCGCTGCCCGACGGTGTCTTGGCCAAGAGCGATTCAGACTGCTGGCTACTGCGGACGGAAAGGGCCTATCTGGAGACCTCGACTAGGACCTCGAACCGGTTTCCTACAAGAGTACCTTTAGGTTGCAAGGGCCGAGGTGAAATAGTTCTAGTGGGTTGAGTATCTCTCAACCTGCTTACTTGCTGGGAGACGGGAGGAACTTGTCTTTCCCTCTTGTTGCGAGACGAGACCTAGGAGGTCTCTCCCCGGTGAGGACGACTGCTTTAGTGGCGAGGCTTGCTCAGGGTGATCGGACACTGAGGTGGGGTTGGTTGTTGGTTCTGCTACAACGGTGGGAACTGCAGCTAGTACACGTGGTGCAGAACCTGCTGTTGGTATTGTCGGAACTAGTGGACCTGCTGCATTTGGGCTTGGATAGCCCGCACACAATATACCAGGTCGCTTAGTTGGTTCTGTCCGACTCTAGGGGGAACCATAAAGGGTTCAACGAAAGTCGCACCCACTACAGGGGGAAGTGGGGCGTTCACAGGCATAGTTGGTTGAGGTACAGTAGGTGCTGGGATCCCACCCGCAGGGAGTGGTACAGTGAACTGGCCTATGCAAACAGTCGGGAACTGAGGTTTCCCCCTGGAGACGTTCACTTCGCTGTGTTGTCCGACGTTGCTGGAGGAAGCCATGGGTTTTGATTTTGAGCTTGAGGTTTTTTGAAATGGAGATAAAAGGCTTTTAGTAACGATTTCCCACAGATGGCGCCAAATGATATGGCGTAATCTGGCTGCTCCCTGCTAGAGACGATCTGGCTGATCTGGCTGCCAGCAACGACGAGAACTAGGTAACCTGCAAGAGAGGAGTCAAAGATTCTGGGGTGGCTTACCTAGCGAGGACACTCCGATGGCTAAATTAGCACACAGTAACAATAGTAGAGAGCTTGAAGATGATAATAGTGAGTTTGAGAGCTAGAGAGCAAAGATTACGCATAAAAAGCATACCTTCGCCCCTGGGGGGTGAAGTCTTTATATACTGGAGTCCTTGTGGGTCAATGGAGCAATTACTGGATCCTCGCTGTGATGGGATCCGCTTGCGTGTTAGGTGGGTAAAATGCCACCAACCGGTAAGGTTGCCCACTCCCGTCTGAACCTGGGAGTGGGTGACTAATATAGCCGTTACAAGATATGATCCCGTAAGACGCGGAACACGGTGGTGAGATCCTCGGGATTGCCACGCGGTGGTCAACCTGAATAGGAGGCGAGCTGCTTGTAAGGTACTGGGCTGCCTAGTGGTGAGCTAACTGGGGCGAGCTTCCTGATCTCATGCTCTTTAGGTCCGACTTGATATGAATGCCGAAGTGCCCTTGGACCAAGGTGGTTCTGGTGTGATCTTGCGCCGAGGTATACTCATCCCAAGGTAGTCTTGACCGAGGTGTTTCATCTATACGGGTTCGATTTGTAGTGAACTTGGTTTTGCTACCCTAGTCATGATCTGGTACTAAGACGATCTTAGTTCGGGGTATTAGGGTACCCGAGGTCGCTTTGTAGCGAACTGATCATGCTGAATTGTCACTTGTGTCAAGTCACGTCCACATGCCGATCTGATCATGTTGAGTTGTCACTTATGTCGAGTCACGTCCACATGTCTTCTTGTGACGAGGTCGGGCCAAATTTCCCTTCATCAGGAACAATTCAAACAACAGGTTTCGTTTTATTCTCAACTTGGTCCTGTATGGTTAATTATTTTTATTTTTTCAGTTGAAATAGGTTGCCCATTCAAACCAGACGATCAAACTATCAATCTGGAAACCGGTGGCCAAAACAGTTTCGATTCCAGGTCATTTTTTAAAACCTTGGTTAATCCAAACTGATTATAGAGATTAAAGAATACAGAGTACTACGGTATATGCGAACTGTGAAGCATCAGATCCCCGTTTGGGGGAAACATCTATTTGACGTGTAAATGAGCTCATCAAACAAGTCATCTTGATGTTTAGGTTGAAACGCATATGTGGCACTGATGTAGTCCCTTAAACAGAAATGCAACACTCTGATATTACATCCCTTAATATGTGGCTGGATCAAATTAAATTTCACCAATTGTGGTTGTGTTTGGTACCATTGCAGTTTCTCTATGGAACGTTTTGGGATTGATCAATAGAAATTGATGAGAAATATGAATTGTCATGCCAAGAGAGTCACTCCAACTCAAAAATGATTGTGAGGACCAATCATTGATGTTTATAGTTAAATCATCAAATTTGGTAGGTGTTTGGCACCAAAGCATTTCACTGGGTGTTTAAAGTGATTTGGCTTCTTATTATAATATGTTTATAATGGAAAACTGTATGACATCTCGGAAAAGAAGTCAGTTTTTTCAAATTTCAATGTGTCATGTCACCTTAGTGATTCAAGATCATCAAGGTGATTCAAGAATTGTCAATTTAACGATTCAAGAAACCACCTCCTTTCCCGAATCTCGGAGATAATCATTGCAAATACATTTTTTAAGCAAATTACCAAAATGTGATTTTCTTATGATTCTGTTTATTTGCTGATGTGGTGTGAATGACACATTAGCAAAACCGGAACGCTTGTGAAATGCTCTAGTGCCAAACACTAACTTGATGTTTCAAGTAACAGCATCAATTTGTGTTGATCAATCCAAAACGTTTCTAATTATGTGACAAGATAACTCATATTTTAACACTAATTTCTATTGAAGCACAAACGTTTCATGAAGAAACATCAATGATACCAAACACAACTTACATTACTAGACATGAACCAAGACCCATGAGGTAGGTAGGATTTGCAAGGGAATCAAATTGAACTTGGTAGGGGGATATACCCAAATCAGATTTTCAAACAAAAAAAAGAAAAGAATTTCATCATCATCATCCATTCCTTGTCCTATCTATATGGGTCTACTACATGAATCATGTTTTGCCAATTCTTTCTATTTAAAAGTCATATAGACCAAAAAAGAATTTGAGATATCTAAATTTGAATCAATTATATATTTGGATATCCAACTTTGTTAAAATATTAGTAAATTTATACAAAATTAGCAAAATTTTATAAAATTAATTATAAAACAAAATTATATAGGAATGGCAATTTCTACCCTATTCGATGGGTACTCACCCCGACGGGGCAGATTTTTTTGCTTGAATGATGATTTTGGGATTCTAGAACACATATGAGTATGGATAGGGTAGGGTGTTAGGCTAAACCCGACCTCCCCAACCCACATTGTTGGAAAGCATATAAACTTTATTATTATATGTTAAATTCAATAATACTTTGAATTTTATGTGAAAGATAATTGATAGTTTGTGTTTTTTACATGTCTTAATCAAATGATTAGAAGTTTTATTGTTTGTTTGTATTATTTTACTTCTTTATTGCTTAGAAATAACTAGAAATAATAGGCAATAGATGTAGGTTCTAAACAAAATCCACCCCTCTCTTGAATGCGGGGAGGGTAAACCCTCCTTTAACTTTCATGGTTGTCATCCCTAAAAATGTATATCATAAATGAAAATAAATTTATTCAAATCTAATGTCAAAATCCGATCCAATTAGTAAATATATCATATTCAGACAATTCAATTTGATTATTGATAAATTGATTTCCCAACTTGAAAACATATCGGGTTCAAATTGGAATCAAATTCAATCCAATTCAATTGAGGTATCCAGGTGGTAGAGAGTTCGGAAATGCTCTTCATAGAACATGTCTCACAAACCTCACAGCACATTTCAGTCGTACATCTGCAACATCTTCATAATTGGAATTGGGATCTGCTCCTTATAGAGTGTTCCTCACACCGACCTCATGGCCACAACCCACCATATCTATACTACTTTTAAAAAGTATGAATAGCCTCAATAATATTTCTATAATTTTTTTAGGACAAAATTTACCCCTCCATATTTAAATATATTGATAAAAAAGAGGGCAAATAGGGTAATTGGTTATTGATATTAAATGACTTGAAATTAGGTAATTTTAGGATATTCAATGCATTCAACTCCCTTTCATTAAATCCAACATTTAAGGTATTAACTTGCATTCACCTTCATTGAATCATATATTTAGGGCATTTTTGTTTCTTATCATCATTAAATTCTATTAATTAAATCCATATATAATAAATTAATAATTCAATAACACAAAAACTTATACTTTTAAAATATACCATGGAAAAAGTGTTTTCATCTAGGTGGTCATAAGAAATTAAATCATTTTCAATCAAATGGGACAATCCATGTTGTCACAATTAAATAATAAAATGCAATATATATATATATATAAATTAAAAAATGGAAAAAAATTTAACATCATATATTTGGCATATTAAACAAGAATAAGTATGGTAAATAAGAAATGATTTTATTAATGGTGGAAATGGAATGTAAATTTTAAAACTATCTTCCTATTTCACTTGTTAAATCTCTTGCCTAAGGTATATTCTCTCATCAAATTCTATATTTAAGATATATTTTTCTTATCATTAAATTCTACTAATTAAATCCATAACATTAATTTTAATAATATAAAAATAAATATTTTAAAAAATGGATTTAAAAACAAAACCATTTTCTTCCCTCCTAGTGGTGGTTAAGCAATTCTACCATATGGGGTCAAATGGGTTAATAAATGATATTAATTAAATAATAAATTAAATTAAATATATAATACAAATAAAAATAAAAAGAATTCGGCATATCTCTAATATTGTATATTCATTATATACTAAACAAAAACAAGTATGAAATGTAAGAAGTATTCTTATTAATGTTGAAAATGGAATGTCAAATTTAAAATCAACCTAGAAATGAAATGACACCATAGTCAAATAATAAAAATTTTTAAAATAAAAAATACAAAGTATCACAAAAATTAAAAAAAAATAAAGAAACATTTTGGCACATATCTAATGTTATATATTTATAAAAAATGAACTATATCTAATATTATACATTCATTATATTGAACAAAAATAAGTATTATTCATAAAAAATAATTTTACCAATGATAGAAATGTAATACAAAATTTAGTGTCAACATAGAAATCAAACTATTTTTCTTTTTAGGTGGTGAGTTAGTGGTTTTGATCAAATGGATTAGTCGATGATATGATAGCTAAATAGTAAATCTTTAAAAAATAAAAAAGTACGAGTAATCAAAATAATATATAAAAAATTATATACTAATTATGTCAAACAAAAATTAAGTATGATAAGTATAAATTATTTATATAATGTATAGATGAAACATATTACTTAAAATTAATCTAAAAGCAAAGCTATTTTCTTATTTATATAGTGGGTCAATGGTCCAACTTTTCAAATAAACTCATAATGTCATAATTGATTAATTAATATTTAAAAAAGATTGAACACAAAAAATGAAAAAGTGTAGAATTTTGTCGAAAACATTTGTAATCATTTCTAATGTTCTATATTCATCATATTAAATAAATATAATTATTAAAATAAAAATAATTTTTATTTATCTTATAAATGAAATACAATAATTTTAATAATAATAATAACAAATTTATAATTTAAAATTCTCACATATGATGCACGTGCATATTTACAACAAGCACTTAAGTTTAGTTTTAATCATATTGTTACTTTTGTTAATTTTCAATTTCTATCTTAACTATGATATATCTAAAATTCAAATAATTAATATGAAGAAAAAATTCTCACATACAACACACGTGCTTAATTACTAGTATTGAGAAAACCTCTCATGAATAATTACATACGAGTACAAGAGATGTTCCCGATGTGTGGCTAATACATGATGTAAGATCGATGTGAGGAGCAGATCCAGACTCTCCTTAATTGTAAATATTTATTGACAGGAGGATGTTCGTGTTGTGAGGTCGGTGTGAGGTGCGCTCCGTGAGAGAATATCCGAACTTGGGTTCATCCAATGATCCAAATTCCAATCCGCATGAAATTTCACACACTTGATGGGTTACACACGAACGTGTGTCTCCTATACCCAGTGTTTTCGAATCGTCATTGACCCGAACGGTCAGACCGTTTGGCCCGGGAACCATCCAGGCAACCGGTTCCGTTTTTGTATAAACTCGGAATTTGGTCAAAAACCGTTGAAAAACTCAACAAAATGTTGACCCGGGCAGTTGAACCGTTGAACCATCGACCCGTTCAACGGTTTTTAACCATTTTTTTATTTTTTAAAATTTCATGTCAGAACGAACCGTCCGTTCGAACCGGACGGTCGGACCGTTGACCCGGAAACCGGTGACAAAAACGGTTCCGTTTCCGGGTCGTTCTCTCACTTCCCCCAAAAGGTCCAAAACCCTTTCTTCTTCTCAAGTCCAAACTCCCCACCTCGATATCCATTCTATCCAGACAAGAGAGGAGAAGGAAAATGATTTACACCGCGCTTCAAGCTCCATCTCCTCTGCAACATCTCCCTCTCTCATCTACTTCCCATTATTCGCCTGTTATTCTAGGGGTTCGTCGCTCAATTGTTATTAGAACGGACCCAAATCCGAAGAACTCCATTTCCTGTTCAATTTCTCAGGTTCATAACTACGGCACTGTAGACTACGAGCGAAAGCCTGTGCTGAAATGGAACTCGATTTATCGGAGAATCTCGTTGATGGAGAACCCCGATTTGGGTTCTTCGACTGTTTTGGACCAGTGGGAGAAGGAGGGAAGGAAGCTTTCGAAATGGGTGCTTTCCCGGGTTGTCAAGGAACTCAGGAAATTTCGTCGATATAAGTTCGCTCTCGAGGTAATTATAGTTCCTACTCTTGTTTTACTCTTTGTTTCTCTGGAATTCATGGTCTGGGCTTCGGTAGTAGAACTTACCAGCTGATTTTAGTGTTTAGAGTTGTGTAGTTTTAGTAACTTTAGTTCTATTGAATGGACTTGCTAGAAGTGGGGTGTCAGAGTGGCGTTGCTAATGGTGTTGGAATATTCTCGGTTTTAGCTTACTTTGGGTTCTGCTGGTTACTGGTTACCATCTGGGTCCTAATTTCAATGCTTTCTTTTCCGTGTTTTCTCCGAGATTAGAGATAGTTTATCTTGAAATAAGTTTCATGTAACAAGTAATATTACAATAATTGGTTTTTACTGTAAGAAGTCTGGTAGTTGCTGTTTTGGTTTTTCTTGAAGTGGTTGTCATTGTTCGTGTAGTTTGAGTGCTTCAAGTTTAGTCTGGTGGTTACTCTTCTGTGTATTACCGTTCAATTTGGAAAACTCAAAAAAGTAAGGCTACTTACGAATATCCATGTAATGTTTTTATCATTTATTAGCAAGGTATTCGGTCCTTAATGTTGTAAAATAATAGGCCCAGGCTCTCATTATCTCAAATGGTTGGTGTATTGCATCATTTATCTTCAAGTAAAAAGACTAATGGACGAGCCCGAAGCATAAGAACCTGTCTCAATTTGAGAGAAAATAATCGTCACGGTCAACAAGGTTAGGCAAAAGTTTATGATCCTTTTTTTTTATAGGTAATCTATAATCTTTTTATTCATTAGAAATTTAGAATAAAAGCTCCCTTTTCTTCTGATGATTTGACCAGTTGCAATCTATGGCATATGATACCATGACCATTATTATGAAATAATTCATCTCTTAGTTCTAGCTTCTTAAAGAGGAGTTTCTTTCCCCTTGGGGTATTTCCTATACTCAATCTATTTTTGGAACACCAGATGAATTTTTACAATCTGCAACTAAATGCTCAAAGAAGTTAGTGCAAATCAGAGAGGAGATTTGCCTTATGTGTAACAGTGGAGTGCCATTTTTTATCTCCAAAAAAATTAGATGTAGCTTTACTCAACGCGGAGAGGATGGGGAACAGCTAACTCCGGTGGACCGGAACTCACCTAATGTGATTAAACTACCAGGGTTTCTAGCATACTTATAATAACTAGTGTTTTAGCCTTCCAGTATATGAGAAAGAGGCAACAAAAGAGCACTTGTTCAACAACTTCTCCAAGGATAAAATGATCATCTCACCAAGTTGCTTTCAGGTTTAACATTTTGACTTCAAGAGAAGTTGTCTTTGAGTTGTCATTATAAAGATTGTGATTTTACAGCATTTGGTCTACTGTGGTTCATGAAAGAAGTATGTTGATTGTTTATGCCATACCATTTCTAATTTTAGTCATTAATCAGAGTTTATCTCATGTTTGGCAGTTCTTTCTGTCATTTCTAATGTGGAGAAACCAGAAATTACTCCACCTGTTTATCGCATTATCTAAAACATGCATATAATGGCGCAAACAGTGATTCTGAGATCAATGTTTAGGTAGTAATTGCTTAGGAAGTTAAGTTTTGATTTTATGGCTGTAATGTGAAGCAATGCCAATTCTTATTTGTGTAACAGGTGAGGGTGTTGTTCTTTCCTATGGTGATTGACAGTTGAAGTAACAGATTTTAGTTTCAAGGAATTGCCAGAAGGATTTCATCCAACACAAGAAGAAAATTCATTGTATTGTGCTTTTTCTTGGGGGGGGGGGGCTCTTATCAGGGAAAGAAGAAGAAGACATAACAAGTTACCAATACCAATGGAGGAGAAGATGGATGTCTAAAATCTTCTAGTGTATTTAATAAATATGAAGTAAATATTCTTCTCATGAAGAGTAGACCAATGTTCCAAAAATCATAATCATATCCTTTATCATAAAGAATATTGAAGTGAATCAAATCATGAATCAGAGAGAGAGAGAGAAAGAGGTCTTCTACTTAAAAGGAAAACCAATTAATAAAATCAAAAGAAACAAAGAAATGACAAAGTAGAGAACTAGATCTTAATTAAATTTATTTGAATCACATTATTTGTATAAATCGTAAGATTATGAATTGGATCTTAGTATTCAAACAATATCATAAGATTTTTGTTGGAAAAGATTCAGATACATGTCCGACCATCAAAAATGGTTCTTATCAGACTGTTATATCCAACTGCCACAATATTTGGACAGTCAGAAATGGTGAGCATGTTTTCCATAGGTTAAGAATGCAAGTTAGGCTGGGTTAGGTCGGGTTGAAAGTTGTTGGACCCCCAATCCTAACTCTAACTCAACCTAATGGTTGGGATCAGTTTGGCCTAATTTCTTCACTTCTTTTTGCTTTTAAAAGAAAAATGTTCTGACTTCTCAGACTTACGATTAGCCAATTAAGGTTGATTAGCTTTAACATTGATACATACATGGGGACAAGGTTACAATGCTTTAAGAGTACTATATCAATGTTCAACTAAAAAAATCTTTATGTTTAAACTTAAAATTGTTGATACATAAGCAAGCGTATCGGCCTGTGTCGGTACTTTTTTTTAGGTTTTATTTATTTATTTTCCAAAACCAGTTCAGAGGGGTCGGTTTGAGGCCCAGCTACCCTCTGAACCAGTGTCTGGTCCGATACAACCCCTGGAGGGGTGTATCGGGAAGCCATCGGCACGATATGTATCGGCCCGTATACGTATCAATACTTTGAACCTTGCATACAAGTATACATATACACACACATAGATGTATGGATGGATGGGTGCATGCATAGTTGTATAATATTTATTTATACAAATACAAAGACATGTTGGGTTTGGGATGGGTCGGATTGCTCAAGGCCTCAACCCTGGCCAACCCATTCCATTTCCATATCTGGGCATTATAGGTGGCTATACATACATCTAGTTTCATGAAATAGTTGGGTGGTCTATAGTCCAAAATTTTCACCGACCAGTCACTTAAGTTGCTTCTTTTGGAGGGTCAATAAAATATGGGATTGCTTTTTATGTTCCATTAAATGGGTAATTCAGATTGCCCAATGTATTTATGTCCCATTAATTGGATAATTAACGTGTCAGAGATAAGTGTGCATGGAGACCAGTTGGGTGTCGTAAAAATGTTTGGTCCCACTAGTTAACTACACCCCAACCCTCTAAGCGTTGTATCTTTCTTAGTTTAGGATCATGAGAGAAAAACAACCCAAAATTTTATTGAAAAAGATAAAAGAGGAAATTTGAACTGGGAATCAGGAAATGGAAGGTCTAGAAGAATGCTTACCTGTTTTTGATTGTTTTCTAATTTGTGCCATTCATTTTGTAGGTTTTATGATCCCTAGTGTTGTAGGAGATGCTCATGTTCAGGACCATGCTAATTGACACTCCTTTTAATTTTCTTTAAAGAAAATAATGCCTCGTGTTGTGTTTGAAGGTTCAACAATTCTTTTATCATCTTTACTGAACTTCTGAAAATCTTGCAGGTGTACGAGTGGATGACCAACCAAGGAGATAGGTTTAGAGTAGCCTCCAGTGATGCTGCAATTCAATTAGATCTTATCTCTAAAGTGCATGGAATTTCAACTGCTGAAGATTACTTCTCAAGACTACCAGAGACATTAAAGGATAGGCGCACATATGGGGCTCTTCTTAATGCATATGCCCAGTCGAAAATGAGAGAAAAGGCAGAGAATGTGATAGAGGAGATGAGAAAGAAAGGGTATGCCAATCATCCACTTCCTTATAATGTGACGATGACTCTGTACATGAACCTCAATGAATATGAGAAGGCCAATTCACTGATTGCTGAAATGATGGAGAAGAAAATACCTTTGGATATATATTCCTATAATATATGGTTATCATCTTGTGGAGCCATGGGGTCCATGGAGAAGATGGAACAAGTGTTTGAACAGATGAGTTTGGACGGCACCATCAACCCTAACTGGACTACGTACAGCACAATGGCTACTATGTACATTAAGATGGGCCACTTTGAGAAGGCCAAAGATTGCTTGAAGAAGGTTGAGATCAGAATTACAGGTCGGGATCGGATGCCTTATCATTATCTCCTTAGCTTATATGGTGGCGTCGGCAGTAAGGAGGAGGTTTATCGGATATGGAATAAGTACAAATCAAACTTCCCCAGCATTCCAAATTTGGGCTACCATGCAATGATTGCATCTTTGGTCAGGTTAGGTGACATAAGTGGAGCAGAAATTATTTATGAGGAATGGCTTTCGGTTAGGTCAAACTATGATCCTAGAATTTGTAATCTTCTCATTGGGTGGTATGTTAGAGAAGGTTCATTGGAAAAGGCTGAGACTTTTCTCAGTCATGTGATTGAAGTGGGAGGGAAGCTAAACTCAAACACATGGGAAATCATTGCTGAAGGGCATATCAAGAAAAAACAAATTGTGGAGGCCTTGTCTTGTATGAAGAAAGCCTCAGTAGCTGAGGGAGCAAAGAACTGGCGACCAAAGCTCACAAATGTGTCTGCCTCCCTTTCTCTTTGTGAGGAAGAATCTGATATAGCAAGCAAGGATGCATTGATTGAAGTTTTGAGGCAAGTTGGATGCCTTGAAAATGCAACTTACAAGTCCCTCGTTAGCAGAAATGGTAGAAGAGGTGTTGATCTTAAACTATCATTGGAGAATTAATAGACTTGATGATGCTGATGCTGATGGAGCTGAAACGCTTCTCAATCAAATTGATTAAATCCTTTTTTACACTTCCCTTAATGCTGATGCATGGAGCCAAATCTAATGGGTTTCCTTTATTGGGCTAGTACCTTAGTAGTTTTTTTTTCCTCCTAGTTTGTCCTTACCTCCTTTAATTGGAGGCACATATGGGTCAGTGAAATTCTTACCCTGAAGTGTTACAGTGAGTTCTTCACCTTGTTAAGACAATTCAAGTTCCAAAGTAAACGGAGATCCACCATCTAAAGTTCAGGTATGTAATACTTAGGAGTTTATCCATTGTGAACCACATTGCATGTATATGTTGATGAGTTGAGCTGTATTTTGGGACAGTGGATGTTTCATTTTGGTAAACACGAGTCGCACCCTATCTGGTCCTAAATCCTAATCCTTAAGCTGTTCTATGATCTTTGAATGTTGTGGAACTGGGGTATTAGTTCGTTTAGTTTTACAGTTATTTTAAGGATACCAATTTCCAGGCATAAGTTTCAGGGGTACGCATGATGAAATCATATTCAAATGAACTTCATGTTTACCACCCTTCAGCAAAGTTGGCCTTTTCTGTGCACCATGGAGTATTGTCTCAAGATCTTTACCCCCCCCCCCCCCCCAAAAAAAAATAGTCCCAGGAGTCCGGATCTGAATGGCTCTCTCCATGGCCGTTGTCATGTTCACAAGTCTGTTTTATTGCCCTCGTTTTTGGAGGTGAACTTTGTGGGAGCACGGTGAATCACCTAGCTTAACCCCGCCAGTATGCTTCCCTGTGTCACAGTTCCATCATCTCTTTCTTAGGACCCGTGAGAGGGGGGAAAGTTGTCAATGGTATTTTGGTTCCCATTGACCAATATACCCATGTTTTTTTATTCTCAGGTGAATCAGGTAATCTGGACTCGTTTATGAGTTTGATCATTTTGCCAAAAGAATCCACATCTGCTCCCCACAGCATATCCCAACTGTGTATTGGAAACATCTCCCATTGACAACTTCAGGAGATGTTCCTAATACACGCTGAGATGTGCATGCAGGGCGCAGATGTGATCTCTTGCCACAAAAAGCTGAACCAAAGAATTTTCAACATGGCAAATTGTTGGGTCACAACATGGTCCGTCCTACAGTCTCCACTGGCCAACATCATCCCTATAAGTAAGATTAGCCACATCTCCACATGGTGAAAGAGAACAGGTTCTATAGAGAAGATCTCTGGTTGTTGTGATGGTTATCAGGTTAGTGTGGGTTAGAGTAGTTAGGATGCACGTGGTTATCAGGTTTGTGTATAGACCTGTTCATGGGCCGGGCTGGGTTTGCCTTTATATCAACAGAACATATTCAGGCCCGAGCTTGAGCCCGGCATAACCATCGGGCTTAGATCTTGAGCCCAAGCCTGGCCTTCATATAAAGCCTGAAGCCTGGCCAAGAAATTGAGAAAAAAAAATTGTATTCTTTATTTAACAATAAAACTGATTTATTTATATTAAATTGACTTCAAAAATGAAAAATACTAAAAGATCTCAGTATAACTCGAGAAAAGAGAAGATGAACCTGAGCCTGGCCCAAAAAGATCGGGTCTGATGTTTTGGGTCTGAGCCCAAGCCCATTGGCCTAAATTCCTATCCAAGCCTGACCAAGAATGGGCTGGGCTGGGCCATCGGGCTACCCGGCCCATGAACAGGTCTATTTGTACAGTTTGGGGAGGCTTGGCTTGAGTTGAGGTCAATCCTAACCCAATTTGATGTGTTAAAACCTCTACTCTACCTATAACTCATACCCAATCATTAACCCAAATTGTAACAATGTTTTACAATAAAACACCTTTGGCCATAACCTTATCACCTTACCCTCTCACCTATAAACATATATAAACAAATCAATACATTTATCATTCACAACGAAAAAGTATATACAATTACAGGGATTAAGATGTCAACCTTAACTGAAGCACCTTAAAAAAAAAACCTCAACTGAAGCCGACTTACAATCAGATCCATTACATTAATCCTCCATTAGATAGATAGCAACCCACTGGATTAACCATGTTTTAGTGCCTCAAGTTGAGAAAACTCTCAGCCTGTGCTGTCCGGGCTTTTCAATGTGGCACATTAGTTCATACAACCATGCTTTCAGTGTTATTACTGTTGTATGGAATTTTATGGATTAATGTGTCATATAGGGAAAGCCCTATGAAAGCACAGGCTTTTGAATTTAGACAGCCAAGTTTTTTCCGAGATCGGTGCTGGATACATTGTTGGTAATATAACATGGTCTTAACAAAAGACTATTTACGTTGTGTTTGGAACAGTTGTAAAACGTCATCAGTGTAAAAGTACAGTGATGACGTTTTACACTGAACCATGAATAAGTGATTATTGTATTTTTGATGAACCATGAAGAAGTGATTGTTGTATTTTTGAAAAATGTGATACAATCGGTATAAAGTTTTATCGATGTAAAATTTTATGTTTGATAAGGATTTATACTGATTTATGATGTAAAACTCCATTCCATCCAGATGTACGTAAAATTGAATCAGAACCGAGTTTTACGTCAATCATGATTATACACTCATTTCAAACACAGACAAAATCGAACCAGTGTAAACTTTTACGTCATTCTTGATTTACACCAATTCTAAATGTAGCCTTAATAACAGCCTATCTATAATGGGTAGGGGTGGATTTGAGCCGAGCCGAGCCGAATAGTACAAGGTTCGAGCTTGGCCCACCTAGGAAGTATAAGGCTCGAGCTCGAGCTCAAGCTCGGTTCGAGCTAGAACCTTGAGTTATATAAAAAATATTTTTTATTTGATATTTAAAAAACTAAGAATTATAATATTTTTATTTTATATATATATTTGAGCTTGGCTCACGAGCCTCATGAGTCGAGCTCTATTAGGCTCAAGCTCGGCTCGTTTATTAATCGAGCCTGTAATTTGGCTCGAGCTCGGCTCAAAGCTCGGTTGAAATCGAGCCCTCAGCTCGTGGCCACCCCTAATGATGGGGAAAGACATGACACCAAAAGATGTTTGACCCATTGAAAACCCCTATAAATGTTGATGAATGGTAAAGGTGTAAATCGAGTCGGGTCGTCTGACCCGGCTTGGCACGATGACTAATGGGTCATGCTGAGTCGGGGTTTCGAGGCCCATGGGCCAGCACGACACAGCACAAAGCATAGCCCGCCAGGCCCATAACGGGCCAAGCACAGCCTGCCCGGGAATATAGCCGTTGGGCCCCTCTCCCAAAGGGGCCCAACGGCTAGTTTCAGCTTTTGGGGGGGGGGGGGGTTGAAGAAATACCCCCCAATAGCTATAAACAACCATATTAAGGGGGTATTTCTGTATTTTGCTTATGGGGGGTTGAAAAAATGACATAAATGCCCCCTAACAACTATATAACAACTAGTCTAGCCCGCGGCACGACATGAAGCACGACCCACCATGGCCTGCTCGGGAATATAGCTGTTAGGCCCCCTCCCAAAGGGGCCCAACGGTTAGTTTCAGCTTTTGGGGGGTTTATAGAAATACCTCCCCCCCCCCCCCAATAGCTATAAACAACCATATTAGGGGGGTATTTCTGTATTTTGTTTATGGGGGTTGAAAAAATGACATAAATGCCCCCCAACAATTATATAACAACTAGTTTAGAGGGCATTTTGGGTAGTAACTTTACAATGAACAAAATACCCCTCCCAACAACTAAACATAGTTTTTTTGGTATTTTGGGCAATTGAATTATGTTCAATTCCTATAAATAGCCCCATCCTCCACCATTCTCATCACACCAATTCAACAATTATGTTAATTCTCTCTCTCTCTCTCTCATATTCATACATTCTCAATTATCTGCAATCTGAGAAATTCTGATTAGCTGATTGTCTGATTTTGCATTCTCCAATTCTCAAGTCTCAACTTTAACAAAATTCCAACTTTCAACAGGAAAAAGGCTTGCTCAACCAGCTCAAGTATCTCAATTCAGGAGGCTTGGACGTTGAAAGGCTTCAACCGTTAAAATCAAGTTGGAATTTTGAACTGGCAATCTGGGTAAGTTGAATTAGATTAATTTTATCTTTTTAGAATTAAAAAATGGCCGGCCCTTCTCAAAACTAATTCCCCAACATATTCACCATGGATGACATTCAATCGCATCACGATAGTATTAGTGTTAGCACTAATCCCGATGTGCTTGATGTCGATGGAAGTGGAACTTTCACCCCCGATAGTAGTGATACTAGGAGAAAAAGGAGGGCTTCTAAGCTGAGTAGCCCGGTTTGGAAAGTTTTCAAAGTAGAAGATATGGAGGGGGAGGGGAAAAGGGCCAAAAATGTAGGAAATACTTTAGTTATTGTAGCAAGGGTGGTACGGAGGAGGCATCTACTCACACATGAGCAAGAGGAAGATGGAGGGAGAGAAACAACCCAAACACAAATTGGGAGGGGGACTAGTTTTGGTACTTTTAGATATTTACAAGAAAAAATGAAATAAGAACTTGCTAAGTATATTGTGCATGTAGAACAACCATTTATGTTAACTGAATATCCAAATCTAGAAAAATGGTTGCGTAGTTCTGTAAACCCATAATATAAAAAAGTTTCTAGGAATACTATAAGAACTGATGCTTTAAAATTTTTTTTATTCATATAAACAAATTTTAATTTCTTTGTTAGCAAATCTTAATTCTAAAGTTGCAATTACTTCGGATGTTTGGACATCCAAATTTAATATTAGTTATATTTGTGTTACCGGCCATTTCATTGATTAAAATTGGCTTTTGAATAAAAGAATTTTAAGTTTTACTAGGCTTGAATGGCCACATAGTGGCCCAGGTATTGCTACAAGTATTTTAAATACTTTGCATGCTTATGGAATAGAAAACAAATTTTTTTCTATTAATTTTCATAATGCTAACAATAATGATTTTGCAATAAATATTTTAAAATCTCAATTAAAACCATGCTTAAATGGTAAATTATTTCATATTATATGTGCATGTCACATCTTAAATTTATGTATTCAAGATGCCTTGAATATTATTTCAAATCATATTTCAAAAATTAGAAATTGTATTATATATATAAAAAGTTCAGGGGCAAGAAAACAATAATTTAAATATTTATGCCAAAATTATGGTTTAAAATATAAACATTATATATTAGATGTAAAGCATAGGTGGAATTCTACCTATGCTATGTTAGAAAGTTGTATATCTCATAAACAAATTCTTTCTGATTTTTATAATTTAAAAATGCCTGATGATATGATTTTTTAGGAAGATTGGGAAATGACAATCTATATAAGAGATTTTTTTAAATATTTTTATAATGCAACAAATGAATTATCTGGAATTTATTATCCAACTAGTTGTAATTTACCGTATCAATTAATGGTAATTAGTGATTATTTTGCCAAATATAGAAATAGTCCACAATTTGAAATTTAAAAAATATTGGGAGAACATTTCTCCCCTTTATTGTTTATCTACAATATTAGGCCCTGGGATTAGGAAAGATGGTTTAGATATTTTACTTGAAACATATTATGAAAATATGAAAATTGATATAGTAAATAAAAAAGAAGAAATTAATAACTTATTATTTGAAATGCATAGCTTGTATGAATCTGAAGTTGATGGAAATATTCTTACAAACTGTTCATCTTCTTCTTCTTCTCCTTCTGACTTTGAGCCCAGTAGTAGAAGAGAAAAGTTTTTTTATTTAATAAGTAGAAGGCAGAAATTTGCTAGTTCTACAACAAATTCATTTACTAAACTTAATTTTTATTTGCAAGCAAATTTTTCTAATTTAGGTGAAGTATCAAATAATTTTGATATTTTAGCCTGGTGGAGTGAACACTTGAAAAATTATCCAATTCTCGCCGCCATGGTATGTGATCTACTAACCCCTCCGGTGTCTACAATTCCATCGGAGTCTTGTTTTAGTGCAAGTACCAGGGTGCTGGATGACAAAAGAAGTTGCATGAACTATGAGAGCATAGAGATATGCATCTGTTTCAAGGATTGGTTAGATGTAGAAGATAGATTACAAGATAAGGGAGGGCATGATACAACATCGGACATTTCACCCGAAGCATATGATGAAAGTCATGAATGATGATTCATGAATTTGACTACTTATAGAATATTTCATTTTTTCAATTTATTTGATATATTTTTTAATTTTTTAACAATGTAATTTTGTATTTTCAATTTGTAACCATGTTGTATTTTTTATATTTTATTAATTTATTCCATTTTTATATTTCGTTCATCCAAGTATGCAATGACCCAATCATTGTATTTGTAATTCACTAATTTGTACCATTCAAATTTAAATGAAATAAAATTCCTATTTTTCTTCCAATTTGTTATTCCATCATTCTTATTTCAATTTGGTTAAGTATTTTTTTCATTTATGTATTAAATAACTTAGATTTCTCATTTCTTAATTTTTTAAATAGTTCATAATTCCCAAAGTTCATAAGAAAGTTAAATATTTTAGTTTTACAATTTTACTTAGAAAAGAAATCAAAATTTTCAAAAAAAAAAAGTGCAGCCCGAAGGCCTGCCCTGTGGCCCAGCCCGGCATAGCCTACAGCCTGGCCTGGCCCGG
This sequence comes from Nelumbo lutea, assembly GCF_056320005.1. Classification (NCBI taxonomy): domain Eukaryota; kingdom Viridiplantae; phylum Streptophyta; class Magnoliopsida; order Proteales; family Nelumbonaceae; genus Nelumbo; species Nelumbo lutea. The sequence continues at coordinate 206,319,239 of NC_142684.1, forward strand.
CCCGGACCGGCCCAACCTAGGCCCACGTGCCAGCATGGCACGGCATAGACCCGCTTGGGCCTAGGTCATGGGCTATGCCGGGCCAACCCCCAAAATTTCTACCGAGGAGGATGGCACAGCCCGTGGTGGTCCATGGACCAGCATGGCACAGCCCGCCTTTAGGGCAGGCTGCCCACGGGCCATGCCATGCCGGCCCGGCATGGCCCCCTTTACACCTCTGAATACCACTTGATTGGTTACCATTTTTATGGTACCAATTGATTGATTATAAGATTTTTCAGTATCTTAATGGAACTCATCCAAAAATGCAATCTTTTTGCAAACCTTTATATTTATTAATTGAGTTCATCTATGATACCAGAAGGGCATGATATATAAAATAATTACAACCAATTAACGGATATTCTAGAAGTGGTAATAGTGAGTTGGTATTCATTAAAAGTCTAGCATCATAAATATTGATTAACTTTGAAAAGTTTTTTCTTCCTTATTAGAGAAGTTAAAAGTTTTCATCAAACCACATAGGAAAATAATTCCCTCAATTTCCAACCTTTTATGTGAGAGAGAGAGAAAAAGAAATCATAATCAGACTTCAGACATGAAAATTAAGTGGGTGTTTGGTATCCATGCCTTTTCCTGAGAAAATAGTGCCATGTAGGTGTCATATTAGAGAAAATAGTGCTTCAAACAATGCCCTCTTGTTTGGTATTCTTTTCTCCATAAAAAAAAATGTTGCTCTAAACCATATTTTGGAACATTGCTACTAAGGATTCAATGATGTGGCATCAATATCTTCCTTATTGAAGTTAAAAGTTTTCATCAAACCACACAGGAAAATAATTCCCTCAATTTCCAACCTTTTATGTGAGAGAGAGGGAGAAAGAAATCATAATCAGACTTCAGACATGAAAATTAGGTGGGTGTTTGGTATCCATGCCTTTTCCTGAGAAAATAGTGCCATGTAGGTGTCATATTAGAGAAAGTAGTGCTTCAAACAACGCCTTCTTGTTTGGTATCCTTTTCTCCAGAAAATAAAAAAAAATGTTGCTCTAAACCATATTTTGGAACATTACTACAAAGGATTCAATGATGTGACATCAATATTGCATCATCTTGAACATTAGATAATATAGAACATATTAAAAAACGTTGCTGCCACTATTGATACTAAACAAAACTAGTGTTATTTTCTCATAAAACAGTCCATGTGGCAGCACTGGTTCCAAACAAAAATAAGCTATAATTCCACATGCCCAACACCATTTTTCTAAAAAACGGTGCGATGTTACCGGCACCGATGTAAAACACCTAGTAGGTATATATTCAATGTTCCCAACACCTAGTAGGTATATATTCAATGTGGCTGTCTATTGGGGGCTAGATACACGAAAATCAAATCAAATTTGGCTGGGTTACTGATGCTTATTTTGAGTAAGCAAATGGAGTAGGTCAGGTTTGGTATCCTATTAAACTAGGTAAGGAAAAGATCGATGAGATTGCTGATGGAACTGCTTAGCTTATTCTCAACCAACTCTCCTTTCTAAGCATTCGTTGTCCATGTTCCAGTCATACACTGGTACCATCCCAACACAGGAAAATCCAAGTTAGGTTTTGTACTTTTTTGGTGCTCTGTGTGGTCGCTGGTCGGTATTAAGAAAAAGATGCTCTAGTGGGTTACTGGACTAGAATTGTTCCACCGGAAGCTCTTGGATGTCTGAAATTACTGTGATTCGGCAACAACAAACGATACAACCACTGCTGATGGGATTAAGGCTGTTAATGGATTGGATTTTGATCCGATCCAATCCAAATGAATTGGATTTGGACATCATTTTTGTTCATTATGAACCCATTTGTTCAAGTGAATATGTCCTTTTCCTGCCACTAGATCAAATAAAAGTTTATTTGTTTAGCTTCAGACTTCAGAGTCGGTGGATAGGCAAAATGAACTACAACAATTGTTTGTTTTTTAATTTTCTATGTGTAACACTAAATTTTATTGTGGGCTATGTGGGCCCATTCCCTTCTCTGATCAAATTATGCAGTCAGTATCCAAAATCCATTGTGTTGGTAGTCAGGATCAGAATTGATAGGAGGGTACCTGTCTGATAGATACTGATAGCCCCAATTTGTATAGCTAAAAACAAGAATGGCATCAGTGAAAGAGAGCGTCCGGTCATCAGATTCAGGTGGATGAATCTGATTATTGTATCCTTTACTACAAGATGGCCCATCAAAGAAATGGGCCCACTGATGGACGGCCCAGATGGGTTACTCTTTTTGTGGGGAAAGGACGAGGGACATAGGGAGGATGATCACCTTTACTTCCCAAATCCCAATGTCTTGCCCCCTGCATTCAGTGGCAGAGCAGGAATGTATATATTTTCAAACACAGTGCCAACTTGTCTCCAACCTAATTGGGCTTATTATGGAGCGTGTCCCCAATAAAACAGGAAACATAAACACGTGAAGACAAGCTCTATAAAATGGATCACTTATTGGGCTCATCCTCCACAATGATTCCCACTCTACATTTCTTCTACCCAATAGTGCCAAGTCAGCACCAGAAACAGCCCATATGCGTAGGCCACACCCCAAGCACATGGGATCACAATTCCATTGATTGGGCCTTGTGTTTGGTGCCCCCAAGAATTTTTTGAAAAATTCTTGATTAGTACTCTCTATGTTTAGTGTTGGTTTCCCAACTTTAAAATACGACAATTCATTATTCGAACTTTTAAAACGTGACAATCTAGTATTTACCATTAATATGATGTTAATATGTCGTTAAGTGATATTTGAAAAAGACACAAATGCCTTTTAAGTGTTATCAACCATCTAAATGTTGACAAAAAATTAATAGCCCCAAATTCTTGCCTCTTCTATTCAACAAAGTCGGGGTCACGTTTGAGTAGGCATTTTGATGACTCCAACTTTCTTAAATAGAAAAAGTAAGGATTTGAGACTAATATTTTTTTTGTCAATGTTTGAATGATTGATAAAGAAAATTAAATGACATTCAAAGGACATTTGTATCTTTTTCAATTGTCACTTAATGACTGGTTAACAACTAATTAATGGCAGGTACTAAATTATCATGTTTTGAAAGTTCGAATACTAAATTATCGCATTTTAAAAATCAGGAACCAAAATAACACTAAACCCAAAATACAAGATACTAATGGAGAATTTTTCCCTTTTTTTTTCAAGAAATTAAGACAACCCAAATGATTAGGAGATCCAATGGCGGGAGATGCCTTGACTTTGGCTTAAAGAATGAACTAGGTAGGGCCTTCTAATGCATTTAGTCCATAGAAATTCATCTTGTGGCTTATAATATTCCATTCATTGATTCATTAAACCCTAGCAACATAGCCAAAATTAAATATAAAAAAAAGGAAAAGGAGACTGAACTTATATACGTAATACAATCATTGATTTTGTATCCAACATACACTACATACCCACTAACATGTGTTGCAGGGTCCCACTTTCATCATGCTTAACGCGCAACGGCTTGAGTAGACCACCCCCACCCATTGCAACGTGTCATGACCCCATTGGTCTAAATTAAGGACTTAGGTTTTCTGTGATCTTGCCACAGACCCACTAACATGTGTTGCAGGTTCCACTGATTGAGGCCACCCCACCCATTACAACGTGGCGTGACCCCATTGGTCTAAATTAAGGACTTAGGGTTCCCGTGATCTTGCCCATGTTAAGAGTATATCGGTGCTTATATTTTGTGTTTACGAATGTAGGCTTATAGAAGGACCACTTATTGGCCCTAGCTCCTCATTCATTTATTATTTTTAAAATTTATTTTGTTTCGGGGATGCCCTAATTTAATTGGGAAGTTAGATGTGCAGCGAAGTATGTTAACATGGACACCACATGAGCCAAGGGATTTGTGCGTGCCGGTGCCATTGACGCGCTTTTTTCTTTCCCTAATTTTCTTGCTATACGCCGAGATCCCAAGTCTCACAACCACGTTTACAGCTTGGCATCTGCTCACTTTTCTTTTCCTCAATTGCCCCTCTTTCTTAATCCAAAATTACCAAATTATAAATTACTTTTTTAAATTAATAGTGTGTTTGGACAACATGGTTAGTTTTGTTTTTGAAAACAAAAACAACTGCCACATCATCAAAAACAATATAATTTTGCTAATGTGGTAGTTTTAAAAAAAAAAAAAAACAAAACCATCAATGTTGTCAAACACCCCCTAAGATATAGTGCTTATATCTTAACCATTATTTTATTTACAGGTTCGAATATGATGTCAGAAAGATATAATATCAAAAAAACTTACAATCAATCAACTAGCATCATAAAAATATTAACCAATCAGATGAATTGTGATTAATCAAAGCCTTTGGGGCATCATAGATTTTCCTTTTATTTACTAGATCTTAAATTAGTGGGATCTCCTCTAGCTCTAGTATTGGTTATTGGTTAGAATCAAAGAATTATGTCCTAACAACAAAGGTGGGAACATGAATGAGGCAAGATAGCAGGTATACTTCCAGCATATGAAGGGATAAGATATATAGATAAGGACTTAGAGACCAAAGAGTTGAAGCAATCGACTCACAGATTTGATTCCAGCTAATCTTCTCCAAAAGACATTAATAAGAGAATAAATTATGTATTCTTTCTTCTTCAATTGTACTCATCAATAAGTTGTACCAATATTCCTTTTGTGAATGCTACATAGGCGCCCTTGTACTAAATTCTAAAAATATATTATGATCAAGGTTTCAAAGTATCGGTCTTGCAAATTAAATAGTATTTTTTATATATATGTTGGGAAACATTCAGAAAATGCATAGATGTGATGAATAATCAAAATATACATGGATATACTAGAAAAATTTACAAATGTTAAACAAAATACTCGAAATATGATGATAAATTATTACATTAAACACCCGGATGACAAGAACCAAGAAACAACTATGAAGTAATACATTATTTACACAAATGAACCATTAGTTGGTTGATTTTTTTTTTTTTTTGGTAGAAAATTGTTGATCACCACAAATAAAATATAGACAATTGGTAAATAATATATTAAACTGTTTATATATAACTTTTTGCAAATTTCTATATGTATTAAACCATCAATTTGTTATTATTTATTTTAAATTGAATTATCAATTAGTAATCACAGAAATTTATACATTTATATCTGATAAAACATATTTATTAGTTCCATGAGAATAGTAAAAAAAATCAATATATGATAAATTCAAGACACAAATCATGCCCAAGTGCAACTGATAAATTTTAATTACTAAAACAATGATTTTGTATTTTATTTATTTTTATTTATATAAATTACCAACGATGTAGAAAATCCTATTTTTGATATAAAGTTTTTAATGCATCAATGGATTTTGTAGTTCTAAAATAGATCCATGTATGGTTCTTTTATACCATCAACATCATGCAAACATAAGAAAAAAATTGCAGTTTTTGTTAATTTCCTTAGAAAAAACATCCATTTTTTTATAAGTAGAAACATCATATATAGTTTCAACAAAAGATCAGCACATCCATTTTATGTTGAGAAATTGGTCTTATGTATATTTGTATATGGAAAGTTTCAGAAAATTATCATATGTTCTCCTCCATTTTATGTATGTTAAGTCAGACTGATATATTCCTAATTTGTTTGTCCCTCTGAATCCTCAATTAACAAGGGGATATTGGTCCAATCATGACGTGCCACGCGAACCTGATATATGGGTCCCACATGGTAGAAGCCAATACAGCACACCATGGCTGGACCAGTATTTGTACAAATTGTACTCTAACCTTGCCATCTATTACGAATTACGACACAAATGTGTCAGAGAAAAAAAAATATAGGCCCCGTTTGATTCGTGGCAATAGGGGTTTAGAATCGGAAACAAAATGGGTTATTTCGATTTCAACTGTTTGGTTGGGTAGAATCAGAATTCCATTCTTGTTCTTGTTAGAATAACATTCCCCCATTTGAGGGATGGCCATTTCCTACCCCTCCAGAATGAAATTCCTGTTAATTCTAATTCCCATTTTCATTTCTATTCTTGTCTGAACCAAATAAATTATGGGAATTGACCATTCCGATTCTGAGTTCAACTACGAACCAAATGGGCCCATATTTCCACTATTCAACAATACAAAAATGTGGCGCCCTTCTCTTATGTAGGGATGGCAATTTCGTGAGAATTTTCGGGTATCTGACCCATCTCGATCCTAATATGACCTGTTTATGAAAACCCTATAGGGTTTGGGACAGGTTTGATATTTTAGATTAAAACTCTATAGGGTTTAGGATGGGTTTGGGTTTTGACTTTAGGGTATCCGATACCCAATACCTCGGATACATAAATATGAATCTATTATATTATATATCGTGTACAAATTTATAAATTTTAAGTTCTAAGATAATTATTCTATTATTAATATTTTATTTGTATTAATTTTTTGGGATTAAAATCATCATTTGATGTAAATCTGGATTTGATAGATTGTTTATTTCATTTAGTTATAAAATGCTAATTTTAAATATTGTTTTCTTTTTTAGTTGGAATTGCTAATCATATGTATGTATTGATTGTTTTGATGAATACAGGAATTAATAAAATCTATTTTATTTCATTAAATAACATAAACTGTGAGATGGCTTAGTGGCTTAAAGTAGTGCTAAGAGATTTGATGCTATCATTAATTGATCTAGGTTCAATTTGCACTATAACCATTAAAAAACTTTTTTTCAGTAAAAAACATATGGTCAAGGGGTTTAATGGGTGGGATTGAATTTAAAGAATTTGGAAAATTGAGAGGAAAAATTAAATGAATTTGAGATAAATTTGGAATCAGAGATACATAGACAAATTCGAAAATAAATAGAACAATTTACACAAATACCCTACCCGTTGTCATTCCTAGCCTTACGCCCTTACCCCATGCATGCACCATGAATGACATGATATTATAAAAAAAAAAAACCATGAATGACATGATTTAAAATCCTAAAGTAACTTACATTAATCTTTATTTATCATACAATAGGTGAATAGAGATTCCCTTTGAACCAGTGCATTATGTCTTTTGTACAGGAAATTGAATCCCATTTTAAAATAAAGACTAATTAAGTCCTTTGAAGTGCAAGAAAAAGTCATCTTTCTCTCTCTCTAAGTTGGACCCAATTTTGGGCTCCAGTAGATTTGGTACCCATGCGTAAACGTTAAGCATTATTAACACACACTTAATTGGAAATTGCAAGCTGGTTTTGTGTGGACAGCCACCTGGCTTTGTATCAGATTTAGGTGTTTTCTTCAGACACCTTCATTCAATTCAATTTATTCTAAATCAAAAAGGATTGCGATCTAGCGAGGATACAGCTTGGAATCTGCTAAACAAAATGCTAAAAGATCGGTCTCAATCAAGCTATCTACAACAGTCTTATAAATCAAGATGGTCCATCACATGATTTGTCTTTCTCTAAGCATATATTTTTTACTTTGAGAAACATATAACCATGCTCCACCACAAGTAGTGCAAATTAGTCACGGGGATCACTTACTAACAAATTTACTCTCGTTCAATTTTGTTAAGATTATTATGTTTGGTTTGATGGTAAGAAAGAAAGAAAGAAATAAAAAGTTGAGTGAAAGTTCTTTTAAGAAATTTTATAGGATTCTTAAGCTGTGTTTGGAAATGATGCAAATATATAGAGTGTAAAAGGGTTTATATAAATTGTAAAGTTGGGTTAGTTTTGTACTGTCTAATTTACCTTCTTACCAATATGCTTCTTTTTATTAATAGCCCACTTGAATGCAAATTTACTTATTTTTTATTGATATACTTTTATATCTTATTATCAATATAAATATGCATTGTTGTCATTTATCAATACATAAATGTAATGTTGTCAAACACAGACAAAAGTGAACCCGAGTACAAATTTATCCTAAACCGGGATTTACACTCCATTTGCATCGTTTAAAATGCAGCCTTAAGTGCTTTCCCTCAACTTTCTGTTTTTCATTTTTTTTATCAAACCAAAAACAGTAGGAATAAGAGAGAAACAGAAAGTTGAGGAAAATTTCTCAAAGATTTTGTAAAAGTCTTTAGAATTTTCATAGGATTCGAAGAGCTTTCCCTCAACTTTATGTTTCTCTCTTGTTTTCGGCCAATGTTGAAACATATATTTAATTTTAGCTATTATTTCTGCCCCTTTTATAGACTAAAGAGGGTTGTTCACTTGTTGGGCATCTTAATCTTTTATTTTCATTTTTTACATTTTGTGATTTTGTTTGGTATTATTGATTCGTTAGTGCATACATATGCATCATCAGATCACAAGTGAATATTGGTTAATAGTTGCAATGATGTAAGGGATCCCGAATTATTATTGGGTCATAAAATCCAAAAACAATGAACAAAAATAAATTCTTATTATTTCTCTTGATATATAGGTCGGATCAAATCAGATTTCATTTGGATGCAAACTCTCATTTATTGTAATTCATTGTATGTGGATAACATTTACATCAAATGTCTAGAGAGAGATGATTGGATCCACAACCCACCAAATGCTACAGCCGCACACCTGAAATAATTTTAATTTTTATACAAGTCTGTGTTTGATTTCTATATCTATATGATATTTGATTTGGTTTTGGTACAAACTACAAAAGTTAAATCAAAGTATCATTATCATTTTAGAGATTGGTTTTTAAATAAATCATAAAAGTTGATATCCCAAAGTATCATGTCATTTTAGAGGCTAATACTTATATATTTATCCTTTAATACTCGTATTGTGCACGTATGCCATTCATGAGAGATATTCTCAATGTATAGCTACAATGTCTTGTCAATAGGGTGTAGAGATGTGATTTTGGATGTATCAATATCATGGCTTTAAAAATCAGATCGGAAATGGAACTATTTTGACCCCAGGTTTTTAAGACAAACAGTCTGACTGTTTGGTCCAAAGCCTGATTGAACAGTTCTGGGAACAAAATTGGAGCAAACTCATGATCAGTACTCAATTTAACCGGTCTAATTAGAATTGTTTACGGATTCGATTGGGTCAGTTTAATAGAGTTTTTTCAACCAACTCGACCTGGTCGGGTTACTAAAAGAGCAAACCGAAACTGACCTATCATTAAGCAAAATCGGCCCAAACATGAAGTATATGGTTTGGATTGGTTTGGTCAATTTGGCATTGTTTGTGAACAAACTTATATTTGGTGTAAAATTTCCTACTCGGAAAAGGAAAACAATCCTAAAGACAAAAGTAATTCATATTTAATTAATGTTTTATTGTTCTTTAATGTTAAAATTAAGTAACTAACTAGAAAGAATAAACTAGGATAAGGATTACCTAGTTAAGGAAAGACTAGGAAATTAGAAACTAACTAACTCGATCTGGTTTACTTTCGGTTTTCATGTGCGAAAAACCAAAATCGAACCAAATTATCGATTTATCCCTCTTCACAACCCAAAACCGACCGGTAGTGAAGAAAAACCGACCAAATCAGGTTGGGTCGGGCCAGTTTGGTCAGTTTGGCATTGTTCATGAATAGCCCTAGGTCCAACCATCTGGTTCGGTCCAGTTTTCAAAACCATGATCACTATAACATAAAGAGAAACTGAGATTTTCTAAACAAAAACAACTTTCACATCAGCTAAAATAGACTACAAAATAATGTTTCGATCCACTCGGAATCTACTACCCACAAAGTGTTTCCACATCCCTACCCACAAAACACCACCACTAAGTATTAGGGGTGTCAATTGGACTGGATTTGATCCAATCTGGTCCAGTCCAATGTGAGTCCATTACAAATGGACTTGGTCCAATCCAGTCCAATGAATATTTTGGACCATTTTGGACTGGTCTAAAGATTGTCCAATCTGTTCAAATTCTTGTTAATTTAGATTGGTTTCAACTCAAACCTGGTCCATTGACACCTATGTTCTTATTTTCTATCAATGGATCAGATATTGACTCAATCCAATATAAACTCATTATGGATGGACCAGGTCCAATCCAATATGTCATATTGGTCCGTTCAGTCTATCCAAATTCAATATGTCTTATTGGTCCATCCAATTCGTCCAAATAGATTTTGATTTGAATGGAGTCAAACCCAAAACCGGTCCATTGACACACCCTACCAAGTATTGAAAACTTTTAACCCATGAATGTCAAGAAAATATTCTCAATGCACAACTGTAATGTGCTGGGTTAGATATGTAAGAAACATATTGCGGGTAGCAGATCCAAAGCCTGTTCGAATCAGGTTTCATGAGTTATTTAAATTTATGTCTTAATTAGTAATAGTAACTATTGATGGGTTGGTCATTCGATCGAGTTAGAGTTTGGTTAAGACAATATTAGACACCCATCATACAACTCGTCTTAATCCTTAAGACCCTTAACCACTGCACTGAACGGTGAAGCCCTTAACGGATATCTGACCCATGAAAAGGTCTATTTACTATTTAAACTTTAAAGAGTTCAGATCTATTGCATTTGATTGTGTTTACAGTGATTCACATTTTTATCTTGAAATAAGATGATAATTATTAAGCTGATTAAGAAATAAGAAGAAGAAGAGGACTCTATCAAAAGCCTAGAGCACGGGTAATGGTATCTGAGTTTTTCTCTAGTTTAGCAGCTCAACCACCGAGTCAAAGACCGATTTTAAAACACTAACAATAAGCCCATATTTACCCAAATGAAGTTAATTATGGCATAAAACCTGGTAAATGTTATAAGTTTGGAAACCAAGGACCGGACATGGAAGTATTATGGGACCAGTTCTTGGGTTGAATGGTCATCATTCGATTTGAACAAACAATTTGTTATGACTTAAAAAAAAATTACATGGTGTTTGAAAGTGCGGGTGTTTTTTGGGATCGATTTTTAAGAAAAAATGTCTATGTTTCCAAGACTCGTTTTTCACAAAATTAAAAAATACTTCTGCCACATAGGCAGTGAGCAACACTATGCTGTTTGATAAGGTGATTTTCATCACCGTTTTTCATGTATGTACTGACAGGTAAGCACCACATAGGATACACATCAGTCAACCGTTGGGGGAACGGTTCATCAATGCATGACAGGTAAGCACCACATAGAATTTGACGTTTCATGCATCGATGGGGTCTTGATTTTCGAGACATGCCTGATTTTTTAATAATTGGTTGAACCAAACAATGAGATACATGGGCATTTCTTGAAATGCCTATGTAAATCCGACGTGGCACTGTTTTTTGAAAAACAGCCATGGTTCCAAACATCCCTTTAAAGATAAATAAATAAAATAAAAAACAGCCAAAACCGTTATCTAGATTGACAGTCGGACCACCTGGGTCAGCAAATTGCTGACTTGACCAAAAAATGATTCTAAGATGAAATGGAACCTATTACCTAATCAATTTCTGGGTCAATCGGTCCAATCGCCTGGTCCGATCGGGCTTTCAAAACCATGTTGGAAACACAATGAGTCAACTCGAACATCAAGTAGATTCCTGATAGGAGTATTTCAAACTCAAGTGTTAATCCCCAAAGAGAAAATTTTTGCAATTATATTGTTTTTTTTTTAATTTAAGGGGCACTATTTTTCTGCGTATTATTTAGCGGCTGATGACCATGAGCTCGCTCAGTTTGCCATTAGGAACAGTCGCTCAATAACCCAGTCTGTCCTTCGCCTTCCTAAGTTGGGGGCGTTGTAGAACACATTAACACTTAACTAATTACCGGTATCCAGGAGTGTTAAAAGAATGGTTTTAATGTAATTGTAGAAGTGAACAGGGGTATTTGCATTATTTCAATTTTCAAAGAAATGTGTGGGGACTGGGGACTGAGGTATGAGAATGCGATGCGAGGATGCAGCACGCACAGACAATGCGGAGGATATCTGTACTTTGCCATTGCCAGCATGTCTATTGTCTCGTTAAGACTTAAGAAGACGGAACTCCACCATTAACCTTTTCTTTTTCCGTAATTTCTCGTCTTTTGCTACTATAATCCTTTTCCCACAAATACCCCCATCATTTTACACATAGACTACCTACAACTAACTCTTCTTATTCAACCAAAATTAGACTACAAAACCCACTGATCTCCTCAATCTTTATATAATTAGAAAGCACAAAACTAACCGGTTTTAAATAGAAAAAAAAAATGTAAGAAATAGTGTCACCATCCAAAGAGGGTCCTTCATGTTAGGGCTGCCAATTCTCCAACCATCCAATTGTGTGAGGGTTTATTTTGATTCCAATCAAACGTTCAAAGTGATCCTTCAACGAAATTTAGTAAGTATTTTGGTTTATTAACTAAATATTTGTATTTGATTTGTTTTCAAAACCAAAAAAAAAAAAGTAATAATGCCAATCGTTTATAACAAGTAGGTGTCACGCCTAACTAACTATTGGGAAAGCGGCGATAGACCGTTCACATAAATCAAAGCCAATTTGTATGAATATCTATGTATACCTATCATCATCTTTGACAATAACATAACACAAAAGGCCTACAAAAAAAAATACACGCTGAGATAATTGCCAACTAATCACATTTCCCCATTAACAAATTCCAATCAATCACATTCCTTCAGATGCAAAGAAACCTAGAATCTAATCAAGCATCGGAAATCCTTCTCACTTATGGAGTCACAAGTTCCAAATGCAAGGCTATTTTAGTAATTCTAACGACTACTAACGACCACCTTCCGGTAAATAGCGGCTATTATATATATTTGAGACACTACTTCTCGTTACTTGTCAAGGCAGCTAAGAAGAAGAAGAAGAATAAGAAAATAAAAGGAAACTTTAGAAACTGATTTCTGCAACTCTGAAACAGCAACAGCAATTCATCAATGGCGGAGCTCGAGAGCCCACATGTTATGCCCAAGGTCATCACCTTCCTCTCGTCTCTGCTGCAGAGAGTGGCGGATTCCAACGACGTCAACCGCCGATTAGAGACGCAGAGGATCTCCGTCTTCCATGGTCTCACCCGACCCACCATCTCAATTCAGAGCTACCTCGAGAGGATCTTTAAGTACGCCAACTGCAGCCCTTCTTGCTTCGTCGTCGCTTATGTCTATCTCGATCGGTTCGCTCAGAGGCAACCCTCGTTGCCTATCAATTCGCTCAATATTCATCGGCTGCTCATCACCAGCGTCATGGTTGCCGCCAAATTCATGGATGACATGTAAGTTGCTCGATACTCTTCCTTCTGTTTCTTCGTTTTATTTTACTGGGTTTCAACTTTCACGAGTAGTTTCAGCTTTCATAGCCGGATTCTGATTTAACGGGGTTCTGGGTTCGTTTTCTTGTGTGTGCTCTGGTTTGCCGGAAAACGATTTTTCTCTGTGGGTTTTTTAGATAAATCTTCATGGAAGGATTTGGGTTGCTTTGAATTGAAATCTGTTTTTCGATCTGATCGGAGTTTCCAGCTTTTTCAGATGAGGAAAAGAAACCGATGAGATGGAAATGCAGAATTGCAGCTTTCTGTTATCTAATTTTGGTGTTTTGATCTTTCTTTATTGTCACCTTTTTATGAAAACGAGGTTTAAGATTTCCTTATTGGACGAAGCCTGAGAAAAAAAATATATTTAGTAAGAAGAACAGCCAAAGAAACGAAGAATCCAAGGTTGACTAACATGCACGGGGCAGACCCGCGCATGTTAGTCGCACCGATTATGAAACAAACAACCAGCGGTTCACCGCCAGGGAGGGAGAAAGACAACCATGTGAACCTCCCCATCTTTTATCAGACAGGGACACCTAAGATGCGGTAAGGCTGTCTGCGAATGGCAGCCCTGTAAATTCCATTGCAGAGCTTTCCAATTTCTTTTAATTAATTAAATTTCTTGGGCTCAACGAAAAAAACCGTACAGCTCATACAACACTGATGTGCTCTGTGAGGTTGACTTGAGGGTGACATTGTAATTTAAAATGGGGACGAAAACAGCGTTTATTTTGTTTCTTCTCTATTGGAATTTTCCTATCCAAAGTAGTTCCAATTCTGACTTTTTGCTTTTGATTTATGATTTTTCAGGTACTACAACAATGCCTATTATGCTAAAGTTGGAGGAATCAACACAACAGAGATGAATTATCTTGAAGTGGACTTCCTTTTTGGGTTGAGCTTCCACTTGAATGTGACACCCAACACCTACTACACCTACTGCTCCTACCTCCAAAGAGAGATGTACATTGAATCTCCTCTAAGTTTGGTAGAAACTCCTCTAAACTTGGTTAGATCTTCAAAGCTCCATTGTTGCTTCAATGAGGATGATTCCAACCACCAACAACAACAACAACTAGCTGTATGAGGTTTTGATGCCTGATTTATATATGTTGGAGATAGAAATTAGAAACCCTCTCTCTCTCTCTCTCTCTCTTTCTCACTCTCACTCTCATAACCCATGACCCTGTATTAAATCTGTTTGTTTTTGTCCTTTTCTATTTTGGGTTTTCCTTTTTTGTGCTTTGGACTTCCGATCAATGGGTATATACAGGTGGGAATTCTTCTTTACAGTCTGGATGATGTCACTAATTTCCCATGTTAGATACTTGGTATTATCCATCATTAGACTCTCCTTTTAGCTATGTGGGTGGCATTGGAATTGGATAGTTAATAGTAGTAACTAATCTTTGGAAAAGATAAATAACGAGTAAAAAGAAAAAGTTTTGTTTGGTTACTTTGGTAGATGACAAAGTTAAAGTAAATTGGATAGAGAAGACAACCCCTTGTCTCTTGATTGTTGTCCGCATTCTATTCTATATAAGCTGGGGACACTGCACATGTGCTAGGCAAAGGTGTTATGGTTGTCAATCTCTCATAAAAATCACTCCCATCCACTGTCTGTGAAGCTTTTGTCTGTGGTCTCATTAGTTGAGAGATGTTTGGGTCACATTTAATGGCTCCTTCATATATTTATTGTTCGAATAAGATACTACTGCTGTTCTTTTTGGCAACACTAAAAAGTTTTAAGATTATCAAACTCAAGAACATGCAAAAGCAAGCAGCTTATCACTTCTGACTTTCACAGCTTCCAATTATCTACATTTGGCGCTTTAATTCCATTGCTGCAGAAGACTCAGCAGAAGGCCAAGAGCTCAGCCACTTTATCCCACACAGATGAAAACAGCACTCCTGTTCAGGAACACCCACTGATGGCTCGTGGCTCCAGAACATGGTCCCCACGACCAGACCCCAACTGGTGTGGTGCAAACCCGTGACACTGGCCTAGATTTGGGTACAAAACCCAAGGAGCTAGTTTGGTCATTTGCCCCAAATTTGTGTTAACTAAGCATGGTTTATTATGGAATAATTGGAGTGAAGTGAAATGTGTATTTGTGCATTTGTTTTTTTAAGTGACACACCACACACCCACTTCACTGGTCACTAATGGGTACTTTCTACGGTCGTACCTACACATTGCATCCAGCTATCAAGACTCACCCACCGGCACCACTTGATGGGTCCAAGTCGGATAGTTTGTCCATTGATCATTCCCTCAGGCTTCAAGACAAGCATCAACTACTACACCCTTTTGAAGGACTTGAATTGTATTATTTGTTATCCCTCACCACCACCCCCTTCCCATTGCCATTTGGGAATTATAACGAACAGTTGCTTTCCTCTTTGAATGGACAAGCACAATGTGCTGACCCGTCTGCACAAACCAAACTGAGAGGCTATGGCTCAATGTGGGTTGGAGGCCCACTACTCGAATGGTCATGTTCATGTCTGTCTCTGAGACTGTCGAGAGTCGAGAGCTGAAAATTGAGCAGATTGGACCCCGTTCAAGGGACCTCACTTGACCCCTAGACCTATTCAGTAGGAGAAATAACCAATCAATCAAATCAAGAATGAAGTCCTTATAGAAAAGCGTAAAAAAACGAATGAAAAACAAAGTAAAATATAAAAGTGAAAGATAGCATTCATTGATAAAAAGAGGTTATAACCAACTGAGGAGTGGTAGCCCAGTTGGTGCATTGCATGAATTGTTCTAGGGATGGTGCTGTTTCGAATTCCATTATTATTAAAGAAAAGAGATGTTGATGTACCCTAAGGGGGTGTCAGGCAGTTTTTGAGTCGAATTCAGGATGATTTCGTGAGGATTGAACCCGAATTTAGTATGATTTTGTGAGAACAAAATCCAAATTCAGATTATATGGGTGCAACTATCGTGTTTTTGAATCGAAGCAGCACCCGGACAGGCTGTAATTGATCAAACTTTTGATTTTTTTTCTTTCTTGGTTGTCTAGTCTCTGCTCATATTTTGCTCTTAAGGGAGAGTTTAGACATTCTCTTCTGTTTTCTGACCATTTTGGGAGATTCTAATTAATGAAGCATCCACCACAACCCCATGAAAAACAGTCTTCAGGAGTAATTGTTGAACTTTATTACTGTTTTAGCTTGGTGTGGGCGGAGTCTTGGCCCATCCCAAAGCTTTAAAGGGTCGCTTCGTGCCCCAGAGCCCACATCAATCCTCAAGATCCAACACTGGATAACTACACTATGAGGCTCGTTTGGGAGGGCTTCAGCAATGATTGAGCCACTTCAGAGTTCTAACAAACTACCCAAACTAGTTATACCAGATTGATTTCTCAGCTGAATGCAAGCATTTTATGGCTTTCTGGGTTTTTCACCAAACATAACTTCACAACTATGCATGGGATTTCCAATTGGTTCCCCAATAAAGCATTGACAATAATCAGATAATCCCCTTCAACAAAGATCATGATTTAAAAAACCAACCCGGTAATAGAACTGCTTTGACCACCGATTCCTGGGTCAATGGTCTGATTGTCCGATCCGATCTAATTTTCAAAACCATGACAAAGGTGATGATAACGGATTTGGCCCTCCAATGATATTGTGACACATGGCACCTCGGAACAACTAGGTGACACCCCGAACCACTTAGGCAACAACTTGCCTTATCCAAGTTGATGGTGTCCCACCTGGTACCCTAGCACAGGTCCCGACCTGGCAGCTTGGCACAGGCGCAGACTTGGCAACCTGCGAGACGTGCTCATCGACAAATTCGACGTGCATGTCCTAACACTCCCACGATCCTTGGAAATTGGCACACGTGTCGAACGATCCGGAGGGTGGTCAACGTGCATGGCGGTTACCTCAGGGAGTCTCAGACCACTTAGACGACTTCTCAGAAATCTCGGATGCGGTGCATGAAGCCCACGCCAAACAATGCCTATATAAAGGCACCAACCCCAATGGCATGGGGGGGGGGGGCAAGTAAGCATATTCTAGCTCTCAGGCTTTGTGATTTTTAGCTCACAGTCTACTATGAGAATATTGACTTAAGCATCGGAGCGACCTCGCCAGGTTAGCCACCATGGGTCCTCTGACATTGGTTCCTCGTAGGTCCCTAAAGAACTATGAAGCTCAACAATCAATCTAGCTCGCCACCAGCCAACTCGTTCCTCTGGTCATCTCGACACCCAATAGGCAGCTCGGCACTCTGGCCAGCTCATCACCTAACCTGCCTAGCTCGGCCCAGTCAGCTCGTCATCTAACCTACTTAGCTCGGCCCAGTCAATTCAGCACCTAACCTGTCCAGCTCGGCCCAATTAACTTGGCACCTAATCTGCCCCTAGATTGGCCTGGTCAACTCGGCATCCAGGCCCTCATCCAACAAAAATTCACTTCGGCCTCTGAATCATCAACCACTTAGAAGCATACCAAATGACGAGGTACCTAACACAAAAAATTAATTCATCAAAAAAAAATTGATTCAACAAAAGGTATTAGAATATTCCACCTTGGGACAGAGATATATATACCTTAATGGAAAAGCTCCACCTTCAACCTCAATTGGTTTCAATCTTCCATCTCTTATTGGAATTGCACATGCAGCAATAGAAGGTCCCAATTCATTTCTAGCAATGGCACCCCCACCACAAGTTTCATGAGAATGTTGTTGAAGTAATGAATGATAAAGGACCATGCAGTTCCTGGTTGGATGCGAGAGATTTCCATTCCTTGAGCCAATAAAAAAAAAAAAAAAACAGACAGAGCTCCAAGGATCAACAAAACTTTCTAATGGAGAGTGAGGAACCATGCATATTGAGTATTGTGACAATGAAATAGCGGCATGGGGTCAATTGATTTTTGGGTTCCAGACCACAAATAAAGAAAGTAGGGTCGATATGATTGCTTCATTTAGCACAGCAGGAACTAATAAAACCTTGAATAGACATCACCACAAAATAATGGATTACAGGAGGTGGGAGTCCATTGAGTTTCCAAACAAACTCATGATAGAGACAATACAAGGTCAATGATGAATTGACCGCTTCATAACAAAGCTCCCTGTAAAGTTAAGAGGGGAGTGACAACCGACAGTGGCAAGATGTACAGAAAATGGAGGTGCAATCAGCATTCATTTTATATTGCTTTCGGTTCGGGCCTTCATACTGGATCCATTTAAATTTTGACAAAAGTAGGGTGATCACGGTTCTGTCTTTTTTAACTGAACCGGTATTATCGGTTTTTAGAAAACCAGTAATTAAAACCGAATTGAAGTTAATCGGTTAACCGGTTGATCAGTTAGGTTCATCGGTTTTTGTTTTTTTAATTTTTACAATATATATTATAAAAATATATACAGATATAATAAAAAATTATAAATATATATTTATATAATACATATTTATTAATTTATAATATATAAAAATATATAATATAATATATATATATATAAAATATATAAAAATATATGTATACCGGTCGGTTCAGTTAACCATTGATTTTCTATATTGGTTAACCAAAATCGAACCAATACCTTCGGCTTTTTAAAAATACCAAACTGATCAATTCAATTAACTGGTTTTTCGATTGGGTTTTGATCGATTCAATCTTTTTGGGTGTTTTTTTTGTTCACCCCTAGACAAAAGCCATTGGGCCTTATTATGAACACCTATATATTATCCATTCCCTTTGTTGAGTGGATAGAGAGTGGATTCCATGGAGGACCTAAATTTAGACCAAAGGACCCAAATCTGATGATGGTAAGAGATATGAATATAATGAACTCCTAGGTTTTTTTTTTCATTATTAGAATAGTCAAAATATTTCATAAAAAAATGAAGAAAAAAAATAAATTTGCTAATTTTGTCCTAAATCAAGGTCCTGTTTGGATAGACTTTTATAAAGTATTTTCGTACTTTTGAAAGTACAAAAGAGCGAAAAACATGATATATTGTTTATTTTATATACTTTATATTTTTGCTTTCATACTTCTTAAACATTTAGTTATTATGTCTTTAAACACTTTCTTGGTCATTTTTGTTTTCCACAGCCCGAAGTTCAAAGCAAAAGCTTATCCAAAGGAAGCTTCTGGAAGCCCATGATTTTTTGAAGAATTGTATTGAGTTGATATTCAATGTGTTTTCCTGCAATGTAAGGATTAGCTAATTGCGATGGCAGTTCAGCGGGCTATGCAACCAATAATAATGCTCCACGCCAATAATCAAATATAGGGTAAAATACAAAAATCTCCTCTAAAGTTTCTGTAATCATAAAAACCTCCCCTATAGTTTCATTAACTTTAACAAAAACCTCCCTTTAAACTTTTAAAGAACTCATATAAAAACCTTCATTCCGTCACTGATCCAGACAGAAAATGTTAGATTGATGCATTAATATTTTTTAAATACCCATTTTACCCTTTTATAAATTAGTTTACATATAATTTTACTAAAATACCCATGTTTCGTGATTGATGGTCTCTTTGTTTCTCTCCAAAGAGTTAGGAAAGAGGTTTCTGCAATTATTTCACAATTATCTTCTTGCTTAGTCTTGCCGAGCTTTCGTATTTGCTCACTTGGTTGGCAATCCCTACCAAACATCTTGCTCAATCGGTTGTTGTTTTCTCTCAGCATTAGAAACAATCAGCACATGTTAGCAATGGGAATGGGAAAAAATAGAGAAAGAAAGAAGAATGACAAGCATCCATAAAATTACATGGTTTCCATTTCCATGTTACCAGAACCACTTCCATTTGTTATGTGAAATGAAAAAGGTGAGAGTCAGTTGCTCTCATGTTTTATGAAACCACCAAAAAAAAGAAAGAGCAAATCATCCCTCACCTTATCTACCAAATCGCCACTTTCATAAATTTGTGGATACTTTTGAATTAAAATGAAAGATATTTCCATCAAAAAAAGGTAGTAGAAGCTGAAAATCTATAATACTACTAAAATAAGAATTTATTATGAAAGAATGCACCTGTGAGATAAAGAATTAAGAACTCGGTCAAAGAATTTACTTTTCTGAGGGCATCAAGACACTAGGCGCATCCAGAAAATGGTGAGTTTTGTTCCAAATTATTTACAGCAGCCGTAGGTGAGCTGATCTGGTGGAGCCAAATTCCACAAACAAAGAATCGCATCGCACGTTGAATTTGGATGAGGAATGTGAATGTTATGACTCTAGAGCGAGCTCTAAGTGAGTTGACACTCTTTTGTAAATCATCCGACATCATTGGACTTGACGTCGGCGTGGTCGCCAAAACTTGAAGTGCTAACCTATCATGTGCTGTAAAGAGCCAATCTACAAGAACTGGACAACAGTGGCTACGGTTGAGGTTGTGACCGCATTTTTCACTAACGCCGCCGAAGAGCTTGTCGGAGAGGTCAAAGATGGCATATCTATGCTTCTATTTGGACAGGAAAGGCGAGAACAATGTTTGTAGTGGAGAAGTCACTAGGTTTTAGAGGTTGCTAGGGATTGCTCTAAAAATCCGACGGGATTACAGCGATGGATTCAGAAAGAAGAGAAGTTAGAACGTTAAGCAGGTAAGTGCAATAATGAAGTCAAAGGATATTTTTTGTGCATTTTCAAAGAGGGCTATAAAAAGGATAAAATAGGTATTTTAGAAAAACAATGCATTGATCTAGCGTTTTTTGTCTGATCAGTGACGGGAATGGGGTTTTTATCGAATACTTTAAAAGTTTAAGGAAAGTTTTTGTTAAAGTAAAATTATAGGGGAGGTTGTTATGATTGTCAGAATCTTTAGGGAAGCTTTTTGTATTTTACCCTACAATATATGGGACCTTTTACAGTAGGGTCCATGACTTTATTTCTGATGTGGAACATTATCATTGGTTCCACAGCCCACTAAACAACCATCATGTTCTAATTAGCATTTTACATTGTTTTAGCCTTAGGACTCTAGTCTAGGTCCGTTCAAAACTTAACAAAAATCCCAATCCAAGCCCACCAAGTTGCACCTCTACTTGCCCTAGGAATGTAAATTAGACTGACTTGAATTGGGCTTTTGTTAAAATTTGAATGGGCTTGTCCTGAAGGCCCGAGCCAACCCAAGTTGAACCCTTAGAATTACAGTTAGGGGTGCAGGGCGGATTGGCCCGAGTCAATAATTTATACAGTTTCGGGCTTGAGCTTCGAATTAGGTTCATTAAAATATTGACAAAATCCCAACCCTAACCCACAAAAGTTGTACCCCTAGTTACAGTCGTAGATGGGCTGAAACAAAAGATAACCGATAGTGGAAAGGCATCATACCATTCCTATTTTTTTGAGCGAAAGAGAACAACAACTATGAGGTAACGGAGTTTGGAAACAATTAAAACTTGTTAAATTTAAACTTCTTTATAGAGTTCTGAAACAAGTGGACTTCTAATTTGGTGTAAGCTCAAAACTTATAAAGGAGATAGAAACTTTCCTTCCCTGGTTACTTCAGCCATTCTTTTCTCAATATTGTGGTGGAGATCGAACTCGGTTTTTGTAGTTTCTCTTAAAAAAAGAAAAAAAAATCCCTCAAAAGAGCCAGTTCGTTGAGATCAAGATGATTCTGGACGCTTGGAGATTCAACAGATTCACGGTAGAGTGAGTTGCATTCTCTCATTAGTTCAATATATTTTCTTGTATTCACAGCAGGCTGCTATCAAATCTTATTACGCCGGTATAGAAGTACAATACTACAGTGATAGGTGAAGTAGAAGTTGCTGAAAATCCAATATTGATAGTTGAAATTCATCCATAGAAAGAAGATAATCTGCGTAGACAAAAGTATTTTGCTTAATTCGAAATTTCTGCTACCAAAATCCTTAGATTTTTCGTTGTGAGATAAATTAGCTAGGCTTTTTTATTTGAAATTTAAATTCTATGAGGACCATAATTGGAATGGTCTGATGTGGCTTCTATCTTTTTTCTCCTTTTTTTGATTTTCTATTTTTCTAATTCTACATAATTCCACGTGATAAAGACTTTTTTTTTACTGAGTGAAACTTCTAAGCAATATCCAAAGAGAGATTAATGGAAATTGGAAACTTAGACGGTGTTCATCATCGCATCCACGGGATGAAGATCCATTTGGTTGGGTGTGGACCGGTCTCATTCACACCCCAATATAGCATCAACGGGAAAAACTCGTGGATGCATTCCCTCCATGATTTATTTTTGATCCCATGCTTCCAAGTCTCTCTAAAACCCTATTGTGTGTTTCACATTACCGTTGGATCAAAACCCTATTTTTTATCCCATACTTCAGTTGTTTAAATATTATTTTTAATATTTTTTTCAATAAAATATTAATTATTTTACTTAAATTTTTTTAATTTGTATAACTTTTTAATGTTTTTATCAATAAAATAATATTTTTAAATATTTAAAATATATTTTTAAATTTTTTATTATTTTACTATTGTTTTATAAAAAATAATATTTATTGGTTAACATTAATTCATTGATTTATTTTTTAGAATATTTATCATATAAAATGCAAAAAATAGATATTTATGATTAACTATGTATATCATTCATAAAATGTATATAAGATGCATTGAATAAAAAAAAGTGTCAGTCCACACCACGCTACAGAACGCCACTATGGGTATAAACTGGTTCAATCCACACAGTTTGTCCACAGTTCAAAATAGTTGTGGACTATGGTGTGGTGTGGATTGGTCCCTACCACAGGGTGTGGTGTGGACCAATTCACACCCACCAATTTCTCATCCACACTACAGAATACCCCCTTAATCACTAATTTAATATGAGTATTAAATGATCATTTTTTTCATAATAGTACAAGTTGGTGTGCTTTTCTGGGTTTTGTGTGATAGGTGGGTGTTATTTTTTTAAAAGTTATGTATTAAAGGGTATTAATAAATAGTCTAAGAATAAGAAATACTTTTTGTAGTTTGATATAGCCCTTGTTACAATTGCCAAGTCTAGACCAAGCCCATGTAGGACTTGGTATGGACTTATGTTTTTGGCCTAAAACACAAGTCGAGCCCGAGCTTGGGTCATAGCCTTATCATATGTGCTAAGCCCATCTTGGGGCCAACTTGGCTCCGCCAATGGTCATCACTACTTAGCTTCTGTCCATTTTAATTCTAATTAATACAAGTTTATCAATAAAATAAAACAAGTATTAGTAAGAAATTATTAGTTCTGAAATTAATTTTTATAATTTAATATCCATTAATTTTGCATTTTAAAATAATGATAAAATCAATAAATATAATAACAATAAACTAAAAAAATATTCACTTTAAAAATAAAAACATCAAAAGTTCTAATATAAAATAACAAAACATGGTAAAAATAGAACTAAATACTACTATAATTTTTTTAATAAAATAAAAAATGTAACAAAATTTTTAGTTTTAAATTAACAAAAATTAAGTTTAATACTAATTTATCCAACAATACATAATAAAAAAAGTAATGTTTGGATTAGACTCAATCTCTCTTGACCCAATTGGAATTGTTGTAAGACTCTTGTGTCACAATTTCTTTTAACAAAGCCCATGCATCGCATGGGTCCTAACTAGTTAATAGGTTAAAAAATAAAAGACTTAAGTATACCCTGAGTTTTTCAATGCATGGAAAATCCTCTTGAGTTGCTAAATCATATACTTTTGCTCATTATCTAAATGTATAGAAAGAAGATCCTCTTGATTATATCTCTCAAAATTTCAATGGAAATTCATAATTTCTTGGGGCAATAAAATACTTTGAGTTTTTCAAATAGACTTAAATATACCTTCTAGACATAAAAAGACTTTTTAACCCTTCATCATTATTTAAATTTACAAAGAGAACCAAAGAGACCCAAACGTTGTTCATTGTTTCCCTAGCACAACAGATTTGAATACAAAAAGCTCGACTACATCATCTTTCCCATTCTCTCCCTCATCCTTCTACATCTTCATCTTCTTTTCTTTCTTTCCCTTCTCTTCTATCTCCTTCCTTGTCCCTTCAGTCCTTCACACCACTCATAACAAAGGTGGAAATTTAAATGAAAACAATTTATCACCACCTCATGCTTTTTGCATTTCCACTAGTACCCTCACAAATCCCCTATTTTAACCTACCTCCCCCTTTCTATTACATTATCCATTTATTGCCCCTTGTTTTAATTTGAATCAATCAAATGTCTTCTGTTCCCCTACTACACAATGGATTAACCACCGACCCCTTGCTTGATTTTAGCTTGAGCATGTTTATTCCTATTCAAGGTGGAACATGATCCAATTCAATTTTGAATCCAATCTTATTTTACTAGATTTGGATATCGCTCTGTTGAATTTTTGGATTAGATCATATCAAGAAATACGATCCATTTAAAGATGGATTGAATTCAGGTCACCCCATATTGGATCACCCCTATATAATCTGAAAGAATCCATTTACATTGCGTTTTTATAATTTGATTTTTATACTATTTATGTTGTTTTGTAAAAAAAAAAATGTATACCCCCATCCAAATATGTGATAATTGGATCAAGTTGTGAAGTTTCAAGTATCATTGACATGCCCACTTGCTTGGTAAGGCTCTTCTTTTTGTAATCTTTTTATCTTTTTGGTATATTTTTGTTTGTTCATTTATCAAAAGATGTAAGATTTAAATAGAGGGAATTAAATGAGGTTAAAAGTAGTAGTTCAATTTATAATTTAAACCTTACAATTAAATAGGGACTAAGTTCAAAAGTGAGTATTTTAGTCAAAAGAGAGTTCCATAATCTTAATTCAAATTTTAATAGTAGTGTAAATATAAAATTATAGATGTGTTGAGTTTTTCTATTTCTTTTGTATTTCTGTGTGTAAAAATAATTCTAATATGTCACACTTATATTTTGTTTAAATATGATAAATATGTGATATTATACATGTGCCTATGTTTTTTACAAAATTTATGTATTTTTTAATTTTTTATATTTTATTAATTTTATTACTTATTTATGATATTAAAGGTTAACACGTTTGACCCAAAAGTTGAACTATTAATCTTTGTCAAACAGTAAAATAATTTCATTTTTTATCAGTTCTAAATTTGTATTTCACTTTCATTGTCAATAAAAATAATTATTGTTTATTATAATTATTTTTTTAATTTTATTAATTGAAATATCATAAATGTGTCTAATTTTTTACATTTTGTAATTTTCTATATTTATTTTTATTTTAAAATTTTTATTACATGATTATAACTTCATAGGTTGATCAATTTTATTCAGATGGTTGGATTGCTTAGCCACCATTTGGATATATAATGGTTTTGTTTTTGAGTCAATTTTAAAATATATGGGTTTATATTATTAAAATTATTGACATAGATCTAATTAGTAGCATTTATTAGTGAAAAATAACTTAAATATAGGATTTACTAAGAGAAAATGGGAGTTAATACCTTAAGTATAAGACTTAAAGAGAGGAAGGTTAGATGAGGTAAAAAGTAATAATTGAAGTTACATTTTCAACCCTTACAATTAAAGATTGACTAAATACACAAATATGAGCATCTTAGTAGCATTAAAGTTGTAATAAAATGATTTTTATACCCTTTTTCAAATAAAAAACAAAGGGTAACTTTAGTCCAAAAAAACTTCTCTCTATGCATCTACACTTTTTATATATATTATAGATACCTATATCTATTCTACATAAAAAAGTACGAATGGGGTCTATGATTTTTGGAATTTTTTTCTTAACTAAAATACCCAATTTTTAAGATATGGTTCCTCTTTATTGTAAGGGTAGAAAATGTAACTTAAATACTACTATTGAGTGCATTCAGTTTCCTTTCATTAAATCCCATGTTTAAAGTATTAACTCCCATTCACCCTCATTGAATCATAATATTTAAGGCATTGTGTTTCTTTTCATCACTAAATTCCATTAATTAAATTCATACATAATAATTCCAATAACATGAAAACTTATACTTAATCATATTGGGAAAAACAGTATTTTCATCTAGGTGGTAGAAAGAAATTAAACCATTTTGGGTCAAATGGGCCAATCCAACCCATGTTGCCACAATTAAATAATAAAAAATAAAAAAAAACAGATAAAATGTAAAAAATATAGAAATTAAAAAAAAAATTGAGGACAACTTTAGCATCATATATTTGTCATATTAAACAAAAATGAGTATGATAAATAAGAAATATTTTTATTAATAATGAAAATGAAATATAAAATTTAAAACCAATTGAAGGTATTTTCTCTCATTAAATCATATATTAAGATATATTTACTCATCATTGAATTCTACTAATTAAATACAAACACTAATTTTAATAACATCAAAATAAATATCTTGAAAAGTAATTTGAAAATAAAACCATTTTCTTCTCTCTGGGTGGTGGATAAGCAATTCAACAAGTTTTTGTCAAATGAGTTAACGAATAATGTTATAATTAAATAATATAAATAAAATATAAAATATAAAGAAATGAAAAGTATTGGGCATGTCTTTAATATTATATAAATTCATTATACTAAGCAAAAATAAGTATTATATATAAGTTATTTTATTAATGATGAAAATGGAATGTCAAATCTAAAATCAACCTAGAAATGAAATGATATCACAATCAAACAATAACACTTTTAAAGATAGAAAATAAAAAGAATCACAAAATTAAAGAAAATATTAGAAAAAAATATGGGCAGTTATTTACATTTCTAATATTATACATTCATGATACATAAGAACTAATTTTATTATTGATGGAAAGTTAATACAAAATTTAAAGTCAACTTAGAAATCAAACCATTTTCTTTTTTTAGTACTAGGTTAGTGATTTGGGTCAAATGGATTAATAAATAATGTGATAATTAAATAATATATTTAAAAAAATAAAAAAAGTATAAAGAATTAAAAGAGCATAAAATATTATAAAAAATTGGACACATCTGTAATATTATATATTAATTATATCAAATAAAAATTAAGTGTGATAATAAAAAAAATATTTATATAGTGTATATTAAATATATATAATTTATAAGTGGTATGAAAGAATACCTATTTTCCTATCTTGGTGGTGGGTCAATCATCCAACCAAGCATTTTGTCAAAAATATTTTAGAACATTTATAATATTATATATTCATCATATTAAATAAAAATAATTATTTAAATATATATTTTTATTAATGATAGAAATGGAATACAAACTCTAATAAAATGTTTATTATTATTATTATTATTATTATTATTATTATTATTATTATTATAGTTTAAAATTTCCACGTGCAAATGCACGCGTACATTTACAACCAAAAAAAAGAACCACATAAAGATGGGACATTTTATGTAGTGTTTTTAATGTTATTCTAGCGACTTTAAGTAAACCAATGAAAAGATAATAGACATGTGACATCTTTAACATAAGGGTAAATTACAAAGACTCCCCATGTACTATGGATTATGTGACAAAGACCCCTATACTTTGTTTTGTGACAAAGACCCCCTTGTACTATGACCGTGAGACAAAGACCCCCTTTCGTTAGCCTTCCGTCCAAAAAGGTCGTTATAATATTTTTTAATTCCCATATTACCCTTGTAATAACTATTCAGACAAGGGAGAAAAACACTGTTCATCTTCCCCAACCTCACAATACACGAACAATAGCGGTGGTAATCCCCTCTACCTCAGATTCCTTCACATTTCTCTCTCCCTCTCTCTCTCCCCTGATCTCTCTTCTTCCCCTTCTCCATCATCTACCACCACAACAATATCACCATTCTGCATGCCATTTGCATCAATAACATCCAAGTCCTCACCCCAGTCACCATCAGCAGCCTCTTCATCATCTTCCTCTGCACCCCTCCCTGCATTATCCAG
Source organism: Nelumbo lutea (assembly GCF_056320005.1). Classification (NCBI taxonomy): domain Eukaryota; kingdom Viridiplantae; phylum Streptophyta; class Magnoliopsida; order Proteales; family Nelumbonaceae; genus Nelumbo; species Nelumbo lutea. The sequence continues at coordinate 206,347,399 of NC_142684.1, forward strand.
CCCACCCTCAAAGATACCTTTCATAACCCTCAACAAGGGCCAATCTCCTCCACAGAGAATAGGTGATGGAGGCATCAGAAGCGATGGTACTCTTCCTTCTAGCAAGGTTGGAACATTATCTCTCAATTCAACTGCAAGACGTTCAGCAACATCCTGGAGACCATGGACAACAACAGTAACATATGCAAGGGGAAAATGGCCAGCATTCTCCAAAATCTTGACACGCTCCTTGACATCACCCAAGTACAGGGCATTATGAAATTGGCCCATAACATCATTTACGTTTTCCTTTTCTGACTTGTTGTTTCTTCCATCTCTCTTTGTCTTTGGTTGAAGTCTTGAAGACATAATCAAAAGGGTATCGATAAACCCACTTTCCTACATTTCTTTCACAGTGTTTTAAAATGTTGAAGGCGAATATGGATTGTGTTGTTGTTTTGATTTCAGTTTTTAGGAAATTTAGTTTTGAAAAGCTATTACTGAGTTCTTGAATTTCTAGTAGAATGTTTGAAGTTTGAAGGAGAAACTTGACAATTTGATATGTAAACTTTCGATTGAGTTATGCCTTTATGTGCTTTCTTGCAGGATTTGTGATAATTTTGGATGAGCAGGAAGTCGACTAGTAATGACTTTTTTTGAACTTTTTTTGCTTTGGCGTGCTTGATCTTTGTTGTTGGTGTTTCTTTAATGGATAATATTTATTTCATTTATTTGTTCTATTTTGTTTCTGAATGGGAACGCCAAACTAGTTAGTTGGATCGCAAAAGGGAAAAAAAGGTTAAATAGGTTTTAAGAGAAAAGGGCAAAAAAAAGAAAATAGAAAAAGTTTAGTGGGGTATTTTGGTAATTTAGCCCATTCTGTCATCTGGTTTAACGGTCAAGGGGGGTTTTTGTCTCACGGCCATGGTACAAGGAGGGTCTTTGTTGCAAAACAAAATACAGGGGTCTTTGTCATAGACCCCATAGTACAGGGGGATCTTTGTAATTTACCCTTAACATAATTCATATTTTTGTTTTAGGATGCAATTTCTACACCATAATCACAACAAAATGGTTGTTTAGGTTCCCCGCATCGGTGGGAGCCTTAATGCCTTATGCACAATTTAGTTGTGAAGTGCTGATCTGCCACTCATGATGAAAAAGCGGTTCCGCTTCCAGATCATTTTTTGAAACACCTATAACAATTATCAAATGAATTCACATCTGCACCCCATAGATGGTGCCCCACAAACACCCCACTTCGGGAGGTGTTCCCAATGCACATTGAGATGTACATGTGGGGCGCAGATGTAGAGATGGCAATTTTGACTTGTCCCCATGGGGCCCCACCCTAGTCAGGATGGGTTTTTTTACCACTAGTCGAGGTTCGGGGAAAACCCAAAACTCTGGGGTCGGGGATGGGGCAGGGCCAGTATTTGTCCACTCCACCCCGACTATATTATATAACATAATACATATAAAATTGTTAATATATGCTAATGTATATTATATCACAATATATTATTATATATTATATTACATAATATAAAATAGTTATAGGTAAGCTTAAAAAAAATAAAAAAATTATAAGTATACAAGTAAGGATGATTGGGGCGGGGCGGGGCAAAGTCAGGGATCCCCGTTCCCCATAGGGACGGGGATGGGGTTAAGATCAATGTTTTTGAATCATCGTTGACCCGAACAGTTGGACCATTCGGCCTGAAAACCATCCAAGCAACTGGTTCTTTTTCACCCCTAACCTATTCCTGGGTAAAAAACCGTTGACTTTGTTAGAAAACTGTTGACCCGGATGATCGAACCATCGACTCGTTTTGACCCGAACAGTGGTTTGCAATATAAAGTTGCATGAGAGAAAGAAGATCGCAGATGTTGTAGAGAATCTTAGATCTCAGATTTGAGAACTCAGATTTGTGTTTGTTGTCGTCGCTATTATCGTCGTCGTTGAGCATCGAACCATCCTCCTCCTCTTCCTTCTTCTTCCCTCCTTCCTTTCCTTTCTCTTCTTTTCTTTTTTTCCTTTCTCCTTCCTTTCTTTAGTTCTTTCTTTTCTTTTTTTTTTCTTTCTCAACCGAAACATCTCTTCTCCAGTTCTCCTTTCTCAAGTCTCATATAAAATATTTTCCCTAATATGTAAACCGTTTGAACTGTTCGACCCGGATGGTCAAACCGTTGACCTGAAAAACTGGTAGCTAGAACGGTTCCGTTTCTAGGTCGGTTTTTGAAAACCTTTGTTAAGACTTTAGCCTCGCTAGGGTTCAGGGCGGGGAATTTCAATTTGGGGTCGAGTATGGGACAAGCATAACCCGACCCCACCCTTCCCTATTGCCATTCCTATGCATATATGATCTTGTATCAAACAACAATAGTGAGATGAGAATGAGATGGGCTCGATTGCTAGTTTGGCACATGACATGACTCGTGATTCTAGTCTCTAGAGAGAACGAATATGCTTTTCACACCTGGTGTCTCATAGGCGCATCACATGCACATCCTATCATGCATCGAGAACATCTCCCGTACTTATCAATTATTATTCATGGGAGATGTTCCCAATGCACGGTGGATGTTCCTATGAGGCGCCGATTTGTGAGAAGCAGATCTTGTCATGTCTCCAAAGTCCAAATCTGCTCCTCACATAGAGCTTTTTACACTGACCTCACAACGTGTCCTAGTCACACATCAGGATATTCTTGTTTACGGGCCAGATTTACATTGTGTCAGGCTCACGTTTTGGGTCAGGCCCATTCAAATTTTTGCAAAAGCCAAATCCGAGCATGACCCATAAACAAGTCTAATCAAGAGCATCTGCAGTATTATTCACGGAGAGATATTCTCAATAGACGATGGAATGTGGCTGTGAGATCGGAGTGAGGAGAGTTATGTGAAACTCTGCACACTGACCTGAAAGGATATCCTCGCCGCACATCGGGACATCTTCCTACTTATATTTATTATTCATGGGGGAGATGTTCCCAATAGACGATAGATGCGGCTGTGAGGTCGGAGTGAGAGTAACTCCCAATTCATTCCACAAGGCTTGGAAATCTGACACATGGACACTTTATTAATGATGCTTCTGTTCTATTAGAAAAACAAAAAACACACACTTCAATGGTGCTGTAAGGTGTAAGCCTGCGTTCCTGTGATCGTGCAAACAACCATCCCTCTCTATCTTACGCCTTAAAAATAACAAACTACCCCCCCCAAATCTCCGCTCCTCGCCTTTCCCCCGTGTCTGTGTGGAACTGCAATCACCAGACCCTTTACATTTCTATCGTCGCATCTTTCGCCACTTCCGGCTTCGAAGATTCCGGTAACTCCTCTTTTTAAATGTGAACTTCTCAACGAGATTATACCCCTGCCCCCCTTATGGATTTAGGGTTTTCCGATTATCAGTTCCACGTATTGATTCGGATTATTGCCTTATTTATTTCTTTATGTGAAGTTAGATTAATCTCCGAATGTTTCCGTAGGTCTATGAGCTCGTAGGAATGTGCAAACATCGGTCTATTGAACACCTAAGAATTGATAAGTAAGTTACGTAGCGTGAATCGCTTAACATTAGTTTCATTCTGTTTAGGTTGATTGATGTGCAGTTTGAAACCTTTTGCACATTCTCTAATCTAATACCTTCTCTGTTCTGATTGATCTCTCTTTTTTATTAGCCATACGATTACCTAACATTATGGAAATTGAAATGGGGGAAACAGAGAATTCTTTGGAATCATCAAGCATGGGAATATTAATCAATGGTGGTGCTAATGCCGAGATGTTGCTAAAAAGGTCCCTGGAAAACGGTTTTGCTGTTCCTAACGATTTTCTTGCCAAGTATAAGCGGCGGAAGATGTCGGCGAACCGGGATTTTCCCAAGGGATGTGGACGATTTGCGTCGATAAGTAACCGCATTTCAAGAGAAGGAGATGCTGTTGCAGTTATTGCTGTCGATGACTCAAATGTTAGGGTGGAGTGTGTTGCTGCCATTTTAGAACCCGGCCCTGTTAACAGGGATTCGCCCGAGGGATGTGGAGGATCCGCACAGAGAATTTGCAGTCCAAGAGAAGTAGATGCTATTGCAACTATTGCTGTAGAGGATTCAAAAGTTGGGGTAGAGGGTGCTGCCGTTCTAGAACCTAACCCTGCCAACTTGGATTTTTCCAATGGATCTGAACAGGTTACACCAATAACTAATGGCAGTTCAAGAGAAGGAGCTGCTGCTGCAGTTATTGCTATTAAGGACCTGAAAGTTGGGGCAGGACACGCTTCTGTTTTAGAGTCTATCCCTGCCCTGCAAGTTGGAACTTGTGTCAACTTTGAAGCTCCTGCATTGTTAGAAGGTTCCGTTCGAGCAAAACCATTGGATTCATCAGAAAATCTGAAAACCAAGAGTCCAAAGCTTTTGGAGTCTCCTGTTGAGTCGGAAGCAGGCGAACCGGCAGAATTGCTTGATTCATCAAAGAATTTGGATATGCAAGCAACTAGTATTTTGGAATTGCAGTCAGCTAAGAATTCTGTGCTGGCTGTTACTTTGGAATTGTCAAAGATTTCAGATCAGCCTCAACCATCCAGTCTTGTTGTTGATAACACAAATGCGAGGTTGTCAAAGAAATATCCTTCTCGGAGTAAAATTTCAGCCAATCGAGATTTTCCGCAAGGTTGTGGGAGAAATGCTCCATCTGCAAGTAAGGAAGAACAGTTAAGAGCCATTTCTTCTTCCGGAAGCAAGTACTTAGCCGATGCCATGCCTAGTGGGAAACAAATTGGTCAAGAGGTTCAAGGCAGAGATGTTTTCAATGATAAATCAAAAGGTGGTGTTACTAATGAAATTGAGAAAAAGGCTAAATCCAAAGGAGATGTTACCAAAGAAATGACTGAACATTTTCAAGTGAAAATAACTTGTGAAGTCAAGGATGATGCTGAACAAAACACAGATAGAATTCATGATGGGGATGCTCAAAACAAAAAACCGAAAGGAAATGTACATAAAGAACTTAAGGAGCAAGTTCAAATTAGAGCAGACTCTGAAAACAACCCAAAATGGGAAGATACAGAAGAAACTAACATGAAATCTCCAAGAGAAATAACAACAGAAGACTCCCCTGGTTTTGGACACCATGATAACAGGGTTATTGTGCAGGCTCTGATGGCTGCACCAAACTGTCCATGGAGGCAGGGAAGACGGGCTTTCAAATCTACCCCAACTAGTTATACAAAAAACAAAGCAAAGAAGAGTGAAAATGGGGTTCGGGAAAAATCTGCTTCTGTTTCTAGAAAAAAGAATAATGAATCAGGAAATTTAGTAGGAAAAACTACAAAGAAGTTGTCTCCTATAGGAAAGATTGCTTATGAAGAGATTGGTCAACTGGTTGTCAGGGAGGAGGAAGATTTTCTCGAACATGAACAAGAAGCTGAAAATATTCCTATGGGTAAAAAATCACATGATTTGGAACTGAGCTTGATTCCATTTGGTGTTAATTCTTCGAGTGATAAAGGTGCCCGTAACAAAGTCAGGGAGACCCTACGTCTCTTCCAAGTGATCTGTAGAAAGCTCTTGCAGGAAGAGGAAGCAAAGTCGAGGGATCAAGGAAATCCTTCCAAACGGATTGATCTCATAGCTTCAGCTATTCTCAAGGACAAAAACAAATGGGTTAATACTGAGAAGATCTTGGGACCTGTCCCTGGGGTTGAAGTTGGTGATGAGTTTCATTTTAGGGTAGAGCTTGCTATCATTGGTCTTCATCGCCCATTTCAAGGTGGTATAGATTACATGAAGCAAGGTAAAAAAATTATTGCGACAAGTATTGTTGCTTTGGCTTCTGGTGATTATGCAGATGACATGGACAGTTCTGATGTCTTGGTATATACTGGCTCCGGAGGAAAGCCAGCGAGTGCAGATAAGAAAGCTGAAGATCAAAAGCTCGAACGAGGAAATCTATCACTGAAGAATAGTATGGATGCAGGTACATTTGTCAGAGTTATCCGTGGATATAAAGAAATGAAGGCCTCTGACACCAAGGGTAAGTTGGTTTCAACATACATCTATGATGGGCTGTACAAGGTGGAGAAATTTTGGCAGGAAAGAGGGCGTTATGGTTCTTCTGTCTTTAAGTATCAGCTGAGAAGAAATCCAGGTCAGCCAGAACTTGCTCTTAAAGAAGTAAAGAAGTCAAAGAAATTGAAGGTACGTGAGGGTCTCTGTGTAGATGATATTTCTGGTGGAAAAGAGAAGATGCGTATATGTGCTGTGAACACCATAGATGATGAGAAGCCTCCACAGTTTACATACACAACCAATATCATATACCCTGAATGGTACAATCAGTTACCTCCTAGGGGTTGTGATTGTACAGATGGGTGCTCAGATTCTGAGAAATGCTTTTGTGCAGTAAAGAATGGAGGAGAGATCCCATTCAACTATAATGGTGCTATTGTGGAAGCAAAGCCCCTTGTTTATGAATGTGGTCCTTCTTGCAAGTGCCCTCCATCTTGCCATAACAGAGTTAGCCAGCATGGCATCAAATTTCAGCTAGAGATCTTCAAAACCAAAACCAAGGGTTGGGGTGTCAGATCCCTAACTTCCATCCCATCCGGAAGTTTTATATGTGAGTATACAGGAGAACTGCTTGAGGATAAAGAGGCTGAGCAAAGAACTAACAATGATGAGTATTTGTTTGATATTGGACACAACTACAATGATCATACCCTTTGGGATGGACTCTCAACTTTGATACCAGATTTGCAAACAAGTTCTAGTGAAGTTGTGGAGGATGTAGGCTTCACCATTGATGCAGCGCTATATGGGAATATAGGGAGATTCGTCAACCATAGTTGTTCACCTAACTGTTATGCACAAAATGTCCTTTATGATCATGATGACAAGAGAATGCCCCACATAATGCTCTTTGCTGCTGAGAATATTCCTCCCTTGCAGGAGTTAACTTACCATTACAACTATATGATAGACCAGGTTCATGATTCTGATGGGAATATCAAGAAGAAAAATTGCTATTGTGGCTCGCATGAGTGCACTGGGAGGCTCTATTGAGGCAAATTTTATCCATGCAAAATTTCATTGTAAGTTGCCATTTGAATTGATTGCATTGTTGTGAGCAACTTTTTGCATTGTAAGTTTTAAATGATTTATGCCAAGCATAGTTGTCAAGGCAATGCCTAGGTGCGAGCCACCCATGGAGGGTCGCCTTGCTTAAGTGCCTAGCTATTTTGTACATGGTACTATGAAATATTTTTATGTTCTTTATTTTTGAGAATATAATATTAAAATAGAAACTATTAATCGAAATTATTCATTTTGTGGGTCTATATACTGGTTTCTTTTTGTTGTTTTCTCATTTGTTAGGGTTTAATCAATACACATGTTGGTGTATTAATTTGTTAGGGTTTATATACTAGCATACTTATCATCTCGTAAGCTGATTGAAATGCCTATTTTTAAGGATTTTCCAAAGACTTGGGTTTTTAAATGTTAACTACCCCTAAAACCAACCCCCTGTGAAAATTTCAAACTAACAAAATAAAAAAAAAAGTTTTTATAGTATCAAAACACCTGGTACGCATGTTTGTGTGTATTGGATGTGTTGTTGCTTTGAATCTTTTGCATATATGTACATATCAAACCCTTTGGAGAGGCTAAATTACCACCTCTCCCAATATACAAACTTTTGTGATTATAGTTGAGCCCAATACAAGTGAGATCCCTATTAACCCCCTGTTTGGCTAGTGCCTAAGTCAACCCATTTGCCAACCTTTGTACCCATTGTACTTGCATGTGTATGTTTCTTGCCTCCCATTTAATCTTCTTTAGTTCATCTGTATAGACTCACGCTGCTCCCTTGTTGTTCCTAGTCAACCAACCACTGCCTTGGAATCACCTTCAGTAATTAGCTTGTCCAAGTTCATGTTTATTACATGCTGCACTCCCTTGGTGTATGCTGTCTTGAACCCTTGAAGACTTCAAAACTTGAACAGATAAGCAAGGGACTAAACTTTGTTCAATGAATACATTCTTCTTCTCTTTTATTTTCCAAGGACATAAACAGTGGCTTAGTCCCTATGTTTTCTAAGTTTTCTTTTCTTCTTTTTCTTCCCATGTATGTCTTGATTTTCTATGTTTTATTGTGAACTTTCTACTTTTTTTGTGAAGATTGTAGATAATTACTAGTGAAAGATGGTTGCTGTTTGCTATGAAACCTAGGGAATTTCCCTAGGATTCATGGTTTTTATTTAAAAAATCTACCACCAAGTCCACAGGATGTTCTCTCTCCTATTGCCTAGCATGGCCTTGGTGCCTTGAAAACTATCAGTTGAAAACAACCCTCTTGTAGTCTAGAACAAATTGAGATTAGATACAAAACCAGAAAAAGAACAAGAGAAGCTTGAGAAGTTGAGAGAGGAAGAGAGTTGTCGACAATGAGAGAGTTAGAGAAGAGAGTTTCGAACTTGACCTCCCTCTAACACTCTAAATCATTTTATTAACTTAATCTTTGAAATATTACGGAGGGGCCCTTGGATGGACAAGAAATTACAAAACAGAGTATATGAGTATGGGCCCAGAATAAGGCCCATTACAGAGAAAAAACATAAACATAACATAGAATGACAGCCTATGGGCCATTCGACCCATCTCCTCTACACTCCCCCTCAAGCTGAGCATAGATGTTAATCATGCCCAGCTTGCTAGTGTCATGCTGAAGCCTGGCTTTGGGAATGCCCTTGGTGAGAAAATTTGCCAATTGTCCTTCAGAAGTGATGAATGGAAGACACACTTCACCCGAAGAGACTCTTTCTCGAATAAAGTGTCTATCAACCTCAATATGCTTAGTCCTATCATGTTGTACTGGGTTGTGGGCAATGTTGATGGCTGCCTGATTATCACAGTACAACATCATTGGCTTGTCATGATCAATCCCAAGTTCTTCCATTAATGACCTTAGCCACAACAATTTAGAGATTCCATTAACCATGGCCCTGTATTCTACTTCTATTGAGGATCAGGCCACAACTGATTGTTTCTTGCTCCTCCAAGAGACAACATTACCAGCCACCAGACTGCAATACCCTGAAGTAGATCTTCTGTCTTCAATATTACCAGCCCGGTCAGCATCAGTATAAGCTTCAAGCTTCAGATGACCATGCTTAGTAAATAGAATTCCCTTTCCTGGAGAGCCTTTCAGATAACACAATTCATTCTACAGCTGCCATTTGAGTATCTCTGGGAGCATGCATGAACTGGCTAATACAACTGACAACATATGCAATATCTGGTCGAGTCATGCACAAGTACAGGAGTTTCCCAAGAAGTCTCTGAAAGACCCCTTTGTCTTCCAACAATGTTCCATCTGAAACTGAAAGTTTGTGACTCATATCAATGGGAGTTGCAGCTGGTCTAGCACCCATCTTTCTAGTTTCAGACAACAAATCAATGACATATTTCCTCTGGGAGATAAGAATCCCATCCTTAGATCTAGCAACTTCTATGCCAAGGAAGTATCTCAACTCTCCTAGATCCTTAATCTCAAATTTTGTGCGAAGGAAAGACTTAAGGGCCCGAATGCCTGAGACATCATCACCACTTATTATAATTTCTTCAACATACACAATGAGATACACTGTTAGAGATCCACTTTTCTTCACAAAGAGAGTATGATCTGACTGTGTCTGGACATAGCCGAATCTAACAAGTGCAGCTCTAAACTTCTCAAACCAGGCTCTAGGAGTCTGTTTGAGTCCATAAAGTGATTTCTTCAACTTGCATACCTTTCCTTGCATATCTTTCCCATACATTCCTGGAGGGAGAGCCATATAGACTTTCTCATGTAAATCACTATTAAAAAATGCATTCTTTACATCTAACTAATAAAGAGGCCAATTAAAGTGAGATGCCAGAGATAGGAGAACCCTCACAGATGTCATCTTGGCAACCGGGGCAAAGGTCTCTAGGTAGTCAATCCCATATGTCTATGTGTAACCTTTTGCAACCAGTCGGGCCTTGTACCTCTCAATAGTCCCATCAGCCCGATATTTAATGGTAAAGACCCACTTGCATCCAACAGGATCCTTCCCTTCAGGCAAATCCACCATGTCCCATGTATCATTTTTGTGTAGAGCATCTATTTCATACTTCATGGCATATCTCCATTCTGGAATTCCAAGAGCTTTTGATACAGACCTAGGAATAGGGTTAAAAGCAACTGAAGAGAGGTAAGCAAAGTATGAAGGAGAAAGTAGATCATAAGAAAGGTGTTTGGAAATGCAGTGTGCAGTTCTCTTCCGCTTTCCTTTCCTAACAGCAATGGGGACATCAAGATTTAGGAATGATGGTTCCAAGGGGGCTGGAGCAGAACCTGTTATCTCATCTTGTGATTGGGAGTGTATGAGCCTCATCTGTTATAAGGGAAACAACTTGCTCATTTCTGGATCTTTGCCTTTGGTACACTTTTGGATTATGGGTAGGACGATGAGGTAAAGAAATAGGAGCACCAGGACATGATGAATGAAGTGGCTGATCCCCCTTTGGTTCATTTGGTGAGGATACAGGCTTGTCAAGAGACTCAACTGGGACAGGAAGAGGAAGAGCAAATACTTGTGACAAACTCTCCCCCTGTTGACAATGCCCTTCCTAAGGGGAACCATAAAAATGTGAAAGCTCATCAAAGGTAACATCCATAGAGACACGCCGAGTGCCAGTCTTAGGATCAAAACAACAATAACCCTTTTGTGTGGGGGAATAACCAAGGAAAATGCACTTGTGGGCTTTTGGTTCAAACTTATGTCTTTGGGCACTTCGAATGTGAACATAACAAGTACAACCAAACACACGAAGAGGAATCGGAAAAAGATCCCTGTCTGGGTGAAGAAGACTGAAGGGGGATTTAAACCCTAAAACCCTAGATGGCATACGGTTTATAAGATAGGTAGCAATAAGAACAGCATCACCCCAAAATCTTGTAGGAACATGTGAGGCAAACAAAAGGCTTCTTGCAACTTCAACAATATGTCTATTTTTCCTTTCAGCAATTCCATTTTGTTCAGAGGTTCTAACACAAGAGCTTTGGTGAATAACCCCCATGTCAGAGAGATACAAGGATAAGCTCTTTTCAAAGTACTCTTTTGCATTGTCAGATATGAAAACTTTAATTCTGGTATCAAATTGGATTAAAATAAGCTCATGAAATTGCCTCACAAGTCTTGAAACTCCATCACGAGATTTCATTAGGTATATCCAAGTGAATCTAGAAAAGTCATCAATAAATAGGATTAGCCCCCCATAGAAGATAAGTGGTAAGGCCCCCACACATCAGAGTGCACAATATGAAAAGGAAAAGAAGATTTTTTTATTTCTCACAGGAGAATTGTTTCTACAATGCTTTGACAACTGACATGACTCACACTTGAGGCTAGACACACTGATTCCCTTAAACAATTCGGGAAGTAAATGACTTAAAGCAGAAAAAGGTAAATGGCCAAAACGACAATGACTCAACAAAATTCGACTGACAGACTCCGAAGAAGTAGAACCAAAGGCAACGTTCTTGGGATAATCATGACATTGGCCAGGAGTGTCGAGCAAGTATATTCCGTTCGCTTCATGGCCACTCCCAATCACTTTCCGAGATTCCAGATCTTGAAACACACAATGAGAAGGAAAAAATGTTACACAACAATTCAATGACTTGGTCAAGCTATTTACAGATAATAAATTTGTATTCAATTTAGGTACATGAAGAGTGGAGGATAAGAGTAAGGAGTCTGTAGACTTGACAGTTCCCTTGTCAGAAATAGGGGCAAGAGAACCATCAGCTAAGGTGATTTTGTCACAACTAGGAAGCAAATCATATGAAAGAAACAAAGTGGAAATGTTGGTCATGTGATCAGAAGCACTTGAGTCTATGATCCAAGGGGTCTTGGGATTACCTGAGGTGGATGCATGGTTAGCAAAGGCTCTTATACCTGAATGAGCAAATGCGGTGGTGGCTAAACTTCCAGAAGGGTTGGATGATGAAATTACACCTTCAAGCTGGCTGATCATCTTTCCAAACTTCTCATATTCAGCTTTCATGGCTGCCAATTGTGTACTGGCAGACTCAACCTCTGTATCTGTACTTGTGGCTGCAGATGCACTTCCTGTCTTTCTACTATCATTCTTCTTCTAGAATCGGATAGGGACAAGATTGGGATGCAATTTCCAGCACTTGTCCTTGGTGTGTTTCGGCTTCTTGCAATATTCACACACCACCTCCTTCTTTCCTGTGCCATTAAGAGCTCCTATAACCCCTTTGGGTTTAATTCTCATATTTGCAAAATGATCATTGATGCTGGCTCCTTGAACATGCACTTGCCTTCTACTCTCTTCATTGCTGACCAAAGCATATGCTTGAGACAATGAAACATCTTCCTTGGACAAAATGTTTTGCTTTGTGATGCCATATTCAGAATTCAGCCCTGTCAGGAACTCAAGGACCCTGTTCCTTTCAACTAATTTCCTGTATGTTTCAGCATCATTAGGGGCATCCCATGTAACAACCTCTATCAAATCAATCTCTTGCCATAGAGATTTCAGGGTTGAGAAGTATGCTACAAGTGACTTCTCCCCCTGCCTTAGATTCTTCACATCACTCCTCAATTTGTAGGCTCTGGCAACATTCAACTTGTGGGAGTAAGTTTCTACAACACTATCCCAGATTTCCTTAGCCGAGTTCATCCAAAGATAGTGCTGATTAATCTGTGGCTGCATTGAATTCACAAGCCACTCAATCACTGTGTAGTTTTCTTGCATCCATCTCTCATAAGATGGATCATCCTTTGGAGGAGCTTTCTTGCTCCTAGAAATAAAATCCCATTTCCCTCTGCTACAAATATGGATTTTCATTGATTACGACAATGCCAAGTAGTTGGTCCCATCAAGTTTAACTGTAGTTACAACCAACATAGAATCGGTTGGGGTTCCCAAAGTCTGTCCATATTTAGCAGCATTCTTGCTTTCAAGGTTCGAGAAATCCATCCTGTAAAGGCTCCATTTAGGATTTTAATAAGTTTTCCAAGGTACTGGGGTTCTTGACGAACTTAGTTTGAGCTGAATCGGCAACAACAACCAGCTCACAGAATCAGTTCAGTCTTGATAACTGTGATAGTCCAGCTTGGTGGCAGCTCTTTCTAGAGTAAGAAATACTATTTCAGCCTTCAAGGGACAACCAACAGACCCCCAAACACAAAGTATTCCAGGTCCCCAACAACTGTTGTCCCAAAGAGAGAGAGAAAAAGTCCACAGTCCTTAAGAGGCCTTTTGTCAAACACTCTGTGTGCAGTAGTTAACAGCCTACTGTTAACTAGTAGAAACCACTTCAATAGTGTTCTGTATAGGTCCAAGAAAAAGGCTGGGCTGAAATTGAGACTAGTACCATTTAGTCCAAATCAGTTTCAGCAGCTTGGCAGTTCAATAACAGTCGAACTGCTCTCCAAAATAACCCAGAAATTTATGAGTTGAATCAGTCCAGCAACAGTAAGGCAGAATGGAGGAGGGTTTTGAATGCTTTAACAGCCCTCCCAAGCAACGAAAATAACCCAACAAAAACTGAGAAAACTTACAGTAAGAGAATCTCTGATTTGAACTTCAAACCAGGCCGAACACCTTGCTTTCTGAGATAACTTCGACACCCTTTTCTCTGATATCAAATCAGACTGAATACCTCTCTCTGATTCTTCCTGGTCACCGAACCATTCTCCAAGTGTGTAGAGACTTGGGCACCCTCCAATAACCTCCAAAAACCAGGAGAATGACTTTAAGCTTTCAGCCCTAGAACCTCCTCATGCAGTTGGTTGAAGTAGAACCACATGAGGGGCACACCAAGCTCTGGCCTGCTCTTATACCAAGTTGAAAACAACCCTCTTGTAGTCTAGATCAGCTTGAGATTAGATACAAAACCAGAAAAAGAACAAGAGAAGCTTAAGAAGTTGAGAGAGGAAGAGAGTTGGTGGCAATGAGAGAGTTAGAGAAGAGAGGTTCGAACTTAACCTCCCTTTAACACTCTAAATCATTTTATTAACTTAATCTTTGAAATATTATAGAGGGGCCCTTGGATGGGCAAGAAATTACAAAGCAGAGTATATAAGAGTATGGGCCTAGAATAAGGCCCATTACAGAGAAAAAACATAAACATAACATGGAATGACAGCCTATGGGCCATTCGGCCCATCTCCTCTACACTATCCATTCTCGCATTTTGCTACACCATTTTGTTGAGGAGTATCTGGATAACTATGTTGAGATTGGATTTCATAACTCCTCAAATAGGCTTGGAAATCTCCATTTCTATATTCCCCCCCTGAGTTTGAGCGAAGAATGCTGATGTTTGCCTTGAACCGAGCTTGTATCATAGCATGAAACAACTTAAACATTGCAAAGATTTATGATTTGTGTCGCGAAAAGTAAACCTGTGTAAATCTAGTACAATCATCAATGAGCAATACAAAGTATTTGTACCCTAATCTTGAAACCAATAGAAGCACACCAAACATCACTTTGTATAATTTCAAATGGTGAAGTTGCATGCTTATTGTTGAAATCTGTTAGTTTGTTAGTTTCCTTAATTAATTAATTAATTATTTGTTTTTTTTTTTGTTCTTAGTGCCACAAGGGCATTCTTGTAATCTTACTTTCTTTTGTTATTAGTTGGGACACCCTAATATAAATACTAATGTCTGGCGCCACTAGTCACAACTTTTTGATCCCTGAATTCTCTTCATCTCTCTTCTCTTTTCTCTCTACTCTGATATGTTCAACACAGAAAACATGGTATCAGAGTAGGTTTTCTGGGGTTAGAAGCAGTGTGACAAAGTCTTCTCAGTTTCTTCTTCCTCAATCTCTCAGTTCCTCATCTACTGTGGATTGAATCTAATTAGGGAGTGGATTGAACTGATCTGAAGGGCTTTCTTTTAGGTTCTCTTTCTTTCTTGGTCGTGTGCCAAGAAAACCCTAAGAGAAGGGAACTCTGATGCTGTGAAGGCAAGTCTTCTTAATCCTGTGGATCGTATGATCCTTTCTTGTACCCAAGTAAGTGGGTTTTAGAAGTCTGGATGACCTGCAACCACTGTGTTTTTTATTTTTTTTTGGAACTGTGAATCGGGTGATCCTGTTTCTTGTACCCAAACAACTGGGTGGTGTAGATCTGAATGGCATGTGATTGTGTGACAGTGGTTTGCTAATGTCTCTTGGGCAATTATAGTGGCTGTGTGCTCAAGTAGTTGATGAAGGGTTATATATAAGGGCTGCTTAGTTCCTGAATTGCCTCCTTATATGTGTGTGGTGTTCCTAAGACCTGTTTTTTGACTGAACTAAACTGGTCTTCCTGTGGAACTGTGAACTGTGAACTGAACTCTGCTGAACTGAACTATCAAATCAGACCTTATATCATGTCATATGAGGATTCTAGTGTGTCTAGTGGGCCTTCCAATCAAGGTGGAGTTAGTGGAGGATTTGATATGAGCTTCCCCATGGTTGTAATACCGTTTGATGGTCTCAATTACCTAGAATGGTCAAGGGGAATTAAACTGAACATAACTGCCATGGGGAAGATGGGCTATATTAATGGTAAAACGTAAAACCAAAGAACTGAAGTCTTGGGGTGCAGATCATGATAGGTGGGATCAGGAAAACAGCATGGTGATGTCACGGCTACTACTCTCCATGCTGCCTCCGGTCAGGAAGACATTCATGTGAGCTGAAACAGCTATTGAGATTTGGGAGCAGGCAAAATCTACTTATTCAGAGCAACGTCACTATGACAAAATATACCAGTTGCAAGCTGCCTCCTCTACTTGTAAGCAGGGGGAAAGGGGGCTCTCATCATATTACTCAGATTTCACCTTGATATGGAAAAAACTAGACCATTATCAGAACATAGACAGGAAGTGTGATGTTGATGCTAAGGCCTACAAGTCTCTGGTTTCCTACTCTTGGGGCTAAATGCAGTATATAAATCTCTTAGAGTTTAGATATTAGGAAGTAAAGATCTTCCCTCAATACAAGAAGTGTATGCCCTAGTACAATCCGAAGAGAGTAGGCAGAATGTGATGAATAACTCAGAGGGGGAGCAAATTGCCTTAGTGGCAAAAGGGAGTGTGGGTGTAGGAGGCATCAATTCTTTTAAGAAGGGTGACTTCCAGAAGAAGGTGGATGATAAGGATAAGTTATGGTGTACTCGTTGTCAGAAGGCTAGACATACCAGGGATACATGTTGGGACCTCCATGGGAAGCCAAAGTGGGCTTAGGAGTTGAGTAAGAAATTGGATCAAAATAAGAAGTTGATACAACAAGGTCAAAAAAAGTTCAATACATCAAACTTAGCCTCTCAGGAGTCTCAACAATCTATCACTACCAGCCTTCCTGGAACCGATCCCTGGGAAGATATCATTAACTCTTTCCGTGACCATTCGGATCCGTATGGGTGGGCAATTCACCAGATGGATTCTGCTCTTCCTGCCTTGACTACCTTTGCATCTACTTCAGGTAATGATATAACTCTGCCACCGCCTTCCATGTGTCCTCCCTCTCATTCATTCCTTGGATAATCAACTTTGGAGCCTCAAATCATATGACAGGTAAGTCAAATTGTTTTCAATCCTATCACCTTTTATCTGGTAGGGACAAAGTGAGATTAGTTGATGGCTCTTTTTCCGCCATTATTGGTCAAGGCACTGTATCCCTTCCTTTTGGACTTACTCTTTCTAATGTGTTACATGTTCCACAATCGCCTATTAATTTGTTTTCTGTCAGTAGCATAACAAACTCATTAAACTGTTCAGTGACCTTTTTCCCTTCTTGTGTACTATAGGATTTGGACTCGAGGAAGATGATTGGTAGAGGTTGTATGGTGGATGGTCTTTACATGTTGGAGAATATAGCTAGTCTTGCGGTTTGATGTGGACGCGTATTGGGAGCAGCAACAACAATGATCCGGTGTTCTCATCCTATCCAATTCGGCAGCAACAGTCTTATCCATTCGGCAGATTAGATTAGACTATCTTGTTATTCCTATCTTATCTTATTAAGTTAGTAGATTAGATTATCTTATCTTATTAGATTAGGATTAAGAGAGACTTATCTTATCTTATCTTATCAGTTCAGTAGGATAGATTAAGGGAGTCTTATCTTATCTTATCTTATCTTATCTTATTAGTTTAGTAGGATAGATTAAGGGAGTCTTATCTTATCAGTTCAGTAGGATAGATTAGTAGGGAGTCTTCCTAAAAGTAAGACTCTTATCTCTTCTAATCTCCTATTTAAGGAGCTGAGAATATTGAATAAAGGCATTGAAAATTTCAGTCAAGAAAGAGAGCAGAGGAGAGTTAGGTGATCTCTTGGACAAATCACCATTAGGGTGGCCAAGATAGGTTCATCAAGAGCAGGGAGGAACAAGGGAAAACATGAGGTTTTCCCCTTGGACCGACCCGTGACGAGATCCTATTCGCGGGCCCATAACATTTTGGTATCAGAGCAAGGCGTCATGGGTGATCTGGAGCAGCTGCTCTCCAGGGTCCACGAACTCGAGCACCAGCTTGTGGAGACTAGCTCAGAAGTACGTGAGATCAAGGACGAAGTCAGGGAGCTACGACGTCTGATGGAGTTATTCCTTTCTAGCAAAGAGAGGAACACAGAAGGGGTGACAACCACTAGCGGTCGCCGACCTGATCTGCCGGAGTCTTCTGGCGAACTACTGTTCGCCAACCAGGGGGCTGCGATCATTCCCAAGTACAGTAGGTTGGAATTTACATCGTACAACGGCAACGGAGATCCCTTGGGTTGGCTGTACCACTGCGAGCAGTTTTTTCGCAATCAGCAGACAGACGACTGAGACAAGGTAAGCCTAGCCGCCTTTCACCTAACGGAGGAAGCGCAACTCTGGTTCTATCGATTGGAACAGGAAGAACCTAGGCTCAGTTGGACCCAGTTCAAATCCTACTGCCTTCTTAGGTTTGGGCCCCCACTGACAAGCAACCTCTTAGGTGAACTAATCAACATCAAACAGACGGGAACGGTGACCGAATACCAGCGCCAATTCCAGACCCTCCTTGCCAGAGTAGCTTCGGTACGACCGGACCAGCAGGTAGGCATGTTCACCCCAGGGTTAGCAGAACCCTTGAGGGTGGATGTGGAGATGCAACACCTCCCCAACCTGGTCACAACCATGAATATAGCTCGCGCCTTCGAACGCAAGCTAAAACTTAGCCGCAGAACCTTCAGTATGGGGCGGCCTCCATCAACATGGGCATCCTCGAAACCACTCCGAATGACTCCATATTCAGTAGCCAGCCAAGAACGGAAGCCACAGGCGAGCAACAATTCCAAACCAGCATCCAGTGTGGGGAGCAGCGTCGTTGCACCCCCTATTAAGCACTTGTCCAAGGCTGAGATGGTGGAACGCAGGGCGAGGGGACAATGTTTTAATTGTGATGAACTCTACTCAGCAGGGCACAAGTGCTAAAGACTTTTCTGCCTCCTGGTGAAACAAGAGGAAGATGAGGATGAACCCTCTTCATTGGAACCCGATCCAGGAGGGCAAAGTCATTCCACCTATCCGGGATTCCTTTGACTGTGTTTCAAAACACCCATCCTGAATTCAAGCTTGTGGACAAGCTCGTAGTCCAGGAGGGGAGTAATGATGTGGACGCGTATTGGGAGCAGCAGCAGCAATGATCCAGTGTTCTCATCCTATCCAATTTGGCAACAATAATCTTATCCATTCGGCAGATTAGATTAGACTATCTTGTTATTCCTATCTTATCTTATTAAGTTAGTAGATTAGATTATCTTATCTTATTAGATTAGGATTAAGAGAGACTTATCTTATCTTATCTTATCAGTTTAGTAGGATAGATTAAGGGAGTCTTATCTTATCTTATCTTATCTTATCTTATTAGTTTAGTAGGATAGATTAAGGGAGTCTTATCTTATCAGTTCAGTAGGATAGATTAGTAGGGAGTCTTCCTAATTAGCAAGGAGTCTTCCTAAAAGTAGGATTCTTATCTCTTGTAATCTCCTTTTTAAGGAGCTAAGAATATTGAATAAAGGCATTGAAAATTTCAGTCAAGAAAGAGAGCAGAGGAGAGTTAGGTGATCTCTTGGACAAATCACCATTAGGGTGGCCAAGATAGGTTCATCAAGAGCAGGGAGGAACAAGGGAAAACATGAGGTTTTCCCCGTGGACCGACCCGTGACGAGATCCTATTCGTGGGCCCATAACACGGTTATTAAGTCTACGAGTTAGTCTAGTAAGAGTTAGGTCTATTTATGGCATAGTTGTTTGGATCATTTATCTTTTGAATCACTAAAGGTCTTGCTTCCAGATTTGTTTAAATCAATGTCCGTGTTTGAATTTAAATGCCAAACTTGTCAATTGAGCAAACATTGTAGAAATCATTTTTCTTCAAGAAATAATAAATCTAATTTCCCTTTTCATATTGTTTTCTCTGATGTTTAGGGCCTTGTACCTTACCATATGAAATTGGCTATAAATACTACTTCATTACACTTATTGATGATTACTCCAGATATACATGGATGTATCCCATGCAGTCCAGAGATGAAAGAGTACTTCCACAATGTGAAAGAGTACATCCACAATGGATGTATCCAACGCATGATATTCACTCAGTTTCAGACGGAGATTCGAATTTTCCAATTTGACAATGTGAAAGAGTACTTCCACAATGACCTCACGATGTTCTTTGCTTCGTGTGGGTCTACCCATCGTAGCTCTTGTGCCAAAACTCCTCAACAAAATGATGTTGTAGAAAGGAAAAACTGCCATCTCCTTGAAGTGGCTCGTGGGTTACTTATCCACACGAATGTTCCAAAACGTTTTTGGTTAGATGTTGTGTTATGTGCTTTCTATCTCATCAACCTAATGGCATCTTGCTTGCTGAGGTACAAGGCCCCCCATCAACTACTTTTCCCTAAAGCTCCTCTTTTTTCTATCCCTTTTCGTGTGTTCAGTTGTCGTTGTTTTGTTCAAAACTTGTCTCCTACTCGTGGTAAACTTGATTCTTGTGTTATTCCATGTGTATTTTTGGGCTATCCTTCTTTACAAAAGGATTATCGTTGTTTTGACCTTGTTTCCAAGAAATATTATGTTGTTGTGGATGTGTCTTTCTTTGAGAGTGATCATTTTTTTCCTGTTTCTCCTCAAGGGAGAATAGGGTGGAGGAGAAACATGTCCAAGTACTACCTCCTCTACCTGACCCTCCTCCATTTCATGTCTTCCTTTGTCATCGCAAGGGCCAGCCGAGTTCAAAAGCTTGTGTAGCAACTAGAAGCTATACCACCAACATCATCAAATCCACTGGGGACAAATCCTATCCAACCAGGTACTATTATTCCTGTTGATATTCCTGACCCTACTGCTATTAATTCATCATCTCCCAATGACCTTGACATCCCTATTGCACAAAGGAAGGGAGTTAGGTCTTGTACCACCAAACATCCTATCTCCCATTTTGTCTCATATGAGAACATCTCACCCTCCTTTTATGCTTTCCTCTCTTCCATTGATAGTGTCCCTATGCCTAAAGATGTGGCAGAGGCTCTTTCAGTACCTGAGTGGACAAATGTAATGAAAGAAGAGATAAATGTCTTATATAAAAATGGTACATGGGAGTTTGTGAATCTTCCTGTGGGTAAGGAACCGGTAGGGTGCAAGTGGGTTTTTACAATAAAGCATAGGGTAGATGGTACAATAGAAAGGTACAAAGCCCGGTTAGTGGCAAAAGGTCCTTTTGTGTTTTCCTCTCTCCCATTGATAGTGCCCCTATGCCTAAAGATGTGGCAGAGGCTCTTTCAGTACCTGAGTGGACAAATGTAATGAAAGAAGAGATAAATGCCTTATATAAAAATGGTACATGGGAGTTTGTGAATCTTCTTGTGGGTAAGGAACCGGTAGGGTGCAAGTGGGTTTTTACAATAAAGCATAGGGTAGATGCTACAATAGAAAGGTACAAAGCCCGGTTAGTGGCAAAAGGGTTTACTCAGGTGTATGGAGTATAGTATGCAGAGACATTTGCTCCAGTAGCTAAGATAAATTCTATCAGGGTTCTTTTCTTTCTTGCTGCTAACCTTGATTGGGATCTTCACCAGTTAGATATTAAAAATGCATTCCTGAATGGTGATCTTGAAGAAGAGGTGTTCATGGTGCAACATCCTGGTTTCTATGCCCAAGACCAAGAGCAGAAAGTGTGCATGTTAAAGAAGTCCTTGTATGGACTAAAGTAGTTACCAAGAGCTTGGTTTAGTAAGTTTCATCTAGCGGTGCAACAAATTGGCTACAAACAGTGTCAAGCTAATCATACATTGTTTGTGAAAAAAGAAGGGAAAATTGCAGCCTTGGTAGTGTATGTTGATGACATAGTGATCACAAGCAATTGTAAGGTGGAAATTTAAAGACTAAAGGAATTCCTAGCCACTCAATTTGAGGTGAAGGATCTAGGTCCCTTGAAGTATTTTCTTGGAATTGAAATGGCTCATTCACAAAAGGGGATCTTCATTTCTCAAAGAAAATACATCATAGACTTGTTATAGGATGCAGGAAAGCTAGGAGTTAAGCCTGTTGACTCTCCCATTGATCCAAACCACAAACTAGGTGATTGCCAAGGTGAGATTATCAAGGATGTAAAGCAATTCCAGAGACTTGTGGGTAGGCTATTATATTTGTCCATGACTTGGCCAGACATTGCTTATGTTGTGTGGGTTCTTAGTCAATTCATGCATGCCCCAAGACCCACACACTTAGAGGCAACCAATAGAATCCTCATGTATCTAAAGAAGTTTCTGGGGGCTGGTTTACTATTCCAAATAAATGGACACTTGAAGGTTGAGGTATATACAAATGCTAACTGGGCCGAATCAGTTGATGACAAAAAGTCCGCTAGTGGGTACTGTACCTTTGTGGGAGGGAACCTAGTCACATGGATAAGCAAGAAACATAATGTTGTGGCGAGGTCCAGTGTTGAAGCTGAGTATAGAGCAATGTCCCACGGAGTGGCTGAAGTAATGTGGATAAAGAACATGATGGGTGAACTGGGATTTCCTGTTGACGACCCCATGTCCTTGTATTGTGATAACAAGGCTGCTATTAACAGTGCAGCAACAAGTTGGCCAACAGAAATGAGATTGGTAGTCAAATTAGGAATGAAGAATATCGCAAGAAGAAAAAGGGACATGATAGGTGTAAGTTTTAAGGACAAGTCACTACTACCAATGATGCTTAGTTTTTCAGCACTGGCAGTCAATAGCAGAGAAAACAGAAGATACCAATTGCCGAATCCTCTCCTCACCCATATAAATTGTAGTGTCACCTTTATCTAATGAATTCCCCTTAGTGGACAAAGTGTTAGTTGCCTTCTCCTCTGTTGCTTGATAAGCACGGGGCTGAGTCTTCTTGTGAACACCCTTGATAGGACGAACAGGACAATCCGGAATGATGTTACCATGCTGTTTGCAGTAGGTACAGACATTCTTCTTGTAGTGAGATGCAATATAGCCAGACCCTTACATTCATAGCATTGGATCTTGGAGAAGTCTAAAGATGATTTCTTACCACCATGATCCATAAAAACTGTTTCAGCCCTAGATTCTGTCAACTTCCCTTCAAGTCTGGTAGCAATAAGAAGTCTATTCTCTTCCCTGAGTAACTCTCCCAATATAGAATCTAAAATTTGAAGGGTAACCCTTCTCAAAATATTTGACCTGATTATTTCATATTCAGGTCTGAGCCTCATTAGGAACTGATTTACTTTTCTCTTCTCAAAGTATTGCTGAAAATACTTCACACATTCTATCGGGTTAGAAGGTTCAATATTAACTGGCTCATATTCAGCCCACAAGTCAAGAAAACCTAAATAATAATCTTGAATCTTCCTATCTCCTTGAGAGTATTCAAATATTTCTGATTCAATTTGATATTGCCTTTACATATTAGATTGCTGATACACTTTCTTCAGATAGGAATACATTTCATAAGCAGTCTTCATCCTCCTCATAGTTACAGCAATGTGGGATCCTATAGAGCTTAGAATCCAAGAAACAAGTTTGCCATTATCCAGCTTCCAGTGTCGGGAAGCTTTAGTATCAATTTCAGCTTGTTTAACAACATCCCCATTTAAATAGCCATCCAACCCCTTTCCTTTGACATAAAAATCAAAATGAAATTTCCACATTCCATAGTTTGCTCCATTGAGCTTCACCAGAATGACATCTACTCTATTAGAGGCCATTTCAGCAAGAAATAATAGTCTAAACACAGTAATAGCAGAAAATATTGGTTCAGCAGTGGCACACTTCAGTTCAAAATATCAGAGAAATAGTCCAGCATACAAGGAAGTCCAAGAATTTCAAAGAAATACCATAAGCACCTCTAGAAGTAGAGGACTTAAAGCTGACAGTCCAGAAACAACAAATTTCCAGACTGTCAAATCCAAGAAGGGATCAAAACCCTCAACCAAGCAGTCTGATATCTTTGATAAAAAAAGCAGCCTGATATCTGGGAAATAGATGACAGGAAGAAAACCGTAGGGCAACACCAAATCCAGGGATATATAGTGATTGAAGCAGCCGATTGAAGGAAAGAGACGATTAACTAACCTGTCAGGCATCTTTTCCAGAAGAAATATCAGAAGGAGAACTCAAAACCCTTTCCAGACTGATTCGAACCAGACCAGGCAAGGAAATATCAGTATAGTTCCTCTGGGCGACACCAAATCCAAAACTTTATGCAGGTCTGATGCTTGAAACAAGAAGACCAATGAAAACCCTAAAGCTGTTGGCACAGAAGTCCAGAACAGAACAGAGTGTGATGTTGACTGATCAAACCAATCAACAGAAACTTCAAACCAGATGTGGAGACTCGAGATTAAGCTTCAATCTTGAGTAGAACTCAGATGCTAAGAGCTGGTACAGAGAACCAACTCTGATGTCTGATACCATGTAAACCTTCTTGGCCGAATAGAAAAGAAGACAGAATAGACTTGACAGTGTCTAAGTGTCGACCCCCACTCCAAAGAGTATTGATTAGAATGTATAATTACAAGAATGCCCATGTGGGGGCAGAAGTAAAGAAATAAAAGGAGTACATACAAACATAAAAAACATAAATTAAATATAAAATAATACATATATTATATTTAAAACATAATTGTACAATATTTATTGATAAAATATGTATTTGCACACACAACAAACATTGATACACACACACACACAGAATGTTTTAAAACATGGAGGTGTGAGGCGTAGTTCAGAATATAAGAGTCGTAAGCCTCCTTAAGAGGAAGGGGTGAGGAGGAAGGAAAAGGAAGAGCCAAAGGGGCTAGGGGTGTTCTTTTCCCTTGTCTTTTCTTTTCTTTCCTTTTCTCTTTTTTGTTTCCTTCTTTTTCTTTTTCTTTCCCTTCCTTTTCTTTTCTTTTCCTTCCCTTTCCTTTTTTTTTTTCTTTTTTCTTTTTTTTTCTTCTTTCTTTTTATATGAAGTGTGCATGAGGCATACACCTCAGGGCATTTTGGGAGTGCCTCTGCCTCCCACGCCTTTGGGTCGGTTTTTAAAACATTGATTTGAAGTAATGCAATTGGTAAAAAAAAAATAAAGAGATTAAGAGTTTACATGCTTGAACATGTTCTATTTGTTATGCTTGATTTTATTTTTGAAATTTTATTTTAAATATGTTTTACTTGCTATGTTTATGTATTTTAATTTTAAATTTAAGTTTATATTTTTAATTAACAGTGTTTAATATTTTTAATATTTTGCTTTGTTTTGATTTTTCGTTGGCTTTTTTTTTTTTTGAGCCTTGCTTTAAGAAAAGAGTGTGCCTCGCACCTTGGGCACAAAATGGCCCTTGCGCTTTTTTTGCGGCTTGTACTTTTAAAATACTGTCTCATCTCTCTTTTGCTTAAAATGGACAGGGTTGTGGAAATAAAAGATTTTAGTCTAGGAGATCTTGGTTGTGGGTGATTTTTATCTTTGTTGTAGCTGTGGGTTTTGTGTCTTTGCTTTTGTTGGAGTTGACATGTATTGGGTGAGAGGTTTTGGTGGAGGATTTTTTTTCCTTCTCTCGGGTGACTGCTGGTGACCTTCCTTCTATCTTCTTATATTTTTCTTTTCTCAATAAATTTTATTTTCTACCAAAAAAAGGCTTTTAGGCTGATCAGTCTATTTAATAGACACTACAAACTAATGGCAGAAGTTATTGTGTTCTGTCTTTAGGAGCTTATAGTGTTCTGTCTCAGCAATTTGGAGGAAAAAATATCTATCCCAAAGTGGCAGGGTGACTAATTAAAAACTCTATTGTTCACCTGCCTTGTAGCATAGGCAGCAATTTGGAGGTAAAAATATCCATCCCTCTGAAGGTAGCTAAAAGAATTGAGAAATTGCAAAGGGATTTCTTGTGGCGCAGGCAGCAAGAGGAGAAAAAAAAATTCATGAGGTGGTTTGGAATCTCAGATTTATCTATTTCTCAAGGAGGGTGGCCTGAACATCAAGAAGATCAAAGATGTCAATATAGCCCTGCTCGGGAAATGGTTATGGAAGTTTGGGTGGAAAGACGGATGTGGTGGTGAAGGTTGCTAGCTTCTAAATTTGGTGTCTCTGGGTAGAGGTTCGACCTCAGAAGACTCCCTATGTTCCTTTGGTTGCTCAGTTGGAAGCGGGTGCTGAAATTTTGTAACTCTTTCTTCAAAGGGATAGCTTATTATTTTGGGGATGGAGGAAGGTTAATGTTTTGGCTGGATAAGTGGTGTAATGATAGGTCTCTAGCTGAATTGTTCCCTAATCTATTTCATTATCCAAGAACAGGGATGTGTATGTGGCAGATTCTTATCAAATTCCAGGTGGCAATGTAGTTTAATCTCTCAGTTTTTGGAGAAATATTCAGGACTTGGTAATGCAGGAGGTGTTAGATCTTTTGCAGCTGCTGAGATCTAAAAAATGTAAGGGCCTAGGTAGGAAGACAAATGGAGATAAAATGGGTTGTTTACTGTTAGATCCTATGAGAAAAAGCCTAAGAGCCCCAAGGGACTCCTTTTTTCCATATAGATTGATATGGGAGCCAAAGGTTCCTTTTAAGTTGGGCTTCCTAGTTTGGTCTGCAGTGCTCAGCTGCTGCCTGACCAAGGACTGTCTAACAAGAAGGGGTGTACAGATTCAAGAAAATTCATCTGGGCTATGTGAGTTGGTGCAGTAGAATGTTGACCATCTGTTTGTCCACTGCCAGGTGTCTTCATTTTCTAAGGTTATCTGGTCTATGTTGGGTGATGCCTAGAGGCCTTGCCTGGCCTCTTCAAGGTTTAAGTGGGTAAGGCAAGTAGATTTGGGAGTTGGCTCCCACTGCTATTATTAGGACTCTGGTCAGAGATGAAAAAAAAGGGTCTTCTGTAATGGGAGCAAAGCTGAGGATGAGCTGGTCTGTCAGTCTGTAGGTAGAGTGGGGTCTTGGGGCCTCTATTTCCAGTGAGTTTCAGGGCCAGTCCATGGGGTGGGTTTTGCAAAATGCAAATCTGTGGAGGGTCTGATGTATTATCTTGCTGGGGTGCTTCTGTCTGCTCCCCCACTATTTCATGTTGAATAAAATTGCCTTCTCCTTTTTCAAAAAAAAAAAAGGTAAAATAAAGGCCCACAAGCAGGCCCATAACCCATAAAATAAAGAATAGATTAAAGCCCATAAACGTAAGCTAAATAAGAAATAAAAAGATCCAATAAGGGATATGGTTGATCTGTCAACAATTATATAACAGTTTTATCTATAAATATTTCCAGACCAGGCTGGCTAGGAAATAATCAGCCTTAGTTTGATCGTGTGCATGGAAGACCAAAGAAAACATGGTTTGAAGTGGTAAAAATGATTTAAAGACTTACGATTTGAAAGAAAATTTGTCTTCTGATAAAGCAAAGTGGAGGGACAGGTTTCATGTAACCGACCCCAAATAATTGGTATTAAGGTTGACCGGCTGAATTGAGTATATCTTTGATGTCTCACATCAAAGATATTTTGAGATGCATCAAACCAATGTTGTTCAGACTGTTTACCAAAGCAGAAAGGTCACCGAATCATGGCCGAACAGTCTGACCAAGGGATTGAATCTTGGTCAATCCCTTGGGTATGGTTTATTGGTTATTTTTCTGATTTTCATTCTGGTGACTTTGGTTTAATTCATGCAAATCATGTTTTTGTTGAAATATATACATTTTTGGTCTACATAGACATTAAACAAACAATAATAAGCACAAATGGTGTTATAGCTTAATGGTAATATACAATTCTTTGTAAATACGTTATAATTTTGATTCTTTTTCTTAGGGATTATGAGTTTGACTCTCCTCGTCATTTTACAACATATGATGAAGCAGTGACCTGGGCAGTTTGTTGAAAACTGGCTGGATAACCAAAACCTGGATGATTTTCAATGGTTTGTTTGGGTTAATAGTGGGCCAAATGGTTTTGGACATATAAAAACTGGATTACCCCCGGGTTCTCACATCTAATAATCAAACCATCTGGTCTGGCGTGAGTCTTACAACATTGCATGAAATAGAACTTTCTTTAATGCTTAATAGGCCAAGATAAAATTCTCTGATGTCACATTTGATCATAGACCCAAATAACAATGATTAAACATGTAAACGTTTGTGTGCACAAGAATGCAATGAAAATATAATTGATCAAAATTTTCTGTACCATGCAGTTTGCTTTATTGTAAAACAGCTTTTTTCTTTTTCTGAAGAGGTAAAGTATAAAGTTTGTTATTGAAACAGAGATGCCTCCGAGATATACATGGTATTAGCTTCTGTATAGTGAGACTGTACGAAAAGACAATAGGGGATGATACTTGAAAAAAAAACAATAGGATACATTCTTAATAGTTCTTAGGTGTATGAAACATCACTAAAAGAGGTCTCCTTAAACTCCTTCAGAACCCTTTGAAACATGAATACGAGGAACAGACTTAAACTCCTTCAGAACCCTTTGAAACATGAATACGAGGAACAGACTACCCTGTTCACCACTACTGCTGTTTGTATGTATTTGTTTATGAACACCCTTTTGGTTTACTTCTTTCCATATATTACAAATTCACAGCTGCTGGGATGGAGAACCACGCCAACTGCTGAATGCATCCTTGACAGTCTTAGGGAGGCACCAATAACGGTTTATGTCTCATAGTATAATACCCCAAAATTTCCAAGCTAAAGGATCCTGAAGTAAAAGATGATTTGTGGTAGAACACTTTCCCAGTCTCCTCAATGGACATTCCTTTCTATTCATATTGTCTTATGTGAAGTGTTGTCCCAATTCTTCCATTCAAAGTAGAAAGTAAATTTCATTCCATTCAACGATGTAGATCTTTTTCTCCTTCCACTCTTCTGCTAAAATTCTTCTTTTTTTTTTTTTTTGTTTGCTAACTTGAAGGTAGAGGGTACAAGGACAGTAAGCTGGAAGATTAGTGAGAGTACTCTTCGAGAGAGTTTAGTTTGCTTCCTTTCAATGGATAATTAGCCTTCCAGGAAGTTGGTTTTCTTTCTGTTCTCATTACAGTACAAAATGTAACATGCACTCAACACATATGTATATATGTATTACTTCGAATAAAATTTGCCAAGAGCCATACTCTTCAGTATTTGCACTTGCAGTTTATTGGAGCTTGGAAGGAGGAGATGAAACAGAACATTTCAGGATGAGTTGGGGGTGGTCTCTATGCAACGAGTAAAAGATCTCCAAATGATATATTGTTAGCATCTTCTATGATAAAAAGATTACAAGCACATGTCAATATCATTTTTATCCAAGTGGTAGGTCGATGGCCATGTACTTTTTCAAATTAGTGGAAGATACTCGACTTTTGCTTTACAATTTGTATTAGGATTATACTTTGAAAAGAGACTCTACGGTGCCTAGCAATTTGTTGCATGCACATGATCATCATGTCCGGGACTTTGACTCGACAAGATGAAAACCCCTCGATTCAGGGGGCGTGTCCAGAGAGTATATTCATTATGTCATATCAGAAAGGTCCACATCATTGCTATTAGCTGTAATAACAGTAATGTGGCCCAACATGGCCTCACACGATTTCAATTTGTTATCTATCTTGTTATTTTTTAATTTCTCATTTTTTTTTCAACTTTTCTTTTAAGAAAAATTATGCCAGCCCGTGGACTGGGCAGGCTGACCTGGCATGGGTGGGCTCCTCTCCCTGCAAATTCATGCTGGCACCGCTCACATTACAGTATGTAGGCATTTTGCCCTCTTTCTTTTTGCCCTCTCTTTTTCTTGTTTGGTTGAGTGTTTTTAAGCCATTTCAAGCAATACTTAATGCTTCAAATTTTGTGAAGATAACTTTTGAAAAAAAGTCTTTTTTTTTTTTTTCCATAGAAATAATGTTTTCACTTTTTTTGCCTATATAGCATTCACAATACCCAGAGTTATTATATCAAATTCCAAGGCATGGCCATTGTATGAAAAAATGGTAATGATTACCAAACATGACCTTAGTGTCAACCTAACAGTGGGGGTCTCTTGTATTTGTGTGATGTGTCATATCATGATTGGCTTGTAAATATGTTGAGCTACATAGTATATTAGAGGTAACAAAAGGTCTTTTGTCCTCTTACAGCCCTATATGTAAAAGGAGATGAATTTCTATACAAATAATGTTTCAACCTCTGGTGTGTTCTGCTGGTTATAGTAGTAGCGGGGTCCTCCCAACTCCAGTCTATGTTTACATTCTCCAAGGTGTATTTCCATGGGGACGAATAATCAACAGATCTTGAGTGGTTGTAGCCCAAGGTAGAGTGATAATAAAAATATCTTTAGAGAGATTGTTTTCCTTTTGTGTCAGGAGCTTGTAATCAGTGTTTTCAAAAGCATGGAAGGCGTATGCCTAGAGGTGCATCGTGAAAATGATCTTTAGAAACACTATTTTCCTTCTATCAAGAACTTGTAATCAGTGTTTTAAAAGATATGGCCCCCCTAGACCCTTCTAGCACCTTTTTAATGCAGCCCAATTTAATCTTCTGTGCTAGGGGGTCTTTCTCTGCTCCAGCTCACTCGCCTTGCTTCAACAAGCCCCATCCCTCCCTTATAACTAATGTTGTGCATCTTCATTCAAGACATTTTTCACAAGAAATAAACAAAAGAAAGAGATCCCCTTTCCTTTTCTTCCTCTTCCTCCGTCACTACAACTACAAGATGTTTGGCTGCCTATCAAATTGAATATGATGGTTCCCATTCCATCTCCCAAATCCCTGTTTAATATATTAAAGCTCTTGATTTATCTAATATTAATGAGATATTCATCTGCCAAATGCTGTTTATTGTTAGTAAGAGTATTTTCAGTTTAGAGAATTTTCTTTTGTCAAATATAAATTAGACCATAGCTTTCTAGTGTCATTGAAATTCCAGTTCTGGATATTGAAATGATAACAGTTCGGGTTACCATCAGTATCCAGAACTGGAATTTCAATGACACTAAAAAGCTATGGTCTAATTTATCCTTCTCTGCTGCTTGTGTCCCACATTTTGACCTCTATCCAAAGTACAATTATTATTATTATTTTTAATTTTTTTCATATAAGCTAGTAAAAGTTTTTTTAATTCTTGATTTTTCTAATGACTTTTAGTTGCTACTTCTAGTTAAAAAACAGAAATAGCAGAATAAACAACCAAGAATTATCGACAAACTGGCAAGATAATGGATTGCAGTGCACCCCCATAACTTGCTTATATGTCACATTTCCAAAGGGCCAGGACCCACCATTTAATGGTCTCAACCATTAACCGGGCCAAAAGTTAAACTGAGGCGTTATCAGAACCCTGCGCTTTTGCTGCAAGAAAGAGCTCTACACTCTTAGAAAGCTATTGAAAATAAGGCCAAGAATCAGATGATCTCTCTCTCTCTCAGGCAGGCCTTGTCGCCTTGATTCGATAGCTATACTACGTTGCAAGTTACGAATCCTGTGATAGCAATTCTGGTACTGTTTCTGGGACCCAAAACAGTGCCTCGTCCAAAATAGGTGGTGGACGCAATTTCCCAATTTATTGGCAAATCTGCGTCTTTTAAGCATCGGTTGGTTTAATCTTTAATGTGGTTATTGAGCTACGGCCAAAGCGTGTCCACTGCCCAGACCGGCATAGAACTAATAATGGTGGCAGACTGGCAGTGGCACCACCACCACCACCAGCGCGCCACTGCCCTTCCCTTCCAAGCTCAAATTAAAAGAGTACCTGATCACGACGGTGGCCGGCCGGCCAGCGGGTCACTAATATAACCTTTCATCAACTCAATATATTATATGATTCAAGATGCAAGATAAGGCTTATTTTATAATGAAAATAGCATTAATTACTTACGAGATTGATCCAATCTGGTTTATTTCTAAATATACTACGTTGGCTCTGGCTTTCGCCTGGTGATCATGTAATATCCGATCGAGAAAAGTACCACAGAAACTCATTAATGGAGTTAGAAGCTCGAAATACAAACTTCTTCCTTCTGCTAGCTAACCATATATATATAGTTAGTAGTTACTACTATTATATTATATTATTCTCGTACACTTACTGTATTTAATTACAGTAGCTATAGGCTATAGCCTATTGGAGAGGAGAGATCACTGTGGTATTAAGTTTCTCGATGGATGGTACAAGAAGAAAACCAGTAGCTCAGTCATCAGTTTCCTTGGTCGTTTGCAGCTCCAGAAATGGACGGGGAGTGTTCACCTCTTTGGCTGTCCATACCGCCTGAACCGCCACCCCCACCCCCACTAGGAATATTGCCAGGACCACTTCCAAAGCCGTAACCAACGCCACGAGCTCCACTACTACCACCTACACCAAAACCAAAACCATACCCTGAGCCTGAGCCTGAGCCTGACCCCGACCCAGTACCGAAGCCAAACCCATATCCTCTCCCATTCCCACTGGGAGACCGACCAGACCCAGAGCCATATCCCCATCCACTTCCAGGGCTTGATCCCCAACCCCAATTGTAATCCCAATTGCTACCATGACCGGACCCACTGTCCCCGCCGGTACTCGGGGTTCCGGTTCTGCCGCTCGGAGTCCACGGCATATCCCACGAGAACGAGAACGCCTTTCTTCCGAAACGGCCGCTGCCGGTATTGTATGCCACAGAAGGGTAGGTTAGCAAATACAGGAAGAGAATTATAAGAGGAAGTGTGAACCGAGTTTTGTTGGGTTGCATCGCTTTTCTTTCTTGCTTGCTTATAGATTTCCTTACTCTCTCCCTCTCTGGCCTCTGCTAGTAAGAAGAGTAAACGAGATTGTTTGGTTGGTTGTTGGGCGTTTTGAATCAAATGGCTAGTTTCGTTCACACTATTGGCTTGGACTGGACAGCTCCTCTATTTATTAGTGTTAGTTGGGTGATATTGAGCTCCTGTGACACTAGCCATTAGCCATGGGCCACAGCCCCACAGCCAACACCTCCTTGTCTCCTTGACTGGATGGATAGGAATAGGAGGAATTACCAAAGCAACACACTACCACGCCAGATTCCCACCACCGCCCCTCTGCTTAAAGTAATCCAGGATTTCTACACACTCACATGTCACAGTATCAACACTATAATATGGAAGGGTTCTTTCTTTTTAACATGAAATTACCCGACTACTCCTCACTCCTCAGCTGCTATTCAAAATTAATCAAACTCTGAATCTGAATGTGAAACTGAAAGCTAGTCTGTGAATAAGTTATAATTTGACAATATTAACTCTTTAGAACTCCGACCCATTTTTCAGTTCGTATGATGTTAATGTACTTGGTAAAAATTTAGTAATCCAGATTTCCCCATGAAATAATATCATTAACAAAGTATTCAAACAAGGTCGACTGGATTATTGGACTCAGACTGATCTTATCTCAATTGCTTGAATAAGCTCAATAATTAGATGCTAAAAAGCCTGGGCCCCTGGCTATAATTTGGGTTTGAACAGATGAGTGCTGCAGGCTTGGCCAGGCTCCAACTTGGTTGTACTTAGTGGGATCTAAAATGTAGCATGGGCCAAGGAGATGATACAATGGACCCAGAAAATTGGGTCTGGTTGAGTGAATGGTTTAAGTGGGTCGCCTGCATATTCAAAGGAGTATGATGGGAATTCCAGGTTGTAGAGAGAGTCTGGCACTGGCTAGCAATACGAAGGACACTTTAGTAATTCAGAGATATCAGATACTGAAGAAGAAGCTAGCTAAATTCGGTGCAAAAGAAACCAGTTTTTTTATCGTCACATTAGATTAGAAATTTAGAATGGTGGTGATGAGTGGGTGGGGTCATTCATGTTTAGAGGTTGTCGCTTTAACCGGCCATGCCATAGAGATTGTTCTTCACTGCAAATCCTATTACACTGCACTAGCCTTTTGGCCTGTGCTGTTCCTCGTCTCCCCCATTTAAAGTGGCCCGATAATTTTGACTTCCAAATCTTCTGTTTGGACTGGTCTGACGGATTTTAATTCCTGGAGACAGCGACTGTGTTCTGCTTTTGGCACAAGAGGCATGCGCCGTGTTACTGTGGGTTTTCCTTTGTCTACAGAACCAAATACACAGAAAAGAGAAACACAGAATGATGCAACAGTTGGAGTTTTCAGCACCTGAAAACTCTCCCATTAAGGATAGTGAGTGGACTCTCCATTTACCTGACATACACGATAGGGTTTGTTAAAAGTAGATAATGGTTTGTTGGCTGCTCTCTGGTTCATGAGAATCTAGTCTAGTCTAGTCCCATCCCACCCTATACACAGAGACATGGCAATATCCTTCTGGATCTGAGTTTATAAGACCCGTACTGTAATGGTTTGCATATATTGGCTGCAGTACTTCTGTTGCAGCTCAAATGATGGAAGGAATGGAATTCTCATGAGGTCCACATAATGATGGATGGGGTCCTATATTATATTCATCCCCCAGTTGTGTCTTCTCTTGTTCATTCATATGAGACATCATCAGCTTAATTTGTTTATACTACACAGAAACAGTTGACTTCCAAGTTGAACAAACAAGCTGTATTTCTATTTAATTGTATATTGATTCATTCATACTAAGAGCAATTCCAATTGAGTCTGCTGAGCTTTAGCTTAAGTCAGCAACCGCTTATGAGGATTTGGGGAGAGGTGGTCTCCATATGCCATGGCATATATAATAAGCAGCTACCCAAATGGACTGACTATATGTATATAGAATTGAAGAATGAGCAGATGCACCGAAAGGAGGAGAATGTCAACCATTCAATCAAT
The DNA here is from genome assembly GCF_056320005.1 of Nelumbo lutea. Taxonomy (NCBI): domain Eukaryota; kingdom Viridiplantae; phylum Streptophyta; class Magnoliopsida; order Proteales; family Nelumbonaceae; genus Nelumbo; species Nelumbo lutea. Next base: position 206,381,692 of record NC_142684.1, read on the forward strand.
TTCCCACCATTTGTTTAAAAAGAAAAAGGAACATTGATTGGTTTTAATGCAAGGTATGATCTAAATTACCAAACCCGCATCATCATTCATTTCCTGTAATCATTCAAAAAATCCCGCCCAGGAAGGAAGTCCACTAATTAGAGAATGCAGTGAACTTGATTAACTCCAGAGTCTTCGACCCAAAGAGAGCTTTAACTTTAGAATTTGTATTTCAACTCTGCAAGGATGTAATCACTACTAGACAATAAAATACAGAGCCTGATCCCGATGTGCACAAGACAAGAGGACCCTACGCATAAAGACAAAGTCTGTACCATCAGCAGAATGTTTTGATTTCATACTATACTATAAATTGGTCTTTTACTGGGAGTGTTCAGTATTCAGCAAATAGGATGGGTTCCTGCCTTCCTGGCTCCTGCTCCTCTCTGGGCCATAAAAAAATGGTGTGGACCTGGCTCAAACCCTAAGCAACCAACATGCTCAGGACTTGGCGTAAAGCCCTGCAGGCCAACTTTCTATTATATGAGCCTTACACAAAGTCAAACTGCAAAAAGGTCTGGCTGCCTTGTAGCATCCTAGTTGGCCCCAAATGCTTATGCTGCATTTGGAAACGATACAAATGGAGTGTAAATCCCGGTTCAGGGTAAATTTGCACTTTGATTCACTTTTGCCTGTGTTTGGCAATATTACATTTTTAAATTGACAAATGACAGACCAATGCATTTTTACATTGATAATAAGATATAAAAGTACATCAATAAAAAAGAAGAAAATTTGCATTCAAGTGGACTTTTGATAAAAAACATATGCTTTATTGGAATTTGTGTTTGCATCCATTACACCTAAAGGTCTATTTGGTAAGAAGATAAATTTATCAATGCAAAACTGTTGGAGGGAGATTCAAAATTTCAAGAATCTCTCTCCTCCCTCTCTTGTTTTCTATTTTTTCCTCTTTCCACTCTTGAGTGCATGGAAAGACTCCTTGTCCCACATTGCTTGGGAAAGGAGTAGAGATAGAGCATATCTATAGCTTTGCTCTCTCTCTATGGGTAGGGACCCATAGGAAGAAAACACTATAGATATCCCATGCATGTGAGGGGGGTTGGGGGTACTTTCCACATTCGGGTGTCAAGCCGGGCCGTGGGTGCGAGTGCGTGCACACAATTTACCAAATCGTTTTGTTTTATCGGGTTAACTACTTGACCTTTGAATTTTGAATTCAACTTAAAATGTTTTCTTCTTTCTCTTTCATGTCTCTTCGAATAGGTTTATGTCCTTTTTTCCTTTTTATGTCTCTTCGAATAGGTGCACTGTTTTGAAGAGGCACCTGTCTGAATGGACACCCTGTGTCCATTCGAGTCTGAGAACACTCTATAAAAGGAGTGTTGGTTGACTCAGTCTTTATACACCAATTCATTTGACAGTCTTCTCTTCTCTATTTTTTCTTAGCATCAATTCTCTATGATTCGCAGAGGTTTGGTAAGCGAGTGCATGCCTACCAGTGGCCTATGGGCTGTTTTATCTTGGCGACCGATTTGTGATCACTCAGTTGCACCATAGGGGGCAAATGCGGTTTTAAGGAGAGTGACCAAGTGGCATGACTCAACCATCTTTCTCTCAGTTTTGCAGTTATGCAAAGCCACACTTCTGCAAGTTCTCAGTTTGGAAAGCGATTACAATAAGTTCTATTTGCCTTCTTTATTATTTTACAACAATCTTAAAACCACATTTATGGAACCTATCACTGCTAACCCCTTCATGAGGAATCAGATACTGTCAACAGTTCCCAATTTCTCTAAAATTAAACCTTCCAATGGAACTAATTACAAGCGTTGGAGACAATGCCTGCTATTTGCCTTAGAGCAGTTAGGGGTAGCCTTTGCTTTGACAGAACCGAACCCATTAAACATGGAGAAACTAGCCCATTCTGTTGTTGCAGAACACTAAACTACAACCGACCACCTCTGCACCAACCATATCCTTAACTGCCTGTCCAATGAACTGTACAATGTTTACTCTTCCTACAATTATGCCTATGAAATCTGTAATGCATTGGACAATAAGTATGCTCTGCAAAATGCTGGAAATATGAAATATGTAATTGCCAATTTCCTGCATTTCACCATGAAAGAAGACATGAGCATGTCTGCCTAAATTGATGAGTTCCAGGTTCTTGTGAGGGAACTAGCGAAAGAAGGCATGATACTACTGGATGAATTCATTTTCAGTTCTCTCATAAAGAAATTGCCACATATATGGAATGATTTGAAGACCTTGTATGAAGCATAAGAGGAAGGATACTACTTTGGACCAAGTAGTGGTCCAAATTAAGATAGAAGAAAAGAGCAAAAAGAAAGATGAGGATCAGTTTTTCAAACCCAATCTCGTTGAGGAAAAGACTGCAAAATTCAAAAAGAATATGAATGTAAAAAATGATTAGAAATTCAAGAAGCATAAAAAGAAAGGAAATTGCTATCTATGTGGCAAACCCGAACATTACATGAAGGATTGTCGGTACCGAAAGAAAAACTTTGGGAAACCAAAAGTCAATTTGACTGAGGATGTAATCACAACCATGGTAACTGAGGCTAACTTAGTTGATAAGCCGAATGAGTGAGTACTGGACGCTGGTGCTACTAAGCACATATGTGGGTACCATAGCTCTTTCTATGAGTATACAACTTAGTCTGAGGGAGAGCAAGCCTTCATGGGAAACTCACAAACTTCGAAGGTCATCGGCAAAGGAAAGGTGCTCTTGAAACTGACTTTAGGAAAAATTTTAATGTTGAATGATGTGTTGCATGTGCTAGAGATCCGACGAAACTTGGTATTGGGAGACCTCCTCAACAAAGTAGGACTGAAGCCCACATTTGAAGCAGACAATGCCGTGTTAACTAAAAATAATGTTTTTATTGGAAAATGATACAATGCTGAATGACTATTTGTACTGAATATTTCTGATATTGTTATGAATAAAACTGCTTCTTCTGCTTATATTGTTGAATCTTTTGATATTTGGCATGCTAAACTAGGATATCTAGTGCTCCTTATTTAAAATGATTATGTAAATTAGGAGTTTTGAATGTTCCTATTAATTTTATAAATGAAAAGTGCCAAGTATGTGTAGAAGCAAAATTCACTAAGAATCCTCATAAAAGTGTACAAAGAGAAACTAAATTATTACAACTTATACACAGTGATCTAGGAGACCTTAAATGTCATGAAGTTAGACGAAAAAAAAAAGATATTATATAACTTTAAAAAATGATTTCTCTAGATATGCATAGTTCTACTTATATCAAAAGATGAGGCTGATCAAGATTTCATAAACTACAAAACTAAAGTAGAAAATCAGTTAGAAAAGAAATAAAAAGACTTAGAATAGATAGAGGGACTGAAAATGATGGACAAATCATAAAAAATTCAAAAAAACAGAATTATACATGAAACCACATTTCCCTATCAACTTGAATCTAATGGAGTTGCAGAATGACTTAACAGAACACTAAAATAAATGATGAATGCAATGTTGATTAGTTCAAGTGCACCTCTTAATTTGTAGGGGGAAGCAATCCTAACAGATTGCCACTTATATGATAGAATACCACTCAAGAAGAAATGACAAATACATTTTGAACTTTGGCATAATAGAAAACCTAGTTTGAACTATCTAAAAGTTTGGGGCTGCCTATCAAAGATTGAAATACTTGAACCTAAAAGAAAGAAATTAGGACAAACAACAATTGATAATGTTGTTGAAAACAACACAATAATAGAGTTCCGAGATGCAGAGTTATTTGAGCACATCTTTCCTTAGAGAAAAGAAATAATAAATAGGGAATTTTCCCAAATTCAAACAAAAAACCAAGAACAATTGAGTGTTGAAAGAATCGGTACTTCACTTAGGAAAGAACCAAACTTAAGGAGAAGTAAAAGACAAAGGAAAGAAACAAACTTGGGTGACGAAATGTTTATATTTCTGGTGGATAAGGATCCAATAACCTATTGGGAAGTTGTAACTTCACCTGATGCAATATTTTGGAGAAAAGTCATAATAAGTGAGATAGACTCTTTAGTCACTAATAACACTTGGGAACTTGTAGATTTTCCACTTGGAACTAAGGCTTTGAATTGTAAATGAATTTTTAAGAAAAAATTAAAATCAGATGGTAAAATAGATAAATTCAAGGCCAAGTTAGTTGCTAAAGGGTTCAAACAAAAGAAAGATGTAGACTTCTTTGGCACATACTCCACAGTTGCAAGGTTAACTACCATTAGAGTCTTGTTTTCCATAGCATTCACTTACAAATTAGTAGTTCATCAAATGGATGTAAAAATAACTTTCTTAAATGGGGAATTAGAGGAAGAAATATATAATAAGCAACTTGAAGGGTTTATTATGCCAGGACAAGAAAATAAAGTATGTAAATTAATTAAGTCGCAGGGTCTGAGGCAAAGTGGCTAAGGAACTTTTTGGCAAATATACCACTTTGGCCACGACTGGTTCCATCTATATCTCTCTCCATTGTGATAGCCAAGCAGCAATAGCCACTTAGCCAAAGCCAAGAACCAGACATACAATGGTAAAAGAAGGCACATCCGCTTAAGGCATAACCTGGTAAGGCAATACCTCAGTGAAGGTACAATTGCTCTAGATTTTGTAAGGTCTGAAAAGAACCTTGTAGATTCGTTAACCAAACCACAAACTTCTAAGGTAGTTTATGAGGCATCGGTAGGAATGGGGTTAAAGCTCGTTATATAAGTCGTTAGTGATAGACACCCAACTTATGTGAAAGGAAATCCCTAGAATGAGATTGAATGGGTAAAAACGAGTCGCTTGATGACTTGGGAAAGCACTATCATTTGTGTCCCATTTCAGATGCCAAGGTAAGATAGTGCTCATTACAGTTTGAGGAGGTTAAGCATGAGGTTCTTGATCAGTTAAGAATAGTGTGTGCAGTGCACACTAATAACTTACCTAAGTGAGTGCAAAGTGTGGCCGCTTCTAAGAGAGATCTAGGGTTGATTCTTTAGAATACTCATGATTTCGAGAGGGGAACACGGTCGAAATGTTTCAAAACAAAAGAACCACTAAAAAACCAGTAAGTTGAGTTGGTTAGCAAGTTAGCTAGTTACAACAAAGGGGAAAGGTTGAAGGAGTCTAACTCCACCCGTATCTGTAACATAGCTTGTTATACCTAAGTGTTGATTGAAATCCAAAAGACATCACCATGAATACTTTTTTCACTGCAATGCTCAGATTGTTCGATCTTCTTGTAACTTTGAATCTTGTGGGGGATTGTTGAATGGAGATTCAAAATTTCAAGAATCTCTCTCCTCCCTCTCTTGTTTTTTGTCTTTTCCTCTTCCCACTCTTGAGTGCATGGGAAGACTCCTTGTCCCACATTGCTTGGGAAAGGAGTAGAGATAGAGTATATCTATAGCTTTGCTCTTTCTATGGGTAGGGACCCATAGGAGGAAAATACTATAGATATCCCATGCATGTGAGGGGGGTTGGGGGTGCTTTTTACACGTGCGTGCCAAGCCGGGCCGTGGGTGCGGGTGCATGCGCGTAATTTATCGAATCGTTTTGTTTTATTGGGTTAACTATTTGACCTTTGAATTTCAAAATCAACTTTAAATGTTTTCTTCTTTCTCTTTCATGTCTCTTCAAACAGGTCATGCCCTTTTTCCTTTCTGTGTCTCTTCAAACAGGTGCACTGTTCTAAAGAGGCACCTGTCTGAATGGACACCCTGTGTCCATTCGGGTTTGAGAACACTCTAAAAAAGGAGTATTGGTCGACTTAGTCTTTATACACCAATTCATTCGACAATCTTCTCTTCTCTATTTTTTTTTGAGCATCAATTCTCTATGGTTTGTGGAGGTCTAGTAAGTGAGCGCACGCCTACCAGTGGCTATGGGTTGTTTTATCTTGGCGACCAATTTGCGATCACCTGCACAGTAGGGGGCAAATGCGGTTTTAAGGAGAGTGACTAAGTGGCATGACTCCGTCCTCTTTCTCTCAGTTTTGTAGTTCTACAACACCACACTCCTGCAAGTTATCGGTTTGGAAAGTGATTACAGATAAGTTACATTTGCCTTCTTTATTATTTTACAACAAAAACTAACCCAACTTTAAAAGTTATATGAACCGTTTTACACTCTACATATTTGCATTCACGCATATTTGCATTGTTTCCAAACACAACCTTCAACTTCGCAATTCACTTGTGTTGATCCCAACTGACCTGGCCCTTGTGCACTTTGAGGTTGAACTCCATATTGAATGAGGGTTGTTAGGCTAGATTGGATTCAAACCAGAAAGCTCACTAGATCAGAGTTTTGCTGGTTTCATCAATGATTCTATCATTCAGAGCATAAAAAACCATAAGGATTCAAAAAAGTTAACTACAACAGTGATTGCTTCAACACTTCAACTGTTTAGTAAAGTCTAGGTATGATAACGCTGATTTAAATAAATTGGATAGATTTCTTTTCCTGGTGCAACGGTTGGGTTGCTCCATTGCAACCTGGGTGACAAGGGTTCAAATTTTAGAAACAACCTCTCTGTATCTCTGCTTACATGTTACATCTATCCTTTTCCAATAGGAATGGCAATGGAGCGATTGGGATCCCGTCCCCGATCCCGATCCCTGTCGGAGATAAAAGTTGTCCTCTATCCCCAATCCCTGATGGAGGCAAATTCCCCATGGGAACCTGAACCCTCGAATTTTTCTTAATTAACAGTACTTTCTCAAAAATAAATTTACTTAAAATAAATAAAAAAATTAAAATATAAATAATACTTTAAATATATTTTGATATATATATATATATATATATATATATAAATAATATCATATATTTAATATATAATTGGGGTTGAAGTGGGGTAAAGACTTCATTCCCCATCCCTAACCCCGACGCCGACTTCGATCGGGGATCCCTATTAATCTCCGTCCTCATCCCCGACCCGATGAGGCTGGGGAAGTCAGCTACCCCTAGGGGATGGCCAAAATTGCCATCCCTACTCCCCAGCCCCCTGCAATAGCGGGAGCCTCTAGATAGATCTCTTTTCCCCTTCTTTTACTCATCACAATTTGAGCAAATTGGATACATCTCTTGTAACAATATTTGGGAAATAAATAATACAAACAACCAATTAAAACCATGATGTTATCAATCCCATAACAACAAAGTAAATGGTAACGATCAACACTAAGCACTCCTTTTCTACTAATATTCATTCTCGTTTCTCAAGTGACACTAGAATTGTAGACTTTGAATGATACACGCCAAAATACCTTTGGAATTTTTTTTTCTTATCATTGCAAATGCGGTCCATTATTTACTAAGGTTGGCAATTTTGACCCCATTTGACCATTCATTCCCACCCATTTGAATAGTGGGTTAGTATGGGTTAAGAAGCCCATTTGGATCAGGGTGGGGTTGGGTTAAGGGCACCCATTGGGTTAGTTAAGGTCAATAGTATCTCTTTACCACATCCCACCCTAGGGACATTGAGAGAGCTTTGGATAGTATCCAAGAAATAATAACATATGACGAGAATAATGAGCTTCAAAAGGACATTTCAAAAGAAGAGATAAGGGATGTTCTTTTCCAGATGGCTCCTAGGAAGGCCCGGGTATAAATGGTTTCCTGAATTTGTTTTTCCAAAAGTATTGGAAACTAGATAATACTTTAAGCCCATAAGTCCTTGTAATATGATTAATAAATAATTGCAAAAATCTTGACAAATAGGTTGAAGTCGATTTTGTGCCAACCAAAGTGCTTTCATCCCGAGAATGGCATTTCAGATAACATTCTTTTAGCTTAAGAGGTGATGCACTACATGACTCATACAAAGGCCTCTTGTGGTTTCATGGCTGTCAAACTTCACATGGACAAGGTGTATAATAGAGTGGAATGGATTTTTCTAAAAATGACTATGGAAAGTTGGGGTTTGGAAGGAAATGTATTGATTGGATAATGACCTATGTTTCTTCAATTTCCTACCAAATTTTAGTGAATGGATCTCCATCTAGAAGAATTAAACTGTAAAGAGGTCTCAGGCAAGGGGACCTCCTCTCTTCGTATCTATTCCTAGTTTGTTCCTATGTGCTTTCTATTATTCTAAATGAGAAAGTTGAAAAGAAAAAACTATATGCAATTAGGTCTATAAACAAGCTTAATAATCTCTCACTCGTTTTTTGTAGATGAAGGTTACATTTAGTACTCTGTATGAAGCCATCTCTCTTTACAAAAAGCATCAAGACAACAAGTGAGTTACAATAAATCTGAAGTTTTATTTAGCTCAAATTAGCACCTAATATTGAAAAAACACGTCCTTTTTGCCTTAAAAAGTAGAAAATTCTTCTATCTACTTAGAAGCTCACCTCTTGGTCAGGAGGAAGAAGAATCAAGTCTTTGAGTACTTGACTAAGAGAGTGGTAAAAAAATCCATTGGATGGAGAGAGTCCCTGCTCTCCCAAGAAGGCAAGCATATGCTGATTAAGTCAATAATGACAGCCATCCCCACCAATTGTATGTTAATGTTTTCTAATCCCCAAAAAGATTTAAGACTCCATGAGCAAATCCGAGAGGAGCTTTTGATGGAGATAAAAAGAATAGTAAAAGTATAATATGGGTATCTTGGAACCAAGTATGTAAAAATAAGTCTAATGGTGGTTTGGATATCACAGACCCTTATTCCTTCAATTTGGCTTTCCTTGCAAAATTGGCATAGCACTTCTACAATGACTCTGGTAGCTTGTGAGCAAGAACTCTAAAAGCAAAGTATTTCCAAACTTGTGATGGTGGGAAGACAAGTTCTTTAAAAAAGGATTATGTGGTAAGTCAACAATGGCCTTACTTAAGGTGTGAGCATGGGATGATCTATGGATTCTATGTGTAAAGGGCTTTAAGCCCTTTGGTCTCATAACTACCTCCTCCATAATTTGATGGTAGTTGATCTAATAGACAATGATAAAAGATGTTAGGATGTTGGAAAAATCAATAATCTCTTCATTCCTTATGTGGTTCAAAAGATTCTCTCTATTGATATCTTAACTAATCAGTGGGATGATAAAGTGATTTTGTTTGGAAATTAGAATGGTTCGTTTTCAGTAAATTTTGTTTATTTTATTGCTAAATCCTTAGAGGATGTAACCAAAGTTGGAAGGAATTCTAGCAATTTGGGGAAAAAATCTTGGGGTCTAATTTGGAAACTATCTTTTGAATACAATGTCAAACCTTTTGTGTGGAAATGTTGTGTCAATGGGGTTGCAGTTAGGAAAATTCTTTATAATAGAAGCTTGATGCCTCCGAATATTTGTGGTAAATGTAGGAAGGAAGTGAAGTTTCTTTTTCATGCTTTACTTCTGTTTGATAAAGCAAGATGTGTATGGGTTGGTTCTAATCTTTGGTCTGAATCCAGAGCATTTTTTTTAGAAGTCCATAGGCAATCCATTGAACTGAACCTTTCAACAATACAGGTAGAAGAAATGGCCGAGAAACAGACCAGGTATTTGGCCTTGAAATAGTACAAGCATGTTTCGCCATACAATGAGCTACAGAATTACCTGTACGATGAATGAAGGAAATGTGATACTGATCAAATCCAAGCAACAGATTCCTGCAATCGGCCAAAACATGATGTAGCCTCCAAGGGACCTCTAAAGATTGGTCCAACAGGAAATTAATAATCTGTTGTGCATATCCCTCCAGCCAAATTGATTTGATTCTATTGGGAAATCCTTATCTTATCTTCATACATGTATCTTTAGCTAGTTGTAGTTCCCTAGGGTCTTTGGTTAGTTGTAGTTTCCTACTACAACTGCATCTCCTAAATTCTATATATACGAGTGTATCTTGCATAAGAATTCTCCACAAAGATTTTCACTCGATATCAGAGCCTGGTGTGTTCGAATGGAATCCATGTGCAGCTTCGGTGCTTGGCATGCCAGACAACCTGGGTTTCTCCTCAACCAGAAGCGGACCGCCTTCCTCCCACCGAAGTTCGGCCAGTCATTGTAGCATCCGGCGACGTCCTGGAACCTGCGCGATCAGATAACAGTGGATGATTGATCCCCTGCGTAGAATTTCCGGTCATATATGAAATTTCTGTATCGGATCTGCTTTGCTGGTTTCTTGGAATGCAGAAGTCCCTTGAGTTGCAGAGCTTCTAGAATCTGCTTTAGTGTCTCCAGATCCTTTGTTGGTTCATTGATTCCCCGCATCTTCAACCGCTTCCCGATCTCTCCGTAGAGAGAGTCCGTGTGTTTTGGTTTCGGAAAGAAATCCTGTGTGTCAAAGAAACTCTTATGATGCTGTTGCGTCTACCATGATGACGTAGATAGGCCTCTGCTCGAAGGTCTCGATGGTTCGGGCTTCGATTCTCTCACACGAAGGTCAATTGAATCCGGTTTCCTGACGTTAGACTTATTATCTTCCGGGGCTGCATTTTCTCTTATCACATTGCTGGTGATGTTAACTCCAAAGCTAGTCTGGAACTGCTGCTTCATATGGAAGTTGTTCCCGTCGATGAAACAATACTGAAGCAGATTTCTCGATACTCTGGATTCTTAAGCAGATCTCCGTAACTCAGGCTGGTCTGATTTCTTAAGAGGATCGCGCCCGGAGTTGGACAGCGCTTCGAGGCCCATAAGCCGGGCTATGACGCTAGGCGAACGACGCTGCCTGTCGTTACCCTCGGGAGACGCCATTTCTGCAGAGCTCTCGAATTGAGTCACGGCAAATATCGCTGCATTGGTTTGGATCTCCCTCGGGTATAGGCTTTCCTGTTCGAGTGAACCCAGACTTTTCACTCTCTTCCAACAACGGCGATACCGAATTTCCTTTCGGAACAGAGCAAACGCTGCCCAGGCTGCGGCGAGTGAGACTGTAGGACAGAAGGCTGGAACCATGAATGATCATGATGTAGCGGATCTCACAAATCTGGTGGAACGGGAAGACTTTATGGTAATAAAAATTCTATTGATTGGATAAATGATTTTGGGGCGTTGCACCATATGACTGGAGAAATTTATTTATTGATGGATGTACGGAATATTACACTGTGTCCGTTGGGACTTTTCAATGGAAAGCAAATCACAGCAGTGACGGAAGGGACTATACATTTGGGTGGAAATAATTATTTACATCGTGTGATTTTTGTACCAAGAATGAATTGCACCTTATCTCCATAGAAAAGTTATTGCAATAGATAAATTGTACTATCACTTTTACTGACAAGCTGTGTGTGATACAAAACCAAACCTCGAGGATTCTGATTGGAATGGGTGAGTAGTGTGATGGGGTCTATCATTTTAGAGGAGTAGCACCGGTTCGAGCAAATAGAACAAGCGGTATGGATGAATGGGAGTTATGGCATCGTAGATTAGGGCATCCGTCTAAACAAATATTATCTTTTCTTCCTAAAGTAGATAAATTAAATAGTAGAACTGAAGGAGATAAGCCATGTGATGTTTGTTACAAAGCAAAACAAACACGGGAAACTTTTCCTGAAAGTAAACATAAAGTTGGTGATTGTTTTTCTCTAATTCATTGTGATACATGGGGGCGCCTATAAAGTACCTGTCTCTTGTGGTGTTGTTTACTTTCTAACCATTGTTGATGATTATTCTTGTATTGTGTGGGTTTACTTGTTGCTGGAAAAAAGTGTGAAGTAGCACATATTATTGAGAAATTTTGTGCCATGACAGAACACCAGTTTGGAAAGTAAGTCAGGATTGTTCGAAGTGATAATGGAACATAACTTAAAAGCTTGAAATCATACTTTGAGACTCATGGCATTCTGCATCAAACTTCATGTGTCGAGACATTGCAACAAAACGGTCGGGTGGAGAGAAAACATAGGCATATCTTAAATGTTGCGAGAGCATTGAGATTTCAAGTGGGCTTACCCATTGGTTTTTGGGGGGAGTGTGTCTTAACCATCGGATACGTGATAAACAGGACACTTTCTTTTGTACTTGGCGGGAAGACTCCGTACGAGATACCGTTCGGGATGCCACCTCAATACGAGCAAATGAGAGTATTTGGTTATCTTTGCTATGCTCATTGGAATCCTCGAGACAATGATAAGTTTGGAGAAAAGAGAAGGAAGTGTGTTTTTGTAGGTTATCCCTACGGAAAGAAAGGTTGGCGCATATATGATGTTGAAAGAGGTGAATATTTTGTCTCCCGTGATGTAATCTTCCATGAGAATGTGTTTCCATATGCCGCCAATCTAAAAGCAACTCTAGAAAACAACCCTAGCCCAACCATTGCACCAGTTGATGTCGTGGTTGATGATGATGTTTTTTAGAGCCATAGAGGAAATAAAGACAGGGGGAGTGATACAGCCGATATTTGTGGTAGGGGAGCCTTGAAAATAATGATGATGGTAAAGAGGAGGAGCAAGGAGATGGAGAGAATGTGCAAGAAGTGGAAATCAATAGCGGTGAAGACGGAACTAGTGTGGATCCAGCACCACGAGCAGCACTAGAAGAGTAACTTGGTAGGGGACATCGACATCGCACACCGTCTGTTCTGTTAAAGCCCTACATAACCTACACTACTCGGTGTTTGAAAGACCCCATTCACACTCAAGCCCACTTTGAATCAAAGTCCTCAGGTATGACTCCCTATCCCATAGCAAATTATGTGACATGTACTAACTTCTCTACTAGACATCAAGCTTTCTTAGCTGCAACCACTGCAGGAGCCGAGCCCACTAGCTTTTCTGAGGCAATGAAAAGTGAAAAATGGAGAGAAGCTATGAGAAAGGAAATCCAGGCTCTAGAGGACAATTGTACTTGGACATTGGAGACTCTACCTCCCGGGAAAAAGGCAATAGGGAGTAAATGGGTTTATAAGATCAAATATAATTCAGATGGGACGGTTGAAAGGCATAAGGCACGCCTAGTTATTCTCGGGAATAGACAGGTTGAGGGGTTAGATTACAATGAGACTTTCGCTCCTATTGCCTAAATGACAACAGCCCGAACCTTCTTAGTCGTGGCAGCCGCTAGGAACTGGGAGTTTCATCAGATGGATGTACATAATGCATTCTTACATGGGGATTTGAATGAGGAGGTATACATGCAGTTGCCGTCAGGTTTCACAACTAAGGATCGAACAAAAGTGTGCAAACTGAATAAATCTCTCTATGGATTACGTCAAGCTCCCAGATGTTGGTTATCAAAATTGACAACGGCCTTGATATAGTTCGGGTTGTTCAATCATATCCTAACTACTCTTTGTTCAGTTATTTCAAACACAATGTTCGTATGCACGTGCTGATATATGTTGATGACTTAATTGTTGGGGGAGATGATACTATAGCCATTGTGAAATTTAAGGAGTATCTCAATCGATGCTTCCATATGAAAGGTTTGGGTCCACTCAAGTACTTCCTAGGTATTGAAGTAGCTTGTGGCCCTGAGGGAATATTTTTGTCTCAACGGAAGTATGCCCTAGGCATTATCTCGGAATGTGGACTGTTGGGATCCAAACCAACATCTGTGCCCATTGAACAGAATCATCATCTTGCGCTAGCAAAGGGCGCTCTAATGGAAAATCCCAATCAGTATTAGAGACTAGTGGGGCGGTTGATATACTAAACCATCACACAACCTGAACTGTGTTATTGTGTTCATATCCTAGTTCAGTTCATGCAGAGTCCACGGCAAGAACATTGGGAGGCAATTTTGCCCATTGACACGATGTTCATTGACCGGCTATTTTGTTCTGCTGGGGCAGTCACCAGTTTCTTGGAAAACGAAAAAACAACATACTATGTCACGCTCCTCAGCAGAAACAGAATATCGTTCAATGGCTGCGACAAGCTGTGAGTTGAAGTGGATGAAGAAACTCTTTTTGTCCTTGGGAGTGGTACATGATGAACCTACACGATTGTATTGCGATAATCAGGCGGCTCTGCATATAGCCACAAATCCAGTATTTCACAAGAGAACAAAGCATATTGAAGTTGACTATCATTTTGTTCGCGATGAGCTACGGCATGGGAACATTGTTACTTGTCATGTTTGAACCACAGAGTAGTTGGCTGACATCTTGACGAAGGCTCTTGGAAAATAAAATTTTGCCTATTTCCCAGAAAATTGGGCATAAGAAATCTTCATGTGCCAATTTGAGGGGGAGTATTGGGAAATCCTTATCGTATCTTGATACATGTATCTTTAGCTAGTTATAGTTCCCTAGGGTCTTTGGCTAGTTGTAGTTTACTACTACAACTGCATCTCCTAAATTCTATATATACGAGTGTATCTTGCATAACGAAGGCATAGAATTCTCCACAAAGATTTTCACAGATTCCTTCATCAATGGCCAGCCTTAGATCCCTAACTGCCATAGCTTCGAGAACTTCTGGGTGATTGCGAGGAACATTAATAGTTCGGCCCAAGCAAAATTCTCCTTTGTGGTTGCGAAAAACAATACCAATTCCTGATTGCAAACCACTGGAAGCCCTATCAAAATATAGTTTAATCTGAGTCGCCAGAAGAGGGGCCCAAGAATTGGGAAAAGGATTTAGAGCTGGGCTGAATGTCATTACAGTTTAGTTTCCTCGAGTTTAGAGAGTTAAGCAAACTGGGCAGAAGCTCTCTGTTAATAATGTTTTCAGGAATGAAAGCCTCACCACACAACATCTGGCCTTCCAAGCATGCCACATGATGATGGCACCAAAATTAAAGATGAATTTCTCATTATTTTTCCATGACATTGACATAGAGAGCCACACTTCAAAATCCCAGATCTGCCCTGAATCTATCTTTGAGCCCAAAACCGAACCAAACCACATCAGTCTCATAGCAGGATAGAGAAGAAAGCGGTGATTTATTGTTTCCGGCTCATTACCACACAGAAAACATGTACTGTATCCATTTTGGGAACATGCCTTGCCAAGATAGCACTAGTTGGTAAGCATTGGTTCAAACATTTCCTAAGAAATATAAGTATTCGTGGTGGTAACTCAATACATCTCCAAAATTCTTTCCAAAAGACACCAGGGAAGGCCCAACTGCTATTCGAGTAACTAGCTTCGCCCTCACACACATAACGATATGCCGAGGCACTTGTGGGATGACCTTTAGGGGTGTATGTCCTTACCAATCTGTCACTAGCGAGGGCGGGATTCAAGGAGAGGGGAGTACGAAGTATAGCTTCCATGGTGCATTCGTCGAACAAAGCTTGAATCTTGGAAGAACACCATCGTCCAGTGGTTGGGTCAATGAGCTCTGCAAACTGCCTCTTCTTTAGAAGCTTGGTTGTACATTATCCTTAGATCTCTTGGAAAAGCTAATGTTTATGTAATTGCAAATATCTCTATTGTTCTGTAGGAAATTTAGAAATATAGAAGTGGTGACTATTTTGAAAATAAAGAGTCTAATCCTCTATGTAATTAATTTTGGGAGATCTCAAAGCTAGTAGATGAAATAGGTAAGATGTTGAAAATCTAGAAACTTGTCATCCAAATTTGCTTTTTGGAAGCCCCCTTGAAGTTTCTTGGAAAATCGACACAGTGGTTTTTTGAAATACAATAAAGTTTCTTTTGGTTTTGTTATCAGAGATGATTTGGGTTCTTGTTGGGAAGTAGGTTGTGGTTAGTTTATTGCTTCTTCCTGCTTGTTGTTGAAGCAAAGTTTTTGTTGGAAGTAGTGTTTCTTCTGGTGTGAGGCGCACTCTATGAGGAGTATATCCGAACTCTGTTTTACGAGTTGGTTTGGTTGTTTACTTTAGGGTGTTGTCTTTCGATCCAAACAGTTGATACATTTTAACCAAAAATCGCTGAAATGGTCAGAGAATTGTTGACCTGGATGATTGAACCACTATATTGTTCAAACCAACTAGTGGTTTGTAGTTTAATAAAAATTATTTAACTTTTTGTACATGGTAATAACTTCAAGAAAATTTCTGAAATTTTCTATGGATAAAATTTACCCCTCTATATTTAAATTTGTTGATAAAAAATAAGGACAAATAAGATAATCAGTTCTTGATATTAAATAAATTTTAAAGAGATAATTTAAAAATATTTAGTGCATTCAATTCTCTCATTAAATCCAACATCTAAATTATTAACTTACTCCATGTTCATTGAATCAAAGATTCAAGTCATTTTTGTTTATTCTCATTGTTAAGTTCTATTCATTAAATCTATTGTTAATAAATTGATAATTCCAAACCCATCCATTCACCAGCCCTGTAAACCTCAAGCTAACCTTTATTGGATACATAAAAGACTTTTTTGCCTTAGAAACTTAGAAAACCTCGGATACATGTCGGTTTGGCACTAGATACAGTTCCTCTGAAAGACTTGAAGTCCTCCTGATTTCTATATCCTACGAATTGAATTCAACAAGTAGGTCAAATCTATGTGATCTGTAGTTATATTCATACAGTTTGGATGCAAACAATGCCATACTCCAACCTTTGAATTGCCTCCGTAATTATGGTTGGGAATTGCTCTAGCATTCTGATTTAGGCACCATTCCAAAGGTTCTAATTCTTCCATCTTGCAATGAAACAGTATGCATCACAAGACAAGCTTTCAACCCATTACTGGGTTAAAAATCTGCTCCAAATCATCACTACTTAAACCATTTAACCTCAAAATCCAATTCTCAGGATTAGCTTTGAGCACAGAGAAAGAATAAGTCCAACCATTTTAGTAAATTCAAATTTCATTCTTAGAATATCAGAATTTCTTCTCTGAAAGTATGCTAACCACAGTTGAGTTTCATGAATAATGGCAACCATTCTCTAACTTCATTACTCCCTGTTTATATCTCCACTGATCCATCATCACAAGCAATTGCAATATTCAAGGAACATGTTTTAGTCAAACTCTCTGCTCCTATCAAGAATAATTTCGATTTATTATTTATTAGTATAATATACTGTTGGAAAGCTTTTTCGACTAGGTTTTGCTAGTTGCTTGATTGAGTGACATTGGTCCTGTTTGGCAACACCCAAAAGAAAAGATCTCCAACCTTGTCTCTTCTGTTTTAATATTACCTGCAGGATTTTGGATAATCAAATTCAAATAAAACTGAACTAAATGAAACAAAATGAGTAGTACGGAAAAAAATGGAAAGGGTTCACCATCATCAGCTTAGAAAGAGTCTTTCTCATCCACAGCTAGATATCTCTAACTGCGTAGGAAGGTGTCCTAAGATTAATTTCCAGATTTCATCACCTGATTGCTGAACCCCTTTTCCATTAAGAAAGAAAGCAAAATAATCCTTATAGCTAGATAAAATTAAGAGAATGCAAAAGCTAAACTAGGATTCAGAAGCAAAACGATGACACATCACCAGGAGATAAATCTCTCTCAGATCAAGTGTTGGATTTACTACTAATGCTTCATCCTCATCCATTTTTAATAGAATACCAGTTGAATGTTAGATGATAGATCTAAACCCAAGAAAATGAGGGGCTGGGGAGGAAACAGATTGCTCAGTGATGGCGTGTGACTAATTGGTTCGATTCTGCCAGCTTTTAACCTCAACTTCATTTCAGAAGAGGGAGCTTGTCATCCTCATAGCAATCTCATTCATCCACCAACCAACAGAAAGCAAAAAGAAGTAAGAACAGAAGAGAAAAGACAAATATCAACAGAACAAAGAAAGAAAACCCTAAGCACAAACAGAAGAGCTTTGGACACGATTTTACGAACAGGTAGGAGTAAAAAGAAAATGAACTATTTTAGAAGATTGCTCAGTTCAGCGGGGTCGTCGACACGCAAATTCCCCCAAGAGGAGAAACCTGCATTCCGGTCTGTTGAGCTTGAATTTTCCGAGTCGTCACTGCAATCTTCTTTCCATTTGAACACATAAACACCAAAAAGAAACAAAAACCCTAGACATGTATGATCTAACTACAACCCCAACAAAAGAAACTGCCTCGCGTAAACGCCCAACTAACCCTAAAATCTGTTGAGTTGAGGCCACTGAGACGGGCTATGTCCCGTGAGTCTTTATACTGAATGATTCTAGGGTTCGGGGAGTTGCTATTCGGATCTTGCGGTCCTCCCTAATCTTGTTCCTTATCGTACGGTTGTAATTAGGGTTTTACCGAGGGTTGATGGTTGATGCATGAGTACGGATCGGTCCACTCGTGCAACACGAGGATGCGCCACGCGTTTTTTGATTCGTCCGTTGGCTTAATACGTGTGAAATGAATTAAACGGAGTCCGTTAGCTTCTCATTAGTTCCATTCCACTTCCTCCTCGAGATTCACCTGACTCTGCCGTCGCTAGTCTTTTCCTTTCCAATCGGCGGTGATTAACAGCCATCATCGGTGACCCCCTCAGGTATTTTGGACTTTGCCCTTATAGAAGCCGGACTGCTATCATCGGCGACTGATAGAAGTCGGACTCCTGTCAATGGTAATCATTCAGATCGCCTACCCTTGCTGAACAAGCAAGAATGGAAGATTCTATGGACAAAGGAGTCCGATGAGAGAAGAGATGGCCACTGGAAACAAGAAGTGGAGGTGTCATCGTCGTGTTGTCTCACTTTGCCGCTTGGGGAGTCGGTTTCAACCTTCAATCTGGAGAATGTCGTCTGCAGCCATGGATTGTATCACAAGCGAAGCTGGATGCCTGGAAACGCGCAAGAAGAGCTTCCTTTCCCTGAACCAGATGGAAACATAAGGAAATTGAAACAAACCCAGATTAACAAAAACTGGATGCATGAAAGAAAGAAAGTGATATAGAACTAATGAAAACCCAAATAAAAGAAAAAAATGAAGAAAGTGCTTAATGTGTAAAGAAAAAGAAAGATAAAGCTCACCTGGATCTTAGCTTGGCGAATTTCACAGACCTTCTTCGATTCAAACCTATTCCATTTGTAATAATTGAACGATTTTAGAACCTTTCTGCTGCAATGCTCCTGGTGAAATTCACAAAAGCGTAACCCAGATTGTTCCCATGCCTGAGGAGTGGAGAGAAGAAAAATCCACAAATATCAACCTCTGAAACAAAGGGTTACTGGTGTTTTTCTTTCTTTTCTTGTTACAGAAAAAACATAGCAGAAGAAACAGAAAAGAAGATGAGAAGATTACCAGAAATCCATGGGCAGGTACACGAAGTCATATTCAGAGAGACAGGAGTCCAACCCCAACTGGGCTTTCTCGTTCTCCTCAGCACAGTGCTTGTCAAGTAAGCCCAACAACATCTCCCTACTGACATGAAGTACAGATAACAAGTTCAGAAGAAAAAACAAAACAAAATGCAACAGAGAGAGAGAGTGTGTGTGTGGATTAATGAAGAAATACAAACATGATTCGAGGTAATGATCTGTTGCAAGCAACGATCATTTAAATTCCAAAACAGGGACTTTGCTAACGTAAATATTTTACAAGAGAAAAAATGCATCCATGATCCATGTATGTCGCCATGCATGCGTGCATATTAAGAGATACAATGTAAATATAAATGCCATAATATATATCTTTTCCGATGATGGTAAGGAGAGGAGAGAGAGTCTGAATGAAACAGGAGAGAGAGACGGAGAGCAAGTTGTGCATGAATGTAGAAACATGTAGAGGAATGGAGAGAGACGTCAGTGAGAACTGAAGACAGTACTGAAGGCTGAAGCAACTTCAAAAACTTTGGGACTAATTATCGAGAAAAGAAAACCTTAATCTACATAGCTTAAGAATTTGGCAAAAAGGCAAGTACCATTCTAGAACAGTTCTGGAGCAAAAAGTCTAGGGACTATGAATAGTTTTTTTGGATATACAAAGAGAGGGAGAGAGGAAAACCTCAATTTGTTGGGTAGATTTTTTATGGAGAATATGGGATCACTGTAACTTTGGAGGAGAAGCTTTGAGGCGCGTCTGAAGACACTGTCTTTAGAACATTATTTACCCCCACTCAGTTTACTGAGTTTGTTGTTGGGTTACAGGCAAATTCGTTCCTAGAATACAACAGAGCCTTGGACGATAATCTGCAACCAGCAAAGTTGAAGAGTCTCCAAAGAAACCTTCTGTAAAACTGTAGCAGACCGGACTGAGAGAGAAAGAGAGTGAATTTCAAAATTGTGTGTTTTGGAGTCTGATTCATGCTCCTTAAATAATTTGTGAAGATGTATGAATAAAATGTAGGTGCTGTTTTAGAGAAGGCACCTTGAACAGTCACAATGACAATTTCAAACATTGTGACTGTTTAAAAAGTAGTTAACAGTTGGTGACTGTTAACTTTGAATTGTGCCTCTTAATCACACCCGATCTAATCGTGATCGTTGATCTCATCAACAGTGATCAACGGTCATCAACAAACCAAAACCAGAGCCGCCCTTCGCGAAACACGCAGGTGCGAGCAAAGTGCGCCTCTAAAGCGCCTCATTGCGCCGCACACACGCGTACGCGCGCGTTGCGTAGTATCGAATCCCTATACTCTCCCCTACTAATTCTAAGGAATGTAAATTAGCTCCTATTGAAATACTGAAAACAAAACTTATAATTTTCCAATGTGGGACAAGTCCAAAAGTAGGTTTTTGTAAGAGAAAAAATTGATTTTTCAACCAAATGTGCAGATGCAATTTCTCATGTAATTGACCAATCAAACTCATTGGATTTAATCTATTATGAGATTAAAATCCAACAATCCCCCACATTGATTGATCAATTACATGGTTCTCTTTCAAACCAAACTACTATGACACAATTATGCATACAAAAGGTGTTTATCAACTTAAACCTTTTGTTAGTATAGTTATCTCAGAGTCTTGTCAAAATTATTGGTGGTAAGACCTTAAACCAATTACTCTCAAGATAGACCGAAGACACCTATACACACAAAAATGTCTAGTCTCTGCAAGAGTTTCAAGTTTTGCTCAGCACTGTTATGGCCATGTGCTTCTTTCCTGGTTTCATGAACAATTCCGATAGCAAACCCAAACCCTTATGAGAAGTGGTACCACTTCTATGTTCACATAAGTGAAGTTCCACTATGTGTTCCGTTATTTGACACATTTCAGAACTTCATTAAGAGTTTATCTCAACCTCTCATCATAACGGACAACACATTGCTGTAACTTGTTGTTACCAATTAAACCCAATACTGATGGTTTTTTAGTTCAGGTTAGGTTACCATTACAGGTGACTAAGTAAAGGGTTTTAATCCCATCTCTTTGGTTGTCATTCTTACCAGTTCTCTGGCCAAGCCCTTGGTAGGAGGATCAGCCAAGTTTTTATTTGACCTCACATATGTTATAGTGATGACTGCATCTTGAATCAATTGCCTAACAAATTCATGTCTTAGACTTATATGTTTGGACTTACCATTGTAGGTACCACTGTAGGCCTTTGACAGAGTTGCCTCACTATCACAGTAAATGGAAATTGGAGGCATAGGACTAGGCCAAAGTTTTATATTCAATGATAAATTCATAATCCATTCAACAACTTTTCCAGCAGCCACTAAGGCTATGAATTCGGATTCCATGGTCAAGTAAGATATACAAGTTTATCTCTTGGATGCCCAAGATATTGCACCCCCACCCATCCAGATGTGAATTTGTTATCTCCATTACTGGTAATCCAACTTGCATAAGTGTACCATTCCAATACAGCTGGATAATCATAGTAAAACAAACCAAGTTCTAAGGTTCTCTTGAGATACCCAATAACTCTCTCAATTGCCTTCCAGTGCTCTGCACCAGGGTTATTAGTAAACCGATTAAGTTTACTTACCGCAAATGCAATATCAGGTTTGGTACAAAGCATAGCATACATCAAGCTTCCTACTGCACTAGCATACTCAAGTTGTGCAATTGCTCTACCGGTATTTTCTACTAGCTTTATACTAGAATCATATGGCGTGTTATATTCTTTGAACCCTAAATGCTTAAATTTCTCAAGTACTTTCTCAATATAATGTGATTGGCTTAATACATAACCCCTACTATGCTTTTTAACTTTTATTCCTAAGACGATATCTACTTTTCCTAAATCTTTCATCTTAAAAATAGAGGATAAGTAGTTTTTAGTTTCATTTATGCCAACCATATTGATACCCACAATAAGCATATCATCAACATAAAGACATACAATTACTCCATAATTTTCAGTGAATTTTGAGTAGATGCATCTATCAGTACTATTATGTTTAAAACCAAAAGCTATGATGCAAGAATCAAATTTCTCATGCCACTATTTAGGCGCTTGTTTTAATCCATATAGTGATTTAACCAGTTTACAAACTTTCTTCTCATTTTTAGGAAGAACGAATCCTTCTGGTTGTTCCATGTAAACCTCTTCATTTAAATCACCATTTAAGAAAGCAGTTTTAACATCCATTTGGTGAACAGACAAGTGGTAAATGGATACTAATGCTATGAGTGTTCTAATAGAAGTTGTTCTAGCCATTGGTGCATAGGTGTCAAAGTAATCAATCACTTCCTTTTGACTAAATCCTTTGGCTACCAATCTAGCCTTAAAAGTTTGTACAGTTCAATCAGTGTTGTATTTTCTTCTAAACACCCATTTACATTTTATTGGTTTTGATCCTAGAGGTAGATCTACTAGTACCCATGTGTCATTTGACATTATTGAATCTATTTCATCATTTATAACTTCATTCCAAAACGCAACATCTCTAGAGGTCATGGAGTCTTAATTTGGTTATTTTAGGATCTGAAACTTTATAATATGCTAAGCACCCCCACACTTTTAGATATGCTAAATTAGGCTTTCTTCCTGTGCATAATTTATATGGGCATTTGTTATTAACTCTAGAAACAATTCTGTTATGTAAATGACAGGCTGTTAGGAGTGCTTCCCCCCATAGGTTTAAGGGTGCATGAGCTTTTAACAACATGTAGTTTATCATTTCTGTAAGTGTTCTATTTTTCCTTTCATCCAGACCATTCTATTGAGGGGTATAGGGAGCAGAAAACTGATGTATTATTCCAAATTCTTTACAGAAAGAACTAATCTTGTATTTAAAGTATTTAGCACCCCTATCACTATAAGAATTTTAATTTTATTTTCTAATTGATTTTCAACTTCAGTCTTATATAATTTAAACATGTCAAAAGCTTCATTCTTAGTTCTCATAAGATAGACATAGGTGTATCTAGAAAAGTCATCTATAAATGTTTTGAAGTATCTCTTACCTCCTCTAGTTAATACACCATTTAGTTCACAGATGTTAGAATGGATTAGTTCTAGAAGTTGAAAATTTCTCTTAACACTAGGGAAATGTTTCTTAGCCATTTTAGATTTTACACATATTTCACATTTTTCAGTTGATTCATTACTGTAAGCAATTATACCAAGTTTACTCATGTTCTTTATGAATTCAAGTGTGGTAATCTATCATGCCATAAAGAGAAAGAATCAACAATATAAGTAGAAACTTTTCCTTCATTAATACTTAATTTGAACATAGCATTACAATTATATCCCTTTCCAATAAACATCCCATTCTTGGATAGGATTAGTTTGTCGGATTCAAAGACAACTTTGAATCCCCTCTTACAAACAAGATTTACTGAGGCCAAGTTCTTTCTAATGTCAAGAACATGGAGAACATTCAGGAGGGTCAGTGTCTTTTCGGAGGTGAAGTTCAACTCTACGTTGCCTCTTCCAGCAACTTTGGCACATGTTTGGTTTCCCATCTGTACCTCCAAGCCATCAGTCACTTCTTCATATGTCTTGAACAAGGACTTGTCCTTGCAAACATGGACTATGGCGCCTGAATCAAACCACCATCTAGAGCACGATTCTGCCATGTTGACTTCAGTAATCATCGCCACGAGATTGTCTTCTACCATGTTTGCAGACTTGGTTCCGTCTTTCCGTTATCAGCAGACTCATGCATAATGCCCCTTTTTTCCACAAACATAGCAGGATCCTTTCTTATTGTTGCTCTTCTTAAAGTTCTCATCCTTATTCTTTACTTGTAATGTAGGGTTAGTCTTCTTCGATCCGTTTTCCACAAAATTGACCTTAGAGTTCAGCATACCGGTCAAGGTCTTATCCCTATTGTCTCTAATTCGATACTCTTCTTCAATACGAAGGTATTGCTAAATTTGCTCCAAGGTAAGTTCTTCAGCCTTGTGCAAAAACTTCTTCCTATAATCCTTCCAAGAGGGTGAAAGTTTGGCAATGATTGCTCCCACTTGGAAAGATTCAGGAAGGATGATGTTAAGGGATCGAATTTTGTTGACTATCACCTATAGTTCATGAACTTGCTCCAGTATGGGTTTATGGTCGTTCATGGTGAAGTCAAAGTATTCTGCAATAAGATATTCATTCGTACCTGCTTCTTGCACCTTGTATTTGAATTCCAAGGCCTTCTAGATTTCTTTTGGAGATGTAAGTTCCTTGTAGAAGTTGTAGAGTCGGCCTGATAAAGCATTCAATATGTGTCATCAGCACAGAAGTGAGTCTTCTTCTCATTTTGCTCTTTCCTTCTTTAGTTTCTCTGAGTCTTTGTCAGTGGGTTCAGGAAGTGATTGCAGATTTGGGTCCAATAGATAGTATAGCTTCAATGTGGTCAGAAAGAAGATCATCTTATCTTGCCATCGGCTGAAATTTGCTCTATCGAACTGGTCTAGTCGAACAAGATCTTGGTTCATCATCTTGATCGAAGTTATGCTTGCTTCCACCTCCATTGCAGAATAACGTTCAAAAATTGTTGGAGAAGATGGGGTCATTGTAACTTTAGAGGAGAAGCTCTGAGGCGCGTCTGAAGACACTATCTTTAGAGCATTATTTTCCCCCACTTAATTTACTGACTTTGCTGTTGGGTTATGGGCAAATTTGTTCCCAGGATACAACAGAGCCTTGGGCGATAATCTGCGATCAGCAAAGTTGAAGAGTCTCCAAAGAAACCTTCTGTGAGACTGTAGCAGACCAGATTGAAAGAGAAAGAGAGCGAATTTCGAAATTGTGTATTTTGGAGTCTGATTCATTCTCCTTAAATAATTTGTGAAGAAGTATGAATAAAAGGTAGGTGCTGATTTAGAGAAGGCACCTTGAACAGTCACAATTTCAAATATTGTGACTGTTTAAAAAGTAGTTAACAGTTGGTGACCTACAACTACTCTTCTCTCGAAAACCCCACCAGAAGGGCCATCTGTATGACCACTTAAATCTCGCTGGAAAAAACCTTCTTAAAATACTGCCACTTTTCACCTCCATGCTCTTAATCTGGTTCTCTGCAGCAATGGTGCAACTTGCGTAAGTAGGAAAATGCAGTGCCAGTCGTGGCAACAGTGGAAGTGGAGGACAGTAGTAAACACTACATGGTCGTCGGTACTGATGACATGGAACTGGGTAAAATGGATGATAAAATAGAGGCCCAAAGGCTCCAAACAGTGGTAGCTGCGGTGGAGGAGTTGGAACCACCGGTGCCATCTTTGGTGGTGGTGGAGCTGGTGGATAGAACAGAGGAAGAGATGGGCTTTCCAGCTTGTAGGGCCTGGTGTCTGGGTTCAACATTTTTGGTTGAGAAACAAAGATGAGAGAGAGAGAGAGAGACAAATATACAAGAAGAGAGATGGTTGGGATTCTCAGGAGAAGATGAGGAAGAAGGAGAGGAGTTCGGCTTCAGTCTAGGCACGCTATATATACCATGAAGCCAAGGAAAGGGGTTTTGGCGGAAAGAGTACAAACAAAAATATGTAAAGTATACAAAATACAAGGTTTTCTACTCTACAATCTACATTTCTTTCTCCATAGAATCCTCCATTCTTGCTTGTTCAGCAAGGGTAGGCGAATCTTAACTCTGATTACCGTTAAGAGGAGTCTAGCTTCTATCAGTCATCGGTGATAATAGTCCAGCTTCTATCAGGACAGAGTCCAAAAATACTTAAGGTTTTTCGTTGACGGTGATGACTGTTGGTCGCCGCTGGTTGGGAGAGAGAGTGAGAGTGACCAGTGAGGGCAGAGTCCGATGAGTCTCGAGCGGGAAGTAGGATAGAATGAACGAAAAGTCTATGAAGTTAACTGCATAAAGAATAGACTCCGTTAATTCATTTTGCATGTATTAAGACAATGCACGAATCAAAATACACGTGGTGCGTCCTCGTGCTGCGCAAATGGTGCGCATAGCATGAATTGTCCGTCATGGCAACGCCCGTTCGAACAGTCTTTACAGCCTTGCATTGGAAATATCTTCCTACTCATGTGAGTTGTTTTGGGATAAGTGGATTGCAATCCACTTCAGAAATTTAAATTGCAACCCCTCCTAGTTTACTAGTAGTCCCCCTTATAAACCGCATTTTGCTCATGAACTTGGCATCAATTCACGTGCAGGATTCAGTCCACCCCTACAAATCCTAGCTCCACACTAGGGGTGGACTGAACTATAAAAACCTCGTTCTTTTATAGGGAGATATTCCTAATGCGATGCAATGTTGCAATAGGATGTTGCAAGGTTCAAAATATTGATATGCCCGATATGTCACAAATTGATACCCTTTTTTATATGTTTTTTTTTTTTTGCAACCAATTTAGGGGGCCAGTTTAGGTCTCCTCCATCCCCTGGACCAGTCAAACCCTTGATACACCTACTGTAGGGGCATATCGAAGAGGTATCGGAACAATACATGCCAATATTTTGAACCTTGGGATGTTGTGACGATGTAAGCATGGGCTTGCCCTGATCGAGATTCGGATTCAGCCAATGCAAGGCCTGTTTCAACAACTTCTATAGCCTTGCATTGGGAATATCTTCCATAAAATAAAACACAGAAGTACGGAGATGTTCCTGATGCAAAGTTGTTAGAATGAGTTTTGCACTGAATGAAGTCGATCCACCTTGATCAAAGCCGATCTCCCAAAATCCCAAGGGTTGGATCTCTTCACAATAAAAAACTTTGCCAACAAGTTGCAACATAAATATCTGTCCACACATTGCATATGTGATGGCTTTCAATCTCATGATAAGATGTGCGGATGAAGATCATGTTGGAACCATTTTGAGGTAGATCTGAATTTATCATGTGTAACTTTAACAAATAAGAAGGTTTATTCCGTCAAAATTACATGTTAGAAGCATAACTGTCAAATAAAATTGGGTTGGTTTGGGTTAAGTGATAAACCTACACTTAGGGTGGCCACGAGTCGAGCCTTTCACGATCTAATCAAGTTTGGCTCGTGAAAAGCTCGGTTTGGCTCGGTTTAAACTAAGATTTGAGTTGAATTTGAGCCTAATAAAGCTCGGGTTGTGAGGTTTTTTAGCCTAGTATAAATAAATAATTTTTATTATACATACATACGTATATATAAATATATAATATATAATTTTATTATATATATAATAATAATATTTTTGTTATTATGTATAATAATAAATAATTTTTAAAATTCTTAATTTTTTGTCTAAAAAATAAAAATATATATACATATAATTTTTATTTTTCAAAAAAACTTGACTTATAGTCGAGCTCAAACTTGCGAGCTATGAACCAAATTGAACTTGAGCTCAAGTCTCTAGCTCGAATCGAGCTTGAACCTAATACTATTCCTGCAAACCAAGCTCAAATAGTTAAGTATTCAGCTCAGCTCAGCTCGAATCCACCCCAACCCGCACTGACCATCGAGTCAATTTATCAAGTTGAGGTAAATGAAGCCCACCTGATCAGATGGGTTCCAATAGCTCCTTTCTATTTAATCAGGTAATCTTCGATCGAGTTGGTATGGTTGTATGTCAGTTTCAGGTTGCACAAAACCCATACCGATCCTAACCCATTGGCATCCTTAGATCTAGGTATTAATGGATTAGGTCAGACCTAATAGTTAGGTCTGATTTGGTTTGGTTATGAGTTTTACCAATCGGTTGGACCCGGGTCTACATTCACATGGACCAGACCCAACCCTTTGTAGCACTAACATGCTGTCATGTCATGTAAGGACAATTCACGTTTAATAATGGCAATGGGACGGGGTCATATTCTCCATCCCTAACCCCAATCTTATATATATATATATATATATGCCCTTTCCTTGCTTCAAACCCCCCTTCCTAATTTTCTGTTTTTTGAATTTTTTTATTTTTTTTAATTCCACATAATTACCCATTAAACCAATAAGGAAATCAAATATGCTTAACTATTTCTAACAACCATAAAGAAAGAGGGATTTGCTTTTCTAATGTTTAGCCAAGTGGCACCACTATCCTTGCTTCAAATCCCCCTTCCTAATTTTCTGTTTTTTGAATTTTTTATTTTTGTTAATTCCACATAATTACCCATTAAACCAATAAGGAAATCAAATATGTTTAACTATTTCTAACAACCATAAAGAAAGAGGGATTTGCTTTTCTAATGTTTAGCCAAGTGGCACCACTTTCCCCCCTTCCTCTTAAATTGTCTCTAATTCCTATTTATCTCATAAATTATCTCTAACTCCTATTTATCTCTTAAATTATCTCTAATTTAGTAGAGAGATTCTCTACTAAACTATCTCTAATTTCTATTTATCCACTCCCCCACTTTTTATCTATATCTATCTAAAGAAAGCTTTAATTAAAAAAAATCATAACTAGTTAAATGTTATAACGAAATTATATACATATTTAAAATATCTATTCAAAATACAAAAAATCAATAGATTTAATAATATTCATATTATTAACAAATCAATATTTTTATAAAATTCACCATGAAATTATGTAATAACATTAAAATAGCTATATAATATAACAAAATATTTAATATTATGTAATAACATTAAAATAAATAAAATTTTTAAATATTTTACATGTTATTTAAATATTTAAATAACAATATATTTAATATGAAAAAAAACTTAAATAGTTAAAATAAAGAAATTATGTAATAAATTAAAAAAATCTTAAAAGTAGAAAAATAATTGTAATAGAATTCATAATATTCATATTAATAATAATTTAATATTTTACAAAATTAATAACGAATTATGTAATAATAGTACAATTATAATTTTATGGATTATTAGATTCAATAAATAATTAATATTTTAAGATTTTAAATAACAATATTATTTCAATAACTAAATAATATTGTAAATAACTAATTTCACTTATATCAATTAATAATTATAGAAAATAGTTATCAACAAAATTATCTTTATTAGTAATAATTATACAATAATAGTGTATATTCATTATATATTTATATATACTATAATTAATATTTATTTTATTTTCAGTAATTATTTATTGTTTTTTATAAATATTCTTTCAATAATTATTTATAAATGTATTTTTTTGTTATTTAATAGAAAATTATCAATAATTTAATTTTTGTAATTATATATATTTTTTATAATTTATAGATTAATACTTATTAGAGATTAAACTATTATTTAAGATTACACTATTTATTGGCTAATTTACTATATTTTCATTATTTATTATGTTTTTTAATTATTGTATTTTTATTATAAACTTATTTTCAATGATTGTGTATGTTTGCTATAAATTTTCAAAATTTATTGGAGATTAAGCTATTGTTATTTATTAGAGATTGGACTATAAATTTAGTTGAAATTAGGAGCGTTCAATCATTAGTTCAGTTCAGTTGTGTGCTGTTTCACCAACCAAATTGATTTGGTAAAGTCCGTAGTTTGTCACTCGAAACCAATTGACCATTAGTGAAAACCCACCAACTCGGGTTGTATCAATTTGGGTTTATTGTTTAACTTTTGCTTAACAAAGCACGGGTCCCTGTCACCATGTCACCCAACCACCTAAAAATATTCATATAATCTCTCTCCTAAGGTATCTCATTTAAACCAATAGGAAAGTATCATGTTGCCCCACTCCCTAATCAATTCCTAAAGTACACCCCCCCCCAATCTATATCCACCCTCCCTATTTAAAATACTCATATTAATTAATATATAGTTAAATATTCTAATATATTTTAATATAGTTAGTAAATTACCAAAAACTAATAAATATTGTTATTAATTAACTCATTAACAACATTTTATAGAAAATGAAAACTCTTTAACTAATTCCTATAAAATTGATATTTATATTTAACAACTAGTAGAGACTCGTGTGATACACGGGAAAATCTGAAAGATTTAATAATTTTATTTTTCATTTAATGTTGATTTATAAAAAATAATTATTGTTAATTGAGTATGGATAAATATTTTTTAATAAATTTAGTTTTATTAATAATTTGTTGTAATTTTAATAATTTTTATTCTTTTTATTATTTTAAGTGAAATTTTGATTAATTTTAAATAACTAAAAACAATTATAAAAGCTAACATTTTTATTAATTCCACTACTAATTAACAATTATGTAGGAATGGCAACAGGGTGGGTTCAGGGCAGGGCACCCCATCCCTTTCCCTGCCCCATAGTTAAGGCACTATACCCTATCCCCACCCCGTCCCTAGTGTCACGTCACGTGGGTTCAAGGTAAGGTAACTGCTCCTCAATGTCGGGCGAGTTCAGGGGCAAAGCACCCCACTCCTCATCAAGGATGGAAAATCCTTGAATTTCCCTACCCCGTCCCCAATATTGGGCGGGTTTAAGTAGAAGTGTAAATTGGGTCATGGTGGGTCGGCACGGCATGACCTACATGTGGCAATGTGAGTCGTGCCGTGCTGTCCCACGAGGTGTCCTAGGCCATGTCTCCCTCCTCTAGGATAATTTGGGGGGTCGGTTTGGCATAGCCCATGACTCGAGCCTGCACGGGCCCGTACCATGCCGTGGGTTAGGCTGGTCCATGGGCCCGGCCTTGGGCCAGGCCATGCCGCACACCAAGCCAAGCTCAAGGCAAGGCACCCACTCCTCATCCAAGGTTTTTAAAATTGGACTAGATAGGGAACCATTATGGGGTCAAATGGGTTGACTGTTCAGTCCAAACGGATGACCTGATCTAACAAAAAAATTAAAAAATTAGAAAAACTAAAAAAGGCCAAAAACTATTGATCGGGTTGACTGTTCGACTGCCCAGGTCAGTGGTTTTCCAAAATCCATAAAATGTAATAAATTTTCCTAAGATTTCCAAAATATTCTAATAATTTTCAATAATTATTTAATGCATTTTAAATACTTTATATCTTTTAATTTCAAAAATATAGTTTTATGAAAATTTTTGAAAATTTTATTACATTTGTGTAACTATGGGGATTTATTGATTTTTTCAAGTGTTATTAAATATATTTTTTATTTGGTAGTTTACTAACAAAATTACACTAATTTATCTTTTGTTTTTCAATATAAATTAATTAATAATTTCATTTTCTAACATTATAGTATTTTGTTCCCCATTTGTATTTGGTTATTAATTATAATAATAACAATAACTAAAATTTTATACTTTTTGATAATCTATATTTATATAGTCAGCAACCCTCTCCTTGCTTCAAACCCCCCTTCCTAATTTTCTGTTTTTTTGAACTTTTTATTTTTTTTAATTCCACATAATTACCCATTAAACCAATAAGGAAATCACATATGCTTAATTATTTCTAACAACCATAAAGAAAGAGAGATTTCCTTTTCTAATGTTTAGCCAAGTGGCACCACTTTCGCCCCACTTCCTCCTAAATTGTCTGTAATTCCTATTTATCTCATAAATTATCTCTAACTCCCATTTATCTCTTAAATTATCTCTAATTTAGTAGAGAGTTTCTCTCCTAAACTATCTCTAATTTCTATTTATCCACTCCCTCACTTTTTATCTATATCTATCTAAAGAAAGTATTAATTAAAAAAAATTCAGAACTATTTAAATGTTATAATGAAATTATATACATATTTAAAATATCTATTCAAAACACAAAAAATCAATAGATTTAATAATATTCATATTATGGACAATTTAGGAGGAATTTAGAAAAGCAAATCCCTCTAATTAGAGACAAATTAGGAGGAAGTGGGGAAAAGTGGTGCCACTTGGCTAAACATTAGAAAAGCAAATCCCTCTTTCTTTAGACTCTGGATTTCTTGCCCATGAGAACCCTACCCACGCCTACCCACAATACACCACCCCCCGTGAATTGGGAACATCCCCCCCTGCATAATGCTATGCAGAGGATGAGATGTTCTCCATGTGTGGCTGCGATAAACGTGGGCAGGAGGTTCGGGCTCCTTTCTTTATGGTTGTTAGAAATAGTTAAGGATATGTGATTTCCTTATTGGTTTAATGGGTAATTATGTGGAATTAAAAAAAATAGAAAATTAGGAAGGGGGTTTGAAGCAAGGAGATATATATATATATATATATATTATCAAAAAGTATAAAATTTTAGTTATTGTTATTATTGTAATTAATAACCAAATACAAATGGGGGAACAAAATACTATAATGTTAGAAAATGAAATTATTAATTAATTTATATTGAAAAATAAAAGATAAATTAGTGTAATTTTGTTAGTAAACTACCAAATAAAAAATATATTTAATAACAATTTAAAAAAAATTCAATAAATCCCCATAGTTACACAAATGTAATATATTTTTCAAAAATTTTCATAAACTACATTTTTGAAATTAAAAGATATCTACTTGAACATGCCCAATATTAGGGACGGGGCGGGGAAATTCAAAGATTCTCCATCCTTGATGAGGAGTGGGGTGCCTTGCCCCTAAACTCGCTCGACATTGAGGAGTGGTTACCTTGCCCTGAACCCGCGTGACGTGACATTGGGGACAGGGTGGGGATGGGGTAGAGTGTCTTAACTATGGGGCAAGGAAAGGGATGGGGTGCCTTGCCCTGAACCCACCCCGTTGTCATTCCTATATAATTGTTAACTATTAATGGAATTAATAAAAATGTAAGTTTTTATAATTATTTTTATTTATCTAAAATTAATAAAAAAATCATTTAAATAATAAAAAGAATAAAAATTATTAAAATTACAACAAATTATTAATAAAACTAAATTTATTAAAAAAATATTTGTTCATATTCAGTTAACAATAATTAATTTTTATAAATCAACATTAAATGAAAAACAAATTTATTAAATCTATCAAATTTTCCCATGCATTGCACGAGTCCCTGCTAGTTTTGAAATTAATCCCCATCCTCAATTCCGATTCCCATCTAAATCCCCAATGGAGATGGTTCCCACAGGGACAAAAATTTCTGTGATTTTATTAATTAACGATATTCAAAAAAATAAATTTATTTAAAATAAAAGAACATTTTAAAATATAAATAATATTCTAAATATATTTTGATATATAATATGAATAATATCATATGTATATACAATAATATATTTAATGAGAATGGGCGGGCAGGGACTTCATTCCGCACCCCCGACCCAAGTTGGGGATCCCTATTAATCCCCATCCGTGGAGGTGGGATACCCAACCTGTTCCAATACCCTCTCAAAATGATTTGACACCACACATCTCATACATGGTGGGTCCCAGTTTCATTGTGTTGTGTCCTAATATTAATAGGGAAACAAGAAAAGGAGGTTGAATCACCAACCAATAAAATACATTTCAATACCCTCCCAATATCATTTGAAACCACACATTTCATATATATCAGATCCCAATTTTATAGTATTGTGTCTGATCATGTTAGGAGGGTATTTGATTAGAGCAATGATAAGGTTTCACGCCAGTATTAAATACATGAGCCTGCATCTTTTATAATGAAGCCCATGTATCTATTACTAGCCCGCTGAATAGTGGGGTTGTATCAATCCGAATTCATTTGATTGTATTTCTTGGTTGGACCCCCAATTTAGGGCGAAGTCAAATTGAGGTTCATTCCATTGGTCATTATGCAAATACACAATTTTGGTCCTACATCTCCACCGCAGGATTGGGAGTGATGTTGATTAAAGGCTCAAATTTTAACAATTCACGTGGCACCGAAACAAAATAGAATGGCAAAATGTGAATAGTTGGGACATGGGCACAAGGCTTAGGTGATGATAGAGCATGTCGTGGGTCATTAAATGAATCCAAATTAACTGGACCATTTGACCCATGAGACCATGACCTAGTAGCATTTCTAGGCAAATAGTTTACTTGAGCTTGGGGAACATCTGATAACGGGTTATGATTAGCTGAAAGACTTATATTTTAGTTAAAATATTTAGATATAGAATTTTTAAGGATTTAATGGTCTGTCCTTCCAGACTTTCAGCTATCAACAAACTCACAACCTCCTTAAAATCTTATTCAACCCCTAGGCTCCGCCCCACAATGCCTCATAGCCCATCTCCCCCATGCATTGAAAACATTTCTTGGTAATGACATCATCAATTCTGATAATATCATTGGGAGATATTCCCAATACAAGGCGAAAATGCATGAGCTGTGGGGCCACCCCTTGCAGGGCAGAGATGTATGGACTGCAGTAAAGGGAAAGATATAAAAGATAGAAGAAGGAAATTTTCTCACCTCATTCGCAGCTATCAGCCCACAATACATGACAAATTTTGACTGACCCTCATCTCCCTGTCATTTAGTGGCTTCTCCAAAGCAACTCAACAAAGTAAATCAACCATAGCTTCAATTCTCTCACAGGACATGAGCCTTGGTTTATTAGCTTACTCATCAAAGCTTTTTAAAAGCCAAACTTATTTTCCACTTTTCTACTTATCTTCCACACGAGAAGTCTGAGAACATTGGACCTACCTTTAAAACGTTGGCCCTATAAACAAGATAAAAATTCTAATCCAATAGATATAGATTCTCATACAAGTTTTAATCACACTCAAATGATCCATCATTTCCACATCTAAATAGAAGAGTGGAAACTTAAAAATAAGCCCCTTACCAACCAAAGTGGGGGTAATGAAAAGGAATGAATGTTGAGGGTTAAGAATAGAGGGAGTGAGAGGCAAGGATAAAAATATATCTATATCACATCAATATTAAAAATTTTCAACCGATGATAGATCTCATCTTTCTAATGCTTAAAAATGAAAAAAAAAAGGTGAGAAAAATGAATTTCAGTCGCATGGATATGCACTAGTACCTATGGTTTTCAAAACTGGACCGAACCGAATGGTTAGACCAGAAAAACTGGGAACCAGTCACCTGACTAGTTCTGTTTTACTCCAGAACCGTTTTTTTGGCAAAAAACCATTGATTTGGTCAACAAATCGCTGACCTGGGTGTTCAAACTGTCCAATGGTTTTGGCCATTATTCATTTATTTATATTATTTTTTTTATTTCTTTTATCAAAATGGACCATCCATTGAGTTCGAACAATCAAACCATTTGACCCAGAAACCGGACCCTAAATGGTTTATTGTCGGGTTCAATTTTAAAAACCTTGCCAATACCCAATGTCCCTTTCTATTCTTTAATTTCTTATCCAGAAAATCCCTATCACATTATCTTTATAATTTT
The DNA here is from genome assembly GCF_056320005.1 of Nelumbo lutea. Lineage (NCBI taxonomy): Eukaryota > Viridiplantae > Streptophyta > Magnoliopsida > Proteales > Nelumbonaceae > Nelumbo > Nelumbo lutea. The sequence goes on from NC_142684.1 coordinate 206,417,012, forward strand.
CTTTCTGGTAATAAATGGTAATATATCTAGACTACGGTCCCCACCACCACAAAACCGGTCTCACCTGAAAGCTGGAGGTGCCAATCCATACAATCAGAAGTAGACGTCAAATTTTAGTAACATTGGCTAAATATAAAACCAATTTTATTAATATTTACCATTTAATATGTCCTGAAAATGAGATCATATCTCCGCCTCACAACGTTCCACGGTACATCTCCGCTGTGTATTGGGAACATCTCTTGATGATGACATTATTAGTTTTGGTATTATCACCGAGAGGTATTCAGAATACGTGGGAGGGATGTGATGTGGGACGTAGTAGGGAGGCCCTTTGTGGGGCTGAGATGTGAACTCTCTGAAAACATTATATATGGTCTTCATTTAGTCATTTGCATGTGACTCCCGAGTCAATTTGGACATATGATTTTTTTTTTTTTGGTTTTTATACAATGAAAAGAAAGTCTTTCTAAGTAATGTTGTTATATCTTAAAGCCAACCCCTTTTAGCCAGCGGGGTGGCATTACAATTATTTAGGAGGGAAAAATGTCAAAAATATCAATGGACAAAACTGCCCTTATAAGAATATAATATATATGGATAAAATTGGTAAAATGCCTTATTTATCAAAATAAATTTCATGATTAAAAGAATATCGACAAATGCATTTACCCGAGAAAGTGTTCTTGGGAAATACTTACCTGAATAAATAACCTCGAATGAGGCTAGAGGGGGTAAGTTTACTAAGGCTGCAAATAGTATTCCATTGTCCTAATTTGAATTTGAATTCAAATTCAATCCTATCAAGGGTGATCTAAATTCATCATTTATAATTGGATCAAATGAGAATCCACTCAGTTAAATTTGATATAATTAGATTTAAATACACAGGCAAATTTATACTTGAAAAATCATCATCATCCATCCTTATTCCAATTATATGGAGTCGGCTACATGAATATTGTTTCACCAATCTGTTCTTTTCAACGCCATATCCACTTGTTAAATTATTAGTGCTTAAATCATTTTTTACTATTTCTACTTGTATTCTTTATGGTCTACTATGTGTTCTTCTATCCCCTTTAATGTGAAACAAACCATTTCTTCTGACCTGTGCAATTGATGGTCTTCTAGTGCATACTTAAACCTACTCCTAGGTTTCTACAGATAACTTCATTCTTAATCATATCCTTTCCAGGTTTTTTCCACCCATCCATCTTAGCATTCACAATTTTGCCACATTAATTTTTTTGGATATATTGTTTCTTGACTGGCCAACACTATGGCTGGCCTCATAATTGTGTTATAAGATTTTCCTTTTAATGTAAGTGGTATATGCCTATCACATAAAAGTCCATATGCCCCCCTCCATTTTGCTCATCCTATTCTAATTTTTTGGGTGACATCTTCCTTAATCTCTCCCTTGTTATGATTTATTGAACCAAGGTATCGAAAATAGTCACATTAAATTATTTCTTAGTCTCTAATCCAAAATGTATCTTGATTTACACTCCTATTATTATTGAGTTTACATGCCATATATTTTGTTTTAGTCCTATTAATTTTAAAACCTTTGGTTTTTAAGGCATTCATCCATAAGTTATAATTTTGCATTTAATCATTCATTAGTTTCATCAATTAAAATAGTGTAATCCACTCATGACATGCACCATGGAATTTCTTCTTAAATCTATTAATAAAGTTGGTATGAATGTTATGTTTTTAGTAAAATTGTCATAAGTTCAAGTTTCACATAATTAATTTTCAAATCATTTTATTCATGAAACACAATAACAAAATCATTTTTTTTGTCCAGCTTATAAGCAATATATAATTTTCCAGGGAATTTTTAAATTCTCCTTCCTCACAATTTTTTATGAGGTTATTGTATCATAAGTGGAGCTTTTGGAAAATAAAATCAAGAAAAAAGATTAAAATTTATAAAGTGGGGTAAAGTGAAGAATTTTCTACTTTTCTTTTGTTAACAACAATATATACAATTTAAATCAGCTTTAATTTAATTTATTTATACCATTCCATATCAAATTACAATCTGAATTTAATTTGAATCCAATATAAACAAATTTAATTGAGGTCTGGCAATATGACGTAGGCGGTATGGTGCAGCGGTTTTACCCTATCATTTACCCAAAATTAAAGATGAAAAAATGAAAAAATAACGACAAAAATAAGGTAGACGTGTGGTTTGAAAAGCTTGATGAAGTGTTGGGCGTCCCCTTCGTTGGATGAACAAACAAATTGGGATCAGCACTGCCATACACCACACATAACACTCATTAATTGCCAATTCAAGATGGTACACATGGTAGATCATAGATGATAGGGCCCACCTCAATTAATTTATTCCTTTTTTCTCTCTTGGGGCCCACCACCAACTCTTCCTTAATCATAATCCTTTTCTACACCATACCTTTCACCACAATTCAATCTTGCATCGTCTGATCAGAACCAAATGGTAATCAGAGTCTGCATCTTTTTATCTGCAAAACATCATAGCGGAAACATGCTCTGTACCGGGCGAATTCTGGCACTTTCGACTCCTTTGAACGCTTTGTTTCCTTATAATTCACCTTTTTCCAGCTCCAGATTCTTTCCTGGAAAACTTAAATCCGGCATCGAATGGAGATCGTTGGCGTCTCAACCTGAATCCTCCTCCTTCGCCACGTCTATCGATGCCAATTCTGCAGACAAAAATGGTGCTGCTGCTGCTGCTGGGTAAACTTTCTCGTTCTATTTAATTTTGTTCCTTGTTTTGGCAGTAAGCGTCTTCGGTGGTTCGATCATCGATGAGGTTTTTCTTCTTTTCAACGCAGTGTTAATTTTATTCTGATTTGGTTATTTTCTTGTTAACCTTCCTTGATCATAATAAAAAAGGCCATTACCCAATGCTGGTCCCGGCAATTTGGGTCTGGGAGGGGTGGGCTGGATATGGACCTAATCTCCTGCGTTTTCAGCGTCTACCTTCTTTTTCCCATGAAGTTCTGCTTGCTTGTTTTTTCTATTAATCTGTGACGTCCAACTTCGGACTTACTCACTTTCGGAATCTCAATTAGATTATACCTTCAATTATACTATATCTGAACCAAAGGGGGGCAACGTTGTTGATATATGATGGTATAGCATGATTAGCATCCTCAATTTATTAAAAAGAAATAATTAGAAAATTTAGGAAGATTAGTGCTTGAAATAACTATTTACATCTAGGATTCTTGTCATTCTCCTCTTACATCTCTATTGCATTTGGTTTTCAGTAGGTGAGCTGGAGGATATTGTATATGTTGAGAGAATATAAATCAGTGCATACTGATAAAAAAGCTTTTTTCTTTTTTTTTTTTTTGTTTTTGAAATGAGGGAATGTAATGAGGTTGCAAAATAGCTAATACGGGAAGTCATATACTAGTTAATTACCGGGACAAGAGTACAAATACAAATATGTACAGTGTTTCTAAATCTTATATTTGCACTGCACATAAACTGAGCCTTAGGAACACATATGGTCTTTGTAATGGGATAAGACTTCTACTTTCTGGAATTCTTGACAAGGTGTTTGGAAATACTTCCAGATATTCATGAATCTTTTCATTAGGAGCAGATATGGCTATAAAGAAACAAGTATGAATTTTGAGTAAATATGTGCCTTTATTTTTAGCCTGTCCGTTACGACTCCATATAATCTAGAATCATGATGCTTCTAGTTTTCTCTTTCTATTGGAACTTCATTTAGATCTTTATTTGAAAAAGAAAAAAGAAAAGCAGAACTCTGATTCTTGTATCAGAATAGTGGTGGTGGCTATTACTTGAATTTTAGATCATTGACGACTTCTTAATTATAATATATTCTATGTGCTTATATATTAGTTAAATTTGGAACTTGAAAATTGCCCGACTTAATTTTGTTGTGTCATGTGCTTCTAAAATACAGCTTTTGCATCATAGAGGGACCTGAAACAGTGCAAGACCTTGCTAATATGGAAGTGCAAGAAATTCAGGACAATATTCGAAGCCGTCGAAACAAAATATTCCTTCACATGGAGGAGGTGCTCTTCAGTATGCAATAATTTGTCTTAAGAAGTTCAGACAATTGTTATGATATCCAGCCTTCGCTCAGAGAGTATTAATTAGTAAGATATATGTTGGTTCGTTGAGGAATAATAGTAATATGTTAAATTTTGTGTCTAAGAAGTAGGTTAAACTCTTGGTTCCCAGTATATATTTGGTGCATATGAAGTTATGCATCTGCATAGGTACACATGCAGAAACAAACATACAAATTCACATTCACACGGACACAGGATGGTATCCAGTGGAAGATTGGAAACCAAGTCTCTGTGGTGTATGTTGAATAATACTTACACAGAAAAAGAAAAACATTTCAGCATGGGTATGGATGGTGGACAAATTATTTGCTTTCCTTAAATCATCAGTTAAATTTAACTAATGTAACTTGGTGGTAAATAAAGTCAGAAGGGCAGTTTCATGTAATGCATCTAGGCTGTATTTGGTTTCATGCAAAATGAAGGAAAATAAATGATTTCCTCAGAAAATGATATCCAATAGGAAAATATCTCTTTTCCTAATTTTCCTGGTGTTTGACTTAATTTGGAAGAAGAAAAACGTTAATGGTTGAGAAATATATAGGTGTTGCTAGATTTGAATCACAATGAACAACCCTCTGTTTGGTAAATGACTTGCAGAAAATTAGAAGGATGCCATTTTTCCACAACTAATATTTGTTCTGGAAAATATCTTTTTTCCATGGCCATTTTATGCACAACCAAACACCATAAAATTGCACTTGAAAATCTTCTATTTTCTTCCATTTTTGTGCCTCCGAATGGAGTTCTAGTGTCATTCAACCTAGAAATCAAGTTTGAAAAATCAGATTTATGATAGAAGGGCTTTGTCTGTGGAAAAAATATTTTTACAGCAGTGTTTTTTGTCCTTGAATGTAATTTCTAGAGTATTTGTCATGTCAAAAAAGCCTTGTAAAATTTTTGACATATAAATGATGATAAAATATCTAGCTGCCCCTTATAGAGTAAAAGAATTGATTAGGAGTCCAATTATCACTCCTTTTGCCATTTATTTATTATAAGGCATTCAAGGTTGACTGGTAACCCTTTGGCTTTTTTGGTAAAGAATGTAAGCAATTGGATCTTCATTTATCATGTATTCAGATTCAACCTAATGTAGCACATTTTCTTGGATGATATTTAACTATAATATCAAGGCACTGGGTCAAACGATATATGCATGTACGGTGATGCAATAATTTACAACCAACTTGGTCAGTACAATTTGGTTGCAGAAAACTCTAGAGGCACATCTCCACTTTGTCTGTCCAGCTCTAATTCTTTGGCAAAATCCCCGTAATCATCTACTGCTTTGTTGATAAACTAGCCAAGATAATGGAAATGGTTATCATGGGGTATGCATAGCTTTTCTAAAATAGCATCCCTGCACATCCTGACTTAACCCCGTTTAATAAAAAACCGTTATATATATTCTAAAGTATTATTCCCTAGTTCTAGTTCTGCACTTATTCTCTCTAGTCCTGTTAATTAGTGTCAAAGTTGTGTAATTTGCAAAACATAAACCATAGAACCTCTTCTTGTCTATGACCATTTTCTTCATCTGTACTATGACACTATGATGCCCAGATACATTTACATGCCAAACATACCATTGTCAGACATAATATGTACCTGATATGACACTAGATACTAGGGGTGCAAGTTGTGTTGCCTGTTTTGAAGGATTTCAAGTTTCAACTACATTGGGCTCAGTTCCATTAAAAACTTGAAAACTTATCTACCCAACCCTACCCAAGTTGCACCCTTACTGGAAACTGCATAGACACTTCTAGAGTATACATTATCTAATATTTTTGGAATATGTAAAATGGTATGTTTACAAAATACCTGTATATGTTGGGAGTTTAATTAAATTTGGCAAGCTAGATAGAGGCATGATAGAAACCTATTAAATAGGATACCCATACCTATATCTGTTTTGGAATCTTGGGAATGGAGAATCGTATTCCTATTTCCCATATATGTGTCTGTGTCAGTGTCCATGTCTATGCATAATAACTTGCAGACAGATACTGGATTGAGATTGACTTCGGTGATCTCTTTTTTGTGCATAACTTGGCAAATTTGCTTAACAAATATGTTGTGTCCGAGAAAACAACCAGAACCAGTAGCAGGAAACCTCATCAATGTATTGCATTTGGTTGAATGCATCTAGATCAACCCACTTTTCTGCAGACAGATATTGGCTTGAGATTGACTTCTAGAACTAACTATCCTTTCTAAACCTAAAGCTCTGAATGGGCACTTTTCTGGGCTATGGAATTGATAGATATTAACAACTCTTTGACCCAAATTGCCATGTCAAAATGGTCATGAATGCATCTAGCTTGGGATGACTTCTGTTTTCCATTTTGTTGCATCATATTCTTAATACTTATTACATCATATGTTTTATTAGGTTCGTAGGTTAAGGATACAGCAGAGAATTAAAAGTGCCGAACTTGGAATTCTAAAGGAGGAACATGAAAATGAACTTCCTAATTTTCCATCGTTCATTCCATTCTTGCCTCCCCTGGTAAGCCTTGTATAATTTATTATTTTTATTAGGTTAGTAAATTTTAAGTGGAAAGGACCTTTTTTCTTTCAGATTAACCCACTCTTCCTATTTTGCATTATGTGAAATCAACAATTGTCTTTTCCCTAAATAACTGTTAAATGGTATCTTATATGCAGAGCTCAGAAAACCTCAAGCTATATTATGCTACTTGTTTCTCTCTTATTACTGGGATTATCATTTTTGGTGGCTTTCTAGCACCTACTGTAAGGTTTCCTACTATGAACCACTAGAGCAATTTAGAGTTCTTCTTAGCTTTCTTTTGTTCTTTACTTTCTTTTCAAGTTCTTCAGTTCTTTCTCTATTTCTAGCTTGGCTTTGATCTTTATATTTATACATTTCTATAAATTTTCTTCTTTTTTTCAATGCAACTTTATCATTTCTCACTGTATCATTGTTGTTATATTCTTAGAGGTAAAACTAGTGTTCTTATCATTCATTTCATGTGAATAATTTATTGTTAGTTGTAACCTACATATGGCAGAATAGAGAATTAATAGTAAAAAGAATGCAAGTAGTGAGATCTTGAGATGATTCTTCATGCTAAATGTTTTGCTGTTATGATCAATGTTTTTTTTTGTTTGTTTCATTCTTGACTACATTTTATTTGTATAGATACTTGAGAGGCTACAGATAGAAATAGAACTGCTCTAGAAAGTAAAATTGGTCAGTTTAAGACGTGTTTGCGTCTGGTCCAAACTTATTTGACAATATAGTGCACCTTAATTTATTCCTCCCTTGTTGTACTATTCAGATCACATGTAAGGGGAAGGATCTACTGACAGAAACCAGGTGTCATGCTTTTAGAATGTTTTTGTTGCTCTCTCCTGCATATGTGATACACTGATGATGGATGGCAGATTACAGTTTTGAGTTGCATGCTTTTCCATGTTTGATACCAATAGAAGTATGATTAGTTCAAAGTTCTTATAATAAGGAAGTTCTTTAACTTCTCTAAAGGAATAGGAGCTGTAGACAAGAATGAAATTGTGAGATTGCTTTGAAAACATGAGGAATCAAACTGTGAGATTGGGCAATATATTGAACTAGTCCTGATTTTAGGACGTAGAGGGCAGTTCTGAGTTGCATGTTTCATGTTGTTATATGCCTATAAAATTATGCTTGGTTTGAAGTTCTTACGATATGTAAGTATTTTAACTTTTCTCTTAATGGATATTTGTAGAGAAGAACAAAATTATAAGGTTGTCCTGTAAAGATACGGGGAATCAAACTGTTAGATTGTAGAGTATGTTTTATATTCAACTAGTCCTGAATTTTTTGGAGACACGGACACCATCTTATTTTATTCCTATTCTATTAATACTTATCTCAGCTGGAGCTCAGACTGGGACTTGGTGGCACATCATATGAAGATTTCATTCGTAGCATGCATCTTCCAATGCAGTTGAGGTATAATTAATATCTCAGTCTATCCATGCTACATGCTGTTTTTATTTCCTAGTTGCTCTGGCTACTCCCTTATTAGTCCCCTTATTGCATGACAAATTCTCTACTGAACCTTTTGGCATGATAATTTCATTTTATATTCCTTGTCTGGCCTCATGCAATGTAAATGCATCATTTACCACTCTCATAGCCTGAAACAAATCCAGAATCTATGAGCAAAAAATTAACTATGATCATGGAATAACTGCTGAATAAGCCTAAAACGACTTTATGTTGGATTGCTTATCACAGAAAAGTACTTTCATGTTTACTACCTTTTGTGTTTGAAACATGCAGTCAAGTTGATCCTATAGTGGCATCATTCTCTGGAGGAGCAGTTGGAGTTATCTCAGCTTTGATGGTGGTTGAAATAAACAATGTCAAACAGCAGGAGCATAAACGTTGCAAATATTGCCTTGGAACTGGTATACGTTTAAGGGAACAAATTATTTTCTACTCATTTTCAACTGGATTTCAAACTTTGGTCAAGAGTTAATAGCTTTGTTTGTTCAGTTCCTGTATGTTTAGAAATGCTTCAGTTTACCTATCCATTTATGTTGTATTTGGTTGGGGAGGGTTCTAGAATAAGGAAGTTTTTGATTTTCACCCCAAATCGGAGAAACCTTATGGGCCTCAAACCTAAAATTGTCATTACTATAATGGTCTGATTTCATGTTCCAAACTGCACTTAGCTTCCTCATACTACCATTGGAATTTTTCAATTTTCATAGATCCATTATTCCCTAGGATACCTGTTCTTCCTTGGTGGCTGGTGGTGTTAATGGCACCAATGAATTCATAAAATCAAGGTGGTTGTGGAAGTAATAACAAACAGGCCAGTCATAATTTTGCATTTTGTGTAATTAGTTTTTTGTGAGAGAAGTAGAGCTTAATTTATTCTTTTAGTTTTATTAATAAATGGTTTACTTGTTGCAGGGTATCTTGCTTGTGCTCGCTGTTCTAGTACAGGGTCTCTTGTTCTTATTGAGCCAGTTGCAACAGTTAATAGGGATCAGCCTCTACCTTCACCTAGAACTGAACGCTGTCCAAACTGTTCCGGTTCAGGAAAGGTAGGAAAGCTGGAAATGTTTTTCTTGTATTTTACTTGTAATTTGTTTTTTGAAAAAAAGGTAAGGTAATTTGCTTTAATTGGTATCAAAACATGTGTCTGTACAACAAGATTCTGTATACTACACAAAGTCCAATTTTCCCCCAAAGAAGTTAACAGCCAAAAAAGAGGCATGTGAAGAGAAAGAACAAAGAGCAAAGATTATGTAAGATGAAAATTACAATGGAAATTAAGGATTAAAGATGAAATGCAGGTGGCTGCACTGTATAAAAATGTTGCTAAGTAGAGATTTTAGTAACAAAGAAATTTGAAGGAAGACAAAGAAATACTTGCTGCATTAGAGAGAACAACAAACTGACCAAGAGAATTAACTAAAATTCCAAAATAATGACTATATATAAATTCAACATAAGGGTTTGGATCTCCTTTTTCTATGGGTAACAGTAAAATTATTATAAGTTTAAAATTACATAAAATAAGTTACAATTACGACTGATGGGTCAGCGTACATTGCCCAATCCCGATTTTAGGAAATAACATCAAATTTACATTCATTCACCCCATGTGGTTCCTCAAAACAACACTGACTGATGCGAACTTCCCTTAAACCAAGAGAATTTGCTTTGCCTACACAGTTGACCAGTAGGATTCTTCTAAAGTAGTATTATGGCTGCATTACTATTCTCCTTGTCTTTTATTCAGTATATCCACCTTTGTGCTGTCACATTGTGAGCTAAGTCTTTTTGTTTTCCTTTCCTTATAGTAGTCTTTGGATGCCTCCTGATTACTTTGATATGATGGAAAATTTACAGGTCATGTGTCCTACATGCCTTTGTACAGGGATGGCAATGGCGAGTGAGCACGATCCTCGGATTGATCCCTTTGATTAGAAGTGCATTTTAGTTGCTTTTTATGTTTTCCTCTATAATCCTGAAGATGAAGAGAGATATGAAGTGTTTATGTAAAATAGTTTTATTTGAAATATGGCTCGGCCTTTCCTGTAAATATGACCTTTGTATGTATGTTGCTGTCTAGCAGCCATACAGGACTGCGGCTGTCTGTAATCTAATCATCCAAAATTCCTACTTGCTAACTATTGCAAAAAGAAACTTGTGAACTGATACTTAGATGAACAGATTATACTTTTCGGCTTTCAGGGTGGTCTGAATTTGATTTTTTTTTTGTATTTATAATTGGATTGAATATGGATATAATATTTTATATGGGTTTATATCTATTAAATTTATAACATATAATAGGAGTCACTTTTAGCTTCTTCTATTGATAATATATAATATTTTGATCATTTTTAGTTTAATTTATTAATGATATTCAAATATCCGATGCCAATATAAATTCAATCTGAATCCAATGGATAAGATTCAACTCCAATTCAAATATTAATGAATCAAATTTGGATCTGTAGAAATCAAATTTGATCCTATCTATTTGCTGCTAAAAAATGTGCTTCTTAAAATTCTCACCCTTTACAAAGAAATAAGGGAAAAAACAATAGAAAGGCTCCTCTACTTTGCCACCTACATCATGTATTAATGGTCGGCTTGATAATCATGTTCTTTGGGAGTGAAAAATTGATACTCCCAAAGAACACGTTCTTAGGGAACACACAGTTTCCATGACGTTAACCCTTATTAGCGAACACGTGTTAACAACTCCCACATGAGAGAAGGGGTATTTCAGGTATTTTACATTAAATGATAGAAAGAAGCCCTATCAAACATTTTTGTTCGATAGTGAATTCCTCCAATTTGCTGCTACAAATCTCAAAGGAATGAGGGACTCCCTTGTCTCCAATCAGATGATGAGCGAATGGTAGAAAGTATCGACATCATTTTCGACCAGGAATGCGTCAATATGTATATTGTCTCATCACCATACCTAGTTTTGTATCATGTGCTTTGTTTTAAACTCACATTTTCTCTGACCAAATTCACATGAAATCGTTTTTGCTCCCACCGCAAAGATGAGTTTTAAATAATCTCTAACCAATGTGATCTGAAATCGTTTTTCTTATATTATTTTGTTTGCATTTGTTATATGTTATGCCGAATGGGTATGGTTTCTTCTCTAATCCCATCGATGGTTATATGTTATGCCAAATGGGTGGGGTTTCTTCTCTAATCCCATCACTTTGTTTTGTTATGTCTTTTGTTATATGTTGAATATCATGAAGATTGTCCTTTGTTATGTGTATGAACCTTTGTCCATGTGTTGGATTGTTATGTCTTTGTTATGTGTTATGAACCTAGTGTCGGTTTTCCTCTCCACCACAAGGTAAAATTTCTTACCATTTTTTTTGGATTTCCATCAAATGTGATAAATATTTAGCTGCGTTTTGTTACAATAGGAAAATATTACCTTGTCGGTTCGGGGTTCCCTAGCCAAACTGGTTTTCTTGTGCAATTTCAAAGAGATAAGTACCATTTGTCATACTTTCAAAGACAAAAACATCCAAGGGGTGCGAGAGAAGAGTTTAACTACAGGCATTCAAGCTTGCGTAATTGTATAGAGCGGTGTTTTGGTGTGTTGAAAGCAAGATTTCCATTCTTAAAACTCATGCCATCATTTTCTTTGAGAACATAGTACAAGATATTGGTAGTTGCATGTGTGATTCACAAATTTGTCTGAGATGAAATTAAGAGAGATAAGATTGATGATGATCTTTTTAATGAATATGGGAACAATAATCATAAGGTGGAAGAAGATCCAAATGATGGACATCAAGCAATCAATAATGAAGTGAATGCAGACAATGTGCCAAAAATTGCAGAACTTCCATGAAAAATTGCAAATCAAATAGCTGATTCAATAGGATGGCCTAGGATATAGTTTGATTTCCGTTTATTTTGCATGGTTTGGTAAATGGGTAGTGTAACAATGACTAGTAGAATGGCACTTTGGTTATGAATGGGTTGTGTAGATGATACTTTGTTAAGTATATCTGATAACGTCTACATGTAATGTACTTGTGTTTTGTTTTGCTTTTTTTTTTTTTTTTTTAATGAAGTATGGAAGTCAAGAATCAACGCCCAATTTGTGCTTTTGGACATGGTCAGATGCACCTATTTATAGCAAAAACGGAAAGAAATTATGGATGGTGGTTCTATTAATGCCCTATTGGAGTAGTACATCTCTTATCGGTTATATATTTTTGTTATGAAACATTTTGGGTTTTAATAATAGAGTTTTTTATAAGTAGGTACACGGAAATGATTTCATTTGGGTAGACCAATTCATACCCGTGATGGTGGCAAACATGTTGAAGTGCAAAAAAAAACCAATTTCATGAAATATGGATCGATTTGTAGCCATTGCTGCTTGTGGGTGTTGTTGCATCATGGCATGTTAGGCTTTTGTTTTATTGCTTGTATGTTTTGTTTTAATTCTCAAATGATCAAGGATTATGTGGTGACAACATGAAGACATCGCTGTGACAAAGACACATGTTTTTTATGGTTAATTTTAGGTTTAATGTGGGTGGATTTGCAAAACTGATATTAATAAATAGTTTCATTATCCAAACGCTATTTCTGTTAATGTAGAACAAAAATTTGTTCTTGAAGAACAATTTGCTAAACGTATCTGTTACTCCTGAAGAACAAGAAATAAAATTATTCTTCTTGAACAAGAATTTCTAAAAGAGAAGGAACAGGTGGGAACATTGCCAAACAGGGCCTCAGATGTTACTTAACCATTTAGATATGTTTTTTTCAAGTTAAAAGCAAATATTGTTGATCACCTAATAGCTGAGATGGTCATTTGGCACCCCTCCAAATGAGAATTGGATTTCTAAGAAATTATTTAGGCCCCTATTTGGTTCGCATATAAGGGTTTGGAATCGGAATCGGAATGGGCGATTCTGATTCCAACTGTTTGGCTGAGTGGAATTCAAATGCCATTCTTATTCCTGCTGGAATGATATTCCCCCATTTGAGGGAATGACCATTCTTCACCCTTTCCTTGAAACCTACTGGTTTCAATTCTCATTTTCATTCCTGTTTGAACCAAACAAACTATAGAAATAAACTATTTTAATTCCTTTTCTAATTTTAACTGTGAATCAAATAAGAACCTTAACTTCTTTTAGAGCTTCTCACATTCCATGAGTAGTTGGGACATTAAGGAATATCCAAAAAGGGATTTTGGAAATCGATTTGATTCCATCTCTGTTGATTCTCTATGTGTCAATCTCATCCATTTAAATCGTAATTGGTGTCTTAATCCAAAGTGATAAACTTCACATATTCATACATAAATCAAAAGTGAAGACTTTTTAATTCATTTGCTATGTCACTATCAAAGTACACAATCTCCAACTGCAAGGCTAAAAGAGCACGCGAGCGTACCAAACTGATCACAATTAATTAATTATCAACAAGAAATCAATCCATGATAAAGTAGGCACTATATTTAATATATAGATACTCCAGTTCTAAGCACTAAAAGCCCTAGCCGAGCTACATCAATCAAGCTGAATGGCTGAGTCATAGGCAACTCCTGCCTTCCAGCCGGTAGGGATCACGCTATTCAGCTGTACCCACTTTTGTCCGTCATCGCCACTGATTTGGAGCCTCAGGCTGACAGCATCCTTGGGAGGGTTGGCCATGTCCCAGACTGCACCATAGGCGTTGCGCATGCACCTCCATTCCCTGTACTCCTCCTGCATGCATACCCAGACAACAACAATGTTTAAAAACTTACTCGGAATCAGAACTGTTTTGGCTATTATTTTTGGGTTGAAAGTTTGATTGTCCGGTTAACAAAAAAACAGTGAAAAACAATTAAACGGGTTGATAATTTTAACACAATAGGTCACTGGCCAAATTAAGAATTTTGGCCAAAGACCAAATTAAGGGTGAAATAAAATCGATTGCCTGGACAGTTCTCAGGCCAAAAACACTGAGAATTAGTATTGTCTCTGACGATCTAAATATATTACATACCTGCCACACATCAACGGCTGTAATGTCCCTTTGGCCAGATTGGTATACGATAACTATGGCCAAGTAGTGGGGGTACCTGCTGTGCTCATGGACCTTAACCATGAGGTTGTACCCTGGATATTGGCAAGATATCCTGCATGCATGCAACGCTTAAGTCAGTAGTGATCACTGATCAGCGTTAAGGCTTAAACTAGGAACAATTGAATAAATGGAATATTGTTTAGTCTTATGTCTTTTAATTCTCCTGTACTGATGATGAGCACCTTCTGAACTCTATGTCCACCACACCATAAGCCATCAAATCGTAGGCTCTGCTGGGGCGAGCCAGCTTGGTGAAGGCACGGGGGCTGAGGATGAAGTCTGTGTGGTCGCCTTCGCCATGGTCTGTTACCACGATGTTCACCCCGTCGTCTGTGCAGAGCTCTGGTATCTTGCATCTCACCTGAGTTGTGCATCATAACATTAACCATTAGGAATCATCATGGGTATAACAACAAATTAACAACTTATTATCATTACTCCTGAATCTCAAACAGACAACCCAAGTTTTCAGTTTTTCACTACTTTGTTTAATTGCTTCCCATGCTCAAAGTACTAGCTAGTACGTAGAGAGTTAATTAATTAACCTGGTAGCATGCGCCACATCCTGTGCCGTTCTTGTACAACCTATGAACTGCCCCCACATCTCCACCATTAACGATTCTTCCAAATTCACCAAACCCACATGCTCCCCCTGTTTCAGTTTAAACCATTAGCTTCTCTAACCTTTAAGAGAGAGAGAGAGAGAGAGAGAGAGAGAGAGTACTTGGAGTTCCTAAGCAATCAGGGCTACCATAATATGTCGCCCTGGAGCATGTAAAGGTGCCCTGGCAGACACAGAGAGCAGGCAAAAGGACCATAACAGAAAGAAAAAGAAAAGAGATTCTAAGTGCCACACCCATATTGTCTTGGGACTTTTATCACCAAAATCTCTAGCAAAGGTGATGGATGGACAATAAGCTCTAAAAACTAAAAATGTGGTTTGATGGAGGGATGAAGAGAACAAACCCATATTTATAGTTGAGGGGAGGAGACTGGGAATCAGTTTTACCACCTTTTTCTGGGTTTATTTCACTCCACAAGTAGTCCAAGGGCTTTCTACTAAAGATGTGTACAAGGAGACGCCGTAATTGACTCATTAATACCATTACAAACGAAGAACAATATAGACAAGAATTAAGCTGCCTTGCCTAACTTTTCTCCCTCACTTTCACTTTTCATCTTTTAAAGATTACACATCATACATCAACACATATTAGTTTAAACATTCTTCCTCTTTCCTTTTTTTTTTATGGTTTAATGGTTCATTTTTATAACCACCTTCTGGGTCAAGGCTCAAAGCTATGGGCTGATTACAACTGGATGAACTCAACTAGGGGTTTGGTGGTAGCTCACCAAGCTTAAACCTAGTCACCTTCCCTCCATTTGTCTCGACGATGGATGGATAAGGACTCTAGGAATTAGGAGAAAAAGCACTCAACCAGAAGATTCCACTACCATATATTCCATATCAGACCTTTTAACACTTGGCAAATGGCGGCACCTTTTCAATGAAATTGAAAAAAGATACAAATAGAGCGAAAAGATCAGACTTCAGAGAGTGGTCACACACAGCTGGGTTGGTGACCAGTGATCCTGACCGATCACTTGGTGGGTTTCCTAACAGATCAAAGATCTATATATGGTAAATTAATTGTCTAGTGAGTGCAGTTGTGATCAGATATCGTTTGTTTGAACTTTGAACTAGGAACAAATTTCCTACAGAAGTTCCAAGCACCCACGCAAGGTAAAAGCTTGTGTCTGAGGTTTCGATTCGAGACCCATAGAATGGTCTGGGACACTGGACTCTGTAACACATTAATAGTCTCATTGCCGGAGGTTGGACCACCACTTTATGAATCATGTGTAGATGAAGATGATCCCCAGCGATGAACTTCTGGAAGGCACTAAGAGATTGGTAAGAAGTTAGAACATAACTTAAACTATCATAGTCTAAGAGTAATCTCCACATTCGGGGCAATTTCTCTAGGTATTTTGAGATGGAAAGTGCATATAGATGTGTATATGCTTCCATTGTTTATCTTCTTCAGAATTCTTTAGTACACAACTTGCAAATTATCTACATGTTTTCTACCAAAACGCTTTAGTTTCTTCAATTGGACATCCATTCCTGTTCATCACTCTGTTAATTGAGTACAACTGTACAAGTTGGAAGGATGCTCCATGGATGGTCATGTTTGGGCAACATAGTTCTAACATCCATATCCAGTTCAGTCTGGTCACTGGTGCAAGGTTTCAAACTTGTCGGGGGGGTGATAATCCATCGAAAATAAAACTTGAAGACTATGTGAATGAGTAATCAGAGTCGTAAATGCTGGCTTCCCAGGGGCCCTATGGATCATCACAACAGGGCCATGACTCAACAAAACTGCTTGAATTGCTTTGGATGGGCGTCATAAATAGAGCAGCAAAGCTATGGACGATGGGGTTGGGTCAAGGTTCAAAATATCGATACATCCGATACACCAGTAGGGACGTTTCGGACTATATTCATAGTATTTTTTTACTTTTTTTAAACTGGTTCAGGAGGCCAATTTAAGGCTCCACCCCCTGAACCGGTCAGAACCCAGATACACTCTCAGTAGGAGCGTATCAGGAAACTCCTGAAATGATACATATCGGCCGATACTTTGAACCTTGGGTTGGGTAACAAACGTCAATAGTAAAGGACTGAGAAGGGGATCCAGTTCCACCACATTGTCATTGAGCATCCCATGTATCATAATCATAAAGCCCTATCTTCAAAACTAAGAAACGTGAGGATCCTTCTTATGGAACTGAGCAAATAAGCTCGCTCTTTCAAATGGGTCATACCACTTGGGGCAAATTATTCAACTTTCAAGCAGGCGTATGTATAGTCCATATTTTTCAAAGCTTCACGCCTTCTTCCTACATTTTTAAGGTTCGGGGAAGAGAAAGAAGGGCGGAACGGAAAGTTCAGTGGGAGTGAGGAGAGAATGATGATATCAAGCAAGAAATGGAATTGAATGATGAATGATCCAACTCCAAACAATTCCGCTGGCAGTCCATCAATCTCAACCCAAGTGTAAAGCAACAATATCAATTAGTCAAAGCAACCACTTCAAAACCTTTCCAAATGTCACTTGGACCAATTTGTTAGGGATGTTGAGGTGCATAGAGTATAGGTTTCACGAAAGCAGCAGCATTGTTTTCAATAACTAATTGGATAAGAAAAATCATCATGAAGATGATGATGTGGCAATGAAAAGCACAAGCCATTCCTTTTCTTTTCCAGAACCAACAGGCCATCGCCATAATCAAATGGGTTAGTTGAGGACAGCATTTGATGTCATTACAGGTGAAGAAATTGGGGAACAAAATGACTGACCTAAGAATAGAAAGTTCATTAAAGGCCCAGAAACAAACAAAAAAAAAAAAAAGAAACCATGGCAGATAATGAAGACCACTACATAAATCATTTGTGAGCATAATAATTTGAAACTGGTTGTTGAGATCATGTGGTCCCAAGTACATAACCCAGATAGTTTACAGTAATGCGACCTGCCATCAAAACCATTCAAACAGTATTAATATTATAGAACCTTGAGAAAAGGAGTTCCAATAAAAGCTGGAGACAATTTTTGACATAATTTCAGTCATGACGCACAGTGCTGATTGAGATGTTAAAAAAGCTATAATTTATCATACATGAATGCAGTTCTTCCAAATCACTTAACAAATCAGATTAAGATCCAAAACTACAAATAAATAACCAGTGTTACCTCAATACTTAATTTTTATGCAATAAGTTGTTCTTTTACATAAATAACCACTTTTCCTATATAAGTTGTGCTTTTTTCAGGTCGGAAACAACCCCATGATCTTCACCTGCTCTTTCATTGTACAGTACCTACAGAGAAGTAAGGTCTTAGGATATACTGATGTGGCAATACAACAAACAGAAAACCATTCTATATCCTTACAGAATACCTTATCAATGATGCCATACTCAACCGCTTCACTAGGGCTGAAATATTTTGGACGCCTGATATCCTCCTCAATTTTTTCTGGGGATTTCCCTATATGTCTTGCATAGAGATTAACCTTTCAATTCACAAAAAAAAAAGGGCTAATGTTATATTAGACCCACTCTTAAGATTTCTAACAGTGTCAACTATAATGATTATATAATTAGATTTTTTTTAAGTTGGATCGCATGCTAAAAGAAGAATACTTAATAAAATTATATCAGCTCTGCTTCATGCAGTTTCAACTGGAAAAGTATTGTACAAAAGACATGGTGAAAAATAAATTTTACTATTTTGTTGCAAGGAAATCCTTAACCTTTAAATGGGTAAATGGAGTATTACAAGACAAATGAACCCATTTTCCTTTTCCCAATAGAAAATATGAACCAAGGCCAAATCTTACAAAATAGCGTTAAACTTGGCTATACGTATGATTATTGACTAATAAGAACTAGTTCATACCATAAATAGAAGAACTATATAACTTAAATTGGACTAATGCTGAAATCTTACCAATTCTTTCTTCACATTCTTTACTTCTTTTCTTGCAAGGTCGATATCTGTTGCTTGACCTTGAAATCTTGCAATTGGCTGCAGATTGTTGGAAGAAAAATCGATGATTTTCATGTTAATAACCAATCCACTTACATGGATCAATCAGATAAGAAAAATGTACAGTCAAAATGGAATGCTGCCAGGTAACACAACAGTAGACTCATCGAAATAGCATGCTAGTGTCTATTAGTTGAGAAGAGATACCTGCTTTATCATGATTGTAGATGAGGGCAAAGCAGAGCGGTTTCCTTTAGCTCCAGCAGCCAAAAGCAAAGCTGCCTCTCCCCAAGCATTACCAACACAAAGTGTAAAGATGGGTGGTTTGACATACCTGGAATGGAAGATAAGGCCAGTTTCATTGACACAAAAGTCAACAAATTAATCTTCCAAAATGATAATAATGATGACCACTCGTCCATTTTGGGGGTTAAGAAAAATTAATCCTCTAAAACTCCAACAGGGTTTTCCTACCAAGTTACTCTTCACAACAAAAAAGCAAAACACTAGTGTTTATTAGTGATCTACATATAAAAAGAAATCCTCAGCTAGGCCTTAGGGCTTAGAGTTTGCTGATAAGAAGCTCCTAATATAGATGTGCTCTTTGTAAAGCTGATGGGGAATCTGGCTACCACCTCATGGTCTCTTGTAAGGCTGCTAAAACTGTTTGGGAATGGGCTTTCTCCCGTTTTGAGTGTTCTTGGTATCCTCCGGAGACTATCCAATGTTTGTTTTCTTCTTTTTTCAGTTGGCCTAGGAAGTGAGGGAAGACTATGTGGAGGTGTATTAGGGCAGCGGTATGCTGGTCATTGTGGGAAGAAAGAAACTCACGCATTTTTTCCGACAAGGAAAGAACATTGGAAGAATTGTTAGATCGAATCATTTTAATGGCTGTCCACTGGCTAAAATCTTTGGAATTGTTTTCAGATTTTCATGTGGATGACTTGCTAAGAAACTGGAAAGAGATTGCTTCCAATGTTAGATGCAAGAGGACTCTTTGTCCGTTTTGGTCCCCTCCCCCCTCGGGCTTTATAAAGCTGAATTTTGATGGCAGCAGTGTAAGGAATCCAGGGCCCTCTGGGATTGGAGGAGTCTTCAGGAATGAGGAAGGGATTGTTATTGCTTTATTCTCTGGCCCTATTGGAGAAGGTGACTCTCTTAGGGCTGAGATCCTTGCAGCGCTTGAAGGAATTCGAAGAGCAAATGAATTAAATATCAGTGGTTTGATCCTGGAAGGTGATTCGAAGGTGGTGATTAGTTGGTTGAAGACAGAGGACAGTGGATTGTGGAACTTTTAACAATGAAAAAAATACAGTTCTTATGGCTGGGTAGGGACATTGAGATTCAGTACAGCTGGGTGAAGAGTGCCAACTCATTTGTGGATGGGTTGGCCAAGCAAGGAGTGAATAGGGAGTCTGTTTTTTGGGCTAGTTTTTAATCTTTTCTCTTTGCACTCCCTTTGTTTTCTGTTTTCGGGGAGCTAAGATATTTTATCTCCCCTCTTGAATCCATATTCCCTCTTTTCTTTTAATTTAATGAAGCTGGTGTTATTGATAAAAAGAAATAGATATTGTATGCCTTTTTGGTTTTTTTTGGATAGATACTGTATGCCTTTTTTGTTATGGATAAGGATAATGATTTTACCAATCATTGAAATATGTAAAATGCCAATGCCCCCTGCCCAAAAATTGCATGGTCTAGATAAGGATGTTTACCCTATAAATCATCAAAATATCACCAGAAATGTTTCAAAGGATCATTATTGATTGGCAGGTAGTTTGCAAAATCTTGGGCTCGCAAGCATGAGAATGCAGGTTCAAGTCTGAGAGTAGCCACTTTGTGAAAAAACTGCCTAAAGTTAAGACCATATCCAGTCTAGACCAACATTAGGTAATAGCCTTTTTAGTTTGCAAAATCTAGAAAGAAGGTAATTTTCGTTTGGGTTGAATTTGAGACAGGAGTGATTTGTCAAGGAATTGGTCTTGTATGTTTTCCCCTGGTGCATCAGAACTTGTGCCTATAATCAGGAGAAGGTAAGTTTCTATCAGAATGTAAGGAATCTGAGCATATATACAGAATTACAAGGACTTGTCATGGAAAACCATATTCTTGAATTAAAAAACAAAAAACTACATTCCACATCCTTGTAATGTTCTTCAGATATAGCGGGTTCTGGGAGCAAGGCAGTTAAAGACAAAATTGACCACAAGGCAACATGGCCTCCTATTTAGCTGACAAGCCCATGCGACAGAGTAACACATACAATAGAATCAAGTAAAATAAAAGTGAAAAATAGCATAATGCTCATACACAACAGTACGTAAAATAACTCACGAATATTACAATTAACTTATAAATAGTCTTTTACGAAAAACATTCTTTACAAAATCTGAAGAGTCATGCACAACACCTTGCAACATGGCAAGAGCATTTTAGAGCATCTTACGATTCTTACCCTATTCAGCCCTACTTTAATTGGCAAAAAAGTATGTGATCATACATAAATATATCAGACATATGGGTCCTACATAAGGTATTAGAGCAGGTGATCCTACATAAATGGCCCAAGTTGTTGCATTAATCTGTGTAACAGGGAAATTATGTCTATAGATGATAAAATCATAAGTGTTTGGAAGGCAATTTTCCATTCTCAGGTGTTAAGGTTAGGAATGAATTAATTTATTTTTTTATCAGTACCAAGAATAGATTTTATTGATAGAAGAAAAGATTGGGCAGCCTCGGCTACCCCATTACAAAGAAAGGCATTACAAGATAGCACAACAGTAAGCATGACTTAAGCATTACAACTGAACCCAAAAACAGTGCCCTGTTAACCCCTTTCTTTGCTAGTTGATCAGCAATATTATTATCCGACCTTGGCACCCACTGAAATTCCACCTGCCTATTATTTAACAATCTTCTGACCGTTTTGATCTCATTCTGAAAGTACCATGGGGCTTTTTCAGACTGTTTCAGCCAACTGATGACTACTTTTGAATCTCCTTCCACTATCAATTTATTGGCTCCTATTTTCAACAGCTTTTTGTATCCCAAATGCCACAGTATTCCACTCTGCCGTTATGGAGTCCCCTGGGCTGAGAGGGCTGGAATATAGTCCCAAAATTGCTCCACTATCATCTCTTATCGCCCCTCCTATTCCGGAGGGGCCCGGATTACCCAAGCTGCTTCCATCAAAATTTAGTTTAAGGAAGCCATTCACCGGTGGATCCCATGATTTTATCAGTTTCCTCTTGAACGAGATGAAGCTGCTATTATCTTCCAGTTTCTGTTACATCATCACTAAAGTCTGAAAACAGACTTAAAGCCTTAACCCAGTGTGCCACCCTTACTAACCCCTTCTATAACATCTTCCTTCTTTTCTTTTCCTCAAAAAATCTCAGGTTTCTTTCCTCCCAAATGGCCCATATGACTGCTGCCCTCACCCTCTTTTTTGGCCATTTGAAAATACAATGGTCAAACAACCTGTCCAGACTTCCTAGAGTGTTCCACCTGCACCCAAAGAGTGAGAAAAACCAATACCAAATACAACAAGCAAAAGAACATGAGATGAGAACATGATGAGCAGTTTCACCATTAGATTCGCACAAGTAGCACCAATTTGGGGAGATTCACCATCCTGGTCTCTTTCTCTGTAATAAATCACAGGTATTGATTGCACCATGGAAGACCTCCCAATAAAAAGCACCTATCTTGGGGGGAATAGGTTGACACCAGATTTCTTTAAATGGGAAAGACAAAGGAAGGGGAGTGGAAGAAGTCAAAGACTGAAAGGAGGCACAGCTAAAGGATTCAAAAGGGTTTAGAGTCCAGAAACGACCATCTCCTTTGCTAGTGTAAAGAAAACCCCATCGAGAATTTGCAAAAGGTTTGAAACAAGGTCCAACTCTGAGTTTCCCACATTTCTACACAAACCCAAATTCCAATCAAAACTAGAGGGAGAAGGTGAAGGGGTCAAAAACTCTGAAACTGGTTTGCCTTTGAATGGAGACAGGGCAAAAAGAGAAGGAAAGGACACTTTAGGGGAGCTTCACCCACCCATAGATCTTCCCAAAATTTTATTTTATTGCTTGAATTGAGATCAAACCTGGTGTGAGCAAGGAAGAGTGGAAGAACTTTGTGAATGGATTCCAGAGAGAAGCACTGGAAGCCCTACTAGAAATTCCAGCATCCCAACCATTCTTTGAGAGCCCATGAATGCTAGCCACCACCTTATGCCACAGTTTCTCTGTTTCCTACATAAATCATCAAAGCAATTTTCCTAGGGGTGCCGAGTTCTTCTCTTTCAGTCTCCCTAAACCAAAACCTCCCAACTCCTTCCTTTTGCACACTATCTCCCATCTAATTAAATGATCTTTCTTTGCCTCCCCCAGTTCCCACAAAAAATCCCTCATTAGTTTTTCTGATCTTTTAATAATGGCTTGGGGCATGCGAACTATAGATAAGTACTATACAAGGAGATTTGCTAAGGTGGACTTAATGAGTGTTATTCTACTCCCCAGAGAAAGGTAATTTCTCTTCCACACAACCAATGTCTTTTCGAACTTCTCCACCACCGGGTTCCAAAAACTTAGAGCTATAGGGTTTGCACCAAGAGGAATGAATTAATTTATTTCACAGCCAAGATCAGGTACTATCCCATTTTGAAGTTTACACTCCATCAAATCCAATTCTCTCATAGGATGCACTTTATCTCCTTAAGTTCATTCTAAAATCTTTTCCTAGACCTTACGAGACAATCCATCAGCATCACCATGTCATCATTAATAATCTCTTAAATGCATGAAGTCAAACAATCACAAGAAAAGTATCTGCATAATGTGGGCCTTAACTGCATGCTTCTCTTAAATAAATTGCCTCAAAAAATAGAATCATAACCTGATAGAAAGATAAAGAGTTAATACCTCATGACATCATAGATTGCAAAAGCCTCTGTCTCATAACCTAACTTCTCCCCTCCCTAGAAAAACAGGGTGAATTTGTCAAAGGTAAAGAAGTATTACATTGATAAGCTTAAGAAATTCTGCATGCATGAGGAAGAAACATTTTTCTAATAAATTGAGCAAAATAATTATAAAATAAAGGACTCTAGTAAATATGCAGCAATATATGGGGGAAATCAATACAACCTTCAGTAAAGATGAGGCAGATCTTGTGGGCTCTTTGGAAGGAAAGAAACTGTTGAATTTTAGACAACAAATGTTCTGATTTAGCTTCAATTAAGAACAAAATTATAGGCTTTCCGTGTTCTTGGTTAAGTGTACGAAGGGCTTTCAATTGTGTCCAGATTTTATCTTTTTTTCAAGCTGGACTTCTTTTTCACTGAATTCTCAGGTGTTTCTTTGTATATTCCCATGTACAGCCTCTCATTGTACATGGGCTGATGTATTTGGATTTCACTTTTAATACAATTGAATACTTTACCAAAAAAAGGATGAGGCAGATCTTGCTCTTACAAGCACAGGGAGAAAAATCCCACCAAAGCAACAACTCATATGATGATAATTTGTTGATGATATGAATACTTAAAAGACTAAAAAAAATCAGAAAAGCAATTTACTACCCCACATAAATAAACAAAAATATCAGAGGTGTGATGCATTTGAAAAGGATCGTGCACTTCTATAGAAAGTGAGAACATTACATATGCAGTAAGAATAACTGAAGGAAAGCCCTACTGCAGCCAAAAAGCATTCATCATCTATATGCCTAGTCATTTCATTTATGTTTAAATAATTATTCCAACATCCAGTAGCCTAGGCATCCTTTTGTTGTGTTGTCTGTGTATAAAATGATACTTCAGAGCTCATATAAATTTAGGCCCTGTTTGGTAGTACTGAACTAATTTTAAAGATAATTCCTTTTGCCAAGATTTAAATAAAGAATAGCATTTACCTTGGTTGTCCCAGTGGAGTTTATGTATAGGTAAATTGGCTTCTGATCATCCTCATACTGAAGGTATAAAAATTCTGCTAGGATCAATTCTGTGACAGAAGGAACAAGAGACATGCCCAAGTATACAATTCGATTCTTATACAGATAAGATGCTAAATCAGGAGGAGGCTGCTCCCATGCACTTCCTCTCAAGAAAGGAATAACCTGTAAACGAGATATGCAGACAAAGAAACAGAAGATCAAGAAAATGGTTGGTGAAGCAACAGAAAACAAGAAGAATCCAGGGCTGCTCCATACATCTTATATATTATATGTGCTCATATATCATAAAATATGAAGGATCCAAGGGCGAAAAACTATGGCATTCTTTTACCTGCTAATAATTTCTTGGTATAAATACTTATTATGTTGCAACTTGCAACATTGTGTTTAAAATATTAAAGCTAATGCAATATTGTCTTTTGGATACAATGTTTAAAAAAACGGAGGTGTGACGCGAGGTGTTCCACTACCTAGAGGCGTGAGGCATAGTTCAGAAAGCAAGAGGCGTAAGCCTCCCGAACAAAAGGAGGCATAACCCTCCTTAAGAGGAAGGGGGTTAGGAGGAGGATGAAGAGGAATGGGGGATCTCATTTTTTTGTTTATTTTTAATAAAAATCTTTTATATTAAGAAGAATAAAGATGCACAACACTCATTGGGCTGCATCAAAAAGGGGGTGGGGGGGTCTGGGGGACGAAGCCCCCTAGCTGACGGGGCAGGGGGCAAACCACTTTCTTTCCCCTTATCTTTTCTTCCCTTCCCTTTCCTTTCCGTTTCTTTCCTTTTCTCTTTTTTCTTCTTTCTTTTTCTTTCCCTTCCCTTTCTTTTCCTTTCCTTTCCTTTCCTTTTTTTTCTTTCTTTTTTTTTTCCGTCTTTTTATATAAGATGTACATGAGGCACATGAGGTGTACGCCTCTAGCACGCCTCATGAAAAAAGCGCATGAGGCATACGCCTCAGAGGTGTCAGTGCCTCTGGCATACGCCTCAGGGCGTTTTAGTATATAAAACTATGAAACTGACCTAGAATTTAGGGCATTTTGATAATATTACTTCTTTTCTACTCATATGCTTGTTGAGGTATACAAAACTATGAAACTGGCCTAGAACTTGGGGTTTTCAAACTAACATTAACATGCATGAAAGTGTAGGTATGATTTTGATGGTACCTACTTTGTGCTGAACATGATGACGGATAGGTTCATATTGAGTCCACCCCTCCCAAGATCCCAGGTAAGCGATAGCTAGAACCAGAATTGGGTAATAGCCTTTTTTAGGACAGCTAGGTGACTAGGCGCTTCACTTCCATCTAGAAACACCAACACACCTTGATAACCATGCCTTCAGATAAGGTTTTTTTTTTCTTTTTTAATCAGGTCCCCTAGACCAGACCAGCTGGTCCGATCAGTTGAACCCTGACTCGGGGCCCTAGCCAGTTTGGTCATACCCCCAAAACCGGTCAAAACTGTCAACTCAGCCAGTCCAACAAGGAAACTGGTGAATTGGTTCCGTTTTCTAATTTTTTTTAAAGGTAAATGCGAACTTCCAAAGGCCATAACTTTGTGCTCGGTTTGTCTGATTGGGGTGATTTTTTTATTTTGGATAACTTTTTGAGACTACATGTTTTCAAGGCC
Organism: Nelumbo lutea; assembly: GCF_056320005.1. Taxonomy (NCBI): domain Eukaryota; kingdom Viridiplantae; phylum Streptophyta; class Magnoliopsida; order Proteales; family Nelumbonaceae; genus Nelumbo; species Nelumbo lutea. The sequence goes on from NC_142684.1 coordinate 206,443,384, forward strand.
CACATTGCCTTTCCCCCACTATTTTTTGCCAAAAAAATGCCTTTTTATGGCATGCATCATCATGGTTCAACCTCAGGTTTGAACCCAGTTGACCACTGACCCATGAACCTCTCTCCCTTTTCCAGGTTGATGCTCGGTCCAGTTCTATAAACATTACCCTTAACTTTAATGCATCAGGATTTTCTAATGCCTTCTTTTATCAGCATAAAAAAAATTATTAAGCAGAAAGCATGAAGAGCTTATGGCTACAACTTTGACACAAAATGAGGAACATTGGAGGGAAAAAAAACTAGGAGGAAATTCTATAGGAGAGTCCCAGAGTACACCTCGCGTGATGAGACTATCTTTCCGCAACATGTATTTAACTTTACCCGAAAGGTCAACTTGCATTCATTAGGGGCTGTTAATTCATCAGAAAACTTGCCTTTTCAAAAAGCATACTGCGGTTTCACCCTTGTTGAAATTGAATCAAGCATCTGGAATGCAATTCATGGTTTCCAACTTCTAATTACCTCTAACTTTAATGTCAACGACCAATTTACCAAAACAACTTTTAAACCCTAAATAGTAAATACAAGCAGGGGCATGTGTTAAACAAATTACCATGGTGACCACCCCTCTTTTTCCGCGAGAATCGGAGGAGAATGTTAAGGATGGATTGAGCGATGCAGGACGGATTTTCTGACCACAGAAATCTCCAGAAACGCTCCCGCCGACGAAGGGAACAACGAGATTGCTGGTTAGAGATCTGACAGAAACCCCACCTGAGCAATTTAGGGTTCGTTTTGAATTTCTACTCCGTGGATGAGGAGATGACACCATTCTAGTGTGAAGGAAGAAATGTGAAGACACGGTGGCAACTTCCATTGAGAGCAACAGAGAGAGATGGTTATAGGCTATAGCATCAGTTAAAGGAAAGAAGAAGCAGGGAGAAAGTGAAGGATTTGAAACTGCAGAAGCCACGAGCTGTGTGCTGTGTTTGTTCGTGTTCCTCCTCTCTCACTGTTTGTCGATGGGCAACCACACCACTCAGCCACCGACTGACGAGCAAAAACTGAGTTGGAAAATGGAAAAGGAAAATTCCACTTTAGTATCCTGAAATTTAGGGTAGTGTGAAGTGGTACCCGAACTTTTTAAACGAGTCATGGCCGTATTTAAATATTGATACAGGTTTTTGATGTATTGATATCATGTTTTATTTATTTTTTTTTAAATTAATTCAGAAGGGTCGATTTAAATGCCAGCTACCCTTAATTTTTTGTAAATATCAAAATTATCCTTCAAAAAAAGATACTATTCATTATTTTTTCGTCTTAAAACTAAACCGGTGAAAGTGTTTGAGAACCAAACCAGGCCAAAGGACACTCTCCTCTTTCCCCACCTTACTTTTGTTTCCTGTTATGGTAGTTGGTTTCAGTTCATAACAAGCTCATGGACAGCCAATGTAGCGCTCCTCTCGTCCCTCTCTCTCTCTCTCTCTTCTGCAGGTTCTTTTATTTGGCTTCTCCTCAAAAGTCCAGTCTCGTTGATTTCTCCTCAATTCTCACCAAGATTCATTTCTCGGAGAGGTGGAATTGCAAATGGCATTTATGTCTAGAATAGAGCCAATTCTATGAAATTGAAATGAACTCTTTTCCCGTAAAATATGCGCTAAAGAAGACAGACAGAGAATCGGTATAATCAAATCACTTAAAAAAATTTAAGATTAATGATAAAAAAATAAATAAATAAAGCAATATAATAATATTGATAAATTAAATTAATTAATCATTTTGTACTGTAGTGGTTGAAGTTAGGGAATTCCCCAATTGAAAAGGTGAGAAAACGTCTCAAGAAAAGAGGATTTCCGTTGGCTACCTGTTCTGTTAGCCCTTGCTCACTCAAATTACGGGCGCTTGAGGCTATCTTCTACGGAGTACGGCCATGCCGCCAATAGCCACCCACCCTACTCGTCCGTCGTCCCCCCGCCCGACCACACTTGACACTATTACGTTCTGTGTGAAAGAGCGGAGCCACCCACCCTAATTTTGGGCGCAGCTGAGAGCGGAACCTGATCCTGGATTCGTGTTTCAGCTTCATGGAGAGTCGGAGTGCAGTCCTCAGGTTTTCCAGATCCGAGGCAACATTCGACAGCCGTCGATGCCTCTGCAACAGCATTCACTAGCCATTACAATGGCCGGAGAGCTGCTGGAAAATGAAACTGCCTCTGCTATCATGTCGTTGGCTAGGGTTTCATATTTTAGAGATTTTGGAACCCTGCTTTACCGGTGATCTGAGAGCGAGAATTGTTTGATTGACTGGAAGAAAAGATTCTGGGAGAAACTTTTGAATTGTTTCTTTTTCCGGCGGTGTTGGACGGTGATTCTGAGCATGGCTGCAGGAAAAGGGAATTTGGAGAGAACTCGGAGAGGCATTCGGACAATTTTCTTCATGTTGACGATGGTAGCGGCACTTCTGCCCTTCTTGGCGCCTCTTCTCGTCGCAATAAGAGACATCTATATTGGTTTCAAGTTTTACGCGTGTGCTAAGTCTGTAAGATGCTATAGCTATATTGATAGAGCATTTGACGGTTACTGGTATCAAAAGAAAATGAGATAATAGGTAAAGGGCATTTTTGTCTTTTTAATATAATACTTAATGTCGGTTAACGGTTTTGCACTAATTTGACACTTTTTGAAGATAATGGAATGACACGTTTGAAAGTTCGTGTACTAAGTTGACACTGAAGTGAAATTTTCCCCACCTACTGTGTTGACACTGAAGTGAAATTTTCCCCACCAATACTATGTTGAGTTTGAGCCCGAAGCGGATCAAACTGGTTCGTTTGAAAGAGTGAGGGTCCATTTGATTCGTGGACAGGAACGAAATCACCTATTCTTTACATACAATTGGTTCAATCAGGAATCCAAATTTAATTTCAATTGTTGTTGTTTGGTTCATTTGAAGTTGGATCAGAATTAGCTAAAAATTTTTTATTTTTATTTAGTCTATTTATTATTTTATTAATTTATGATTAATACACTATTACTTTAATAATATTATTATTATATTGTTTTTGTTTTGTTACTTTATAATTAATTTATTATTATTTAATAATAATATATTTTTTATTATAAATTTATTAATATTTTAATATTATTTTAATTATCAATATATTCTTATCTTATCATTACTTTCATAATATTTTATTATATAATTGTAAATTTTTATTATTATTTCATGAATTGTTTATTAATATTGCATTTGTTATTTTATTATTGCTTTAACTATATTGTATTAATATTTTATTTATACTTTATTATTATTTAATAATAATATCTTTGTTTGTTATTATTAATTTATTAATTTTTATAGTATTATCAATTTATTAATATTAGGGTTTTGGGGTTTTTTTGTTATGAATTCTTTACTTCTTGGCAGACTTTAGAATAGAAATGGCATTCCCCCATTTTGTAAGAATCCTATTCCACCAAGAATGGGAATCGAAATCTCATTCCAACCAAACAAACGGTTGTATTTGAAATGAGCCATTCCGGAACTAAACAAACCCTGACTGATAAGTCATTATGATCATAAGGTTTTAACCTTTGGGGTGTGAGGTTGAGGGTTTATCATTTCTAGCCTAACCGGCAATTATAGATATAGAGGTGCATGAGTTTAAAAACCCAGAACATGATGAAGCTATGTTTGGTAAAAATAAAATCCAAAAAATTGAAAGTAGACTTGTACGAGTTGTAAAATCAAATTTTCTATGAATTTATTTCATACATGTGCCTCATGTGGACAGAAGAACAATAGTGTGTTCACTCCTAATACTAATGGGTTGCCCATCCCATTCCTTCCAGAAGTGGTTCAGTGATGCATCCAAATCAACATAGTGCATTTTACGTACAAGTAAAAGAGATAAAAAAGACCAAAGTTGGGCATCAAGCTCTCTCTTTGATGTAGCCTGTAGGTTATAAATATAGACATACTTTATAAATATAAACAAATATATTATTTTATATGATATGATATATGTTATAAAATGATATACACAATAATATTATATATCATATTTCATGTTGATATAAATAATAATATAAATTTTATACATATAATATGCCATACTAATATAAATTATTATTATATATATATATAGTAAGATAGTCCACGTCATCATGCCTGTCCTTGATCCATTACCCTCTTTCTCCTCTCCCCTTCCCATCACTCCTATTAAGCCAACTAAGAACCCTCTATCTCCATTTCCTAATTAACTCAATATATTTTACCTAAAATCTCTCTTTCTTTACAACTTAAGTTTCTCACTCTCTCAACCCAAATAACTACTCTCCTTAATTAATTAAATTCAACTCATCTCTCTCTCTCTCTCTCCTAAGAGCATTCCTATCCTATTGAGACGTCTCCTTAATAAAAAACAATTCTAAAATTCCTCTTTATCCCCTCTCTCTCCTAAAACCTCTCCACACTCCTAATTTATTGTTATTCATAAAGTCCTAATTCCTAAAACCTCTCTTCATTCCTAAAATGCTGCTCATAACAAATCCCCACTTCCTCAAAGGCATCTCTCTCTCTCTCTCTTCAATCCATTTAACTAAAGTGATGCGATTTATTAGATCGGGTATGGTTTGTGATATGGCGTAATCCGACTGCTCCTTGTTGGAGACGATTTGGCTACTAGCAACAACAAGTACTGAGGTTCCTATAAGAAATGAGTCAGAGATCCTGGGGTGGCTTACCCGACGGGGATGCTCCAATGGCTAAGTTAGCACAATATAGAGAGCTTGAAGATGACAACAGAGAATTAGAGAGCTAGAGAGCAAAGATTATGCATACACACATAAAAAACATAACATACCTTCACCCCTGGGGGGTGAAGTCTTTATATACTGGGTCCACATGGGTTGGTGGAACAGTTCCTGGATCCTCGTTGTGATGGGATCCGTTTGCGTGTTTGGTTGATAAAATGCCACCAAACGGTAAGATTGCCTGCTTTTGTCTGAACCAGGGAGTGGTTGAACTAATATAACTGTTATAAGTCATAACCTCGTAAAATGCATAGTACGGTGGTGAGCTCCTTGGGGTTGTAATGTGGAAGTCGGCCTGACTAGGTAGCGGGCTGTCTGTAAGGTGTCGGGCTTCCAGGTGGCGGGCCGACTACTGACGAGCTTCCTGAGCTCATATACTTTAGATCCGACCTATTAAGAATGCCGAAGTGCCTTGGGACCGAGGTGGTCCTGGTGTGCCCTTGCGCTGAGGTAGTCTTGACCAAGGTGGTTCACCTATTCCGGCTGTGATCTGTAGTGGACTTGATATTGTTATCCTGGCCGCGATCAGATACCAGAGTGACTTCAGCTCGGGGTATCAGGGTACCTGAGGTTGCTTGGTAACGAACTGATCTGTCACTTGTGTCGAGTCATGTCCATGTGTCAATCTGATCATGTTGAGTTGTCACTCACGTCGAGTCACGTCCACGTGTCTCCCAATTACAAGGTCGGGCCAAATCATCCTTCATCAATTGCCCCCCACTCCCCGAGCCAGGGATCCTGATCTAGTGCGGGGAGTTCACGATGTGACAAGTGGATTTGGCTCGAAGTCCAGACCGCTCTATTAGACAAGTCGCGTGCGGTTTACGCGCGGACGTCACACGGTCTATCAATTCCTTGGATGCCAAAAAATGCTTTAAACTGTTTTTGATCTCGAGGGTCGTGTAGTCGGTTTTCTTAGGAGCAGCCAGATTGCTTTGATCTTGACCATTGCTTCTTCGGTACTGATGGAGGATGATTTGACCCGATCCCTTGAGACAAAGACACGTGGACCTGACTCAGCACGAGCAACAACTCAGCACCACAACCTAACTATGACTAAGTAACGAGCCTACAGGACATCTTGCTATGTCGTAGCTCGCTACAACACGAGCTTGAGGTCCCCTGAGCTACCGAAAGGGAATACTCCAAGACTATCCCAACTCGCGAGCTAGGGTAACCAACTCGCTCCAACACTTAGGTAGAAAAACTGCCCCAAAGAAAACCTTGAGAAGGGTCACCTCGAAGTACCCCTGGGAGCTCGCTACGAAGTAGCTCGTGATAAGATAGCTCGCTGCGTGACAGGGTAGCTTGCGACTAAGCAATGCGACTCTCTCAAGGAAGCTTCTATCTAACAAGACAGTACCTGTCAAACTGTGCCACGTCTCTCGACTGATGGCGCGGTCCCTGTCCTTTCGGCAGACCATACCCACGTCTCTTGACAGATGGTGGCATGTCTGTCCTCCCGGGACGTGTCACCCATCCAATTGGGTAGTACCCTACAGCGATCACCTGCGCAGCCCTGGCAGGTAATGGTTGCGACAGAAGCCCAGTGGAAGTTACGCCCGATTTGACAAGAACGCCTATATAAGAGCTCCTAGTTAAAGGGAAGCTCTCTCTCGAACATCAGAGATCCTATTTGAAACTTACTTGAGAACTCAGTGATCTAGCGTGACCTACATTCTTTGCTTTCTCCCCCAGCATTCTAACTTAAGCTTCAGAGTATTCCCGCCGGGAAAATCCCTCGGGAGTCCATCTTCTTCTTCTCAGGTGTCATCACAGATTGTTGTACTTAGCGTCCAACTATTGTTTTTGAGGAGCAGCTCGCGGCAGGGCTGCGCTTCCCTCTTCACCCTTTCCTAATAGAAGTAGTTAAGTTTTACAACATCACCATTGACCAGCTTCATCCAAACTCTATTCAGAACATAGTTTGTACTATTTCTTTGTTTCACGCCTATAATCGGCCTTTAACCCTTGACATCTCTCCCAGGCCTGGATTCAAAATCCTGTCCGGTTGCCCGAACAAGGTTCTGGCCTAGAAAAGACAGTACCTCATCGTCCATAACCCGGAAGGGTGGTCTTTTCCAACCCACTGGAGGGTGGCTACCCAGGACCCCGGGGTGATCTTGGATGCAAAGACCAGGGCAGTGATAAATTCTTGGAGGGACCTCGGCCTCGAGATGAAAAGCTTCTTGGCCGAGGAGACACTGGTGCAAGCTGGTCTGAGCCTTCCCGATAGGTTTCTTTTTTCGGGTACTTATTAAAAATGCTTTTTAAGTTCTTGATTAATTGCCTTGCTTTTTTGCAGTTACAATGCCAGAGGTCGATGCGGATAGCCTTCTGAGGAGTTCCCAAAAGGGGAAGAAACGGAAGGCCACAAAGAGACCTCATCGGGAAGTTGGGCCTTCAAACTCTGGACCCACCGAGGTCCTAGCCGTGGAGCCGATCTCCAATCAACCTCCCAGGGAGGAGGTCCGAATAGCAGCTCCCGTGTTGGTTGGGGGCGAGGACTGCGAGGGGTAAGCTCGTACCCAAGAGCCAGGAGGCTCGTCTATGCCCAAGGGGGCGAATTCTGAACCGGAGGGCGTTCCTGCAAGCACGCCAGGAAGCATAATGGATCACGAGCTTGCGATTCACAAGAGTCGGGATGTCGTCTACCACAAAGAGGTCGCGAGATGGGTTGACATGCCTCCAAAGCGACTCTTGGGACTAGCCGCTAGTTGATGTATGGTGGTAAGTATCCTGCCATCAATTCTCTCTTCTTTTTCTTTTTCTTTTTTACTGACCTTGGTCTTCTGTTGCTAGGCTAACTCTACTATTCACACGTTGGCTTTCCAATCTGCAATCCAGTCAAAGGAAGCTTGGGATGCCAAGGTGAAGGTGTGGAAGCTTCATCGCGAGCTGGGCCTATTTCGGGGCAAAGTACTTAAAGCCAAAAAGGGAGCTGAGGCCCAAAAGCTGATGATCTTGGCACACCAATTCTGGAATTTGATATCTTCAAATTGCTTACCGTTGTCAGAAATGAGCACTCGAGGTAGTCTGAAGCAGCATACTATGCTCTTCCAACAGAAGTTCTGTACAGTTCGAGTTATGATTGTTGCTAAGTGTTCCGCCTCTACCCATTCTGTAAAGTAATCCACTGCTACTACCAGGAATTTCCTCTGTCCTGTCGCTGGCGGGAATGGTCCAAGAATGTCAATTCCCCACTGCGAAGGGCCATGGGCTAGTGAGGTACTTCAAGTCGGCAGTAGGTTGGTGATGGATGTTGGTGTGCCTTTGGCATTTATCCCATTTCTTGACAAGCTCGAGTGCGTCTACCTTCATCATGGGCCACTAATATCCTTGTCGTAGCACTTTCTGAGCAAGAGCCCTGCCCCCAAAGTGTCTGCCACACAGGCCTTCATGAGTGTCGTGGAGAACGACCTCAGCCTCTGAAGGTCACAAGCAACGCAAGTAGGGGAGCATGTAGGATCTCTGGTAAAGCCATCCGTTTATCTGACGTACTTGGCTGCCCGTCACTTTACCCTTCTTGCCACATTGCGATCTGTAGGTTGGGTTCCGTGAAGTAGGTAGGTCGCGAGTGGGTCAATCCAGCTCGACTCTATTTGAATAACAAAAGCGACCTCTTCTACGCCCCCCCCCCCCCCCCCGAGAATGTTGGGCCGAGGTAAGTTCTCTATGTACATGGTCCTCATGGCATTGCTGCCCGTGCTGGCTAACCAGGATAGGGCATCGACCTCAGCATTCTCAGACCTTGGAATCTTCCTGATGAAGTATGACTGGAAGCGGCATAGAACCTCTCTGACTTTGGTAAATAATCAGTCATGGTGGGGTCGCGAGCTTCATAATCGCCAGTGACCTGGTGGACCACGAGCTGAGAGTCACTGCAGATAATGATGTGTTTTACATGTACCTCGTTTGCCAGTATGAGCCCGGCTAGCAATGCTTCGTACTCTGCTTCATTGTTGGATGCCACGAACTCGAACCGAAGTGCGTACTCCAGCTTTACCACACTTGGCCCGTGTAGAATGACGCTGGCTCCGCTTCCTTGCTGATTGGATGAGCTGTCTATATGGAGGATCCAGGGCTCCTCGTCCCATGTTGGCCCCACTCTAACCAGGGGTGGTGCCGCAATGGTCGAAGCCTCCTCTCTGTGCTCGAGCTCAATCAGTTCAGGAACTGCGGTGCTGAAGGTGCATTCTGCAATGAAGTCGGCCAAGGCTTGGGCCTTAATCACCATCCGAGGCTCATACTAGAGGTCGTATTCATTGATTTCAATGGCCCACTTCATCAGTCTGTCGAACACCTCGGGCTTGAGTAAGACTTGCCTCAGAGGTTTGTTGGTGAGAACGACGACTGTGTGGGCTTAGAAATATGGGCAAAGCTTTCGAGGTGCTATGATTAGTGCGTATGCCAACTTCTCGATCTCTGGGTACCTAGTTTCGGCATCTTGCAAAACTTTGCTCACATAGTAGATAGGTCGTTGCACTCGATCTACTTCCTTTATTAGTACCGAGCTGACCACCTCATCGCTCGCGGAGAGGTACAACTTTAAAACATCACCTTCCTCGGGTCGGGTTAGAACCGGGATGCTAGCTAGGTATTTCTTTAGCTCGTCAAAGGCGAGCTGGCACTCTTCAGTCCATTCAAAGTCTTTACTTTTCTTAATTGCTTTGAAAAAAGACAAGCAACAATCTGCTGACTTGGACATGAAGCGGCTTAGGGCAGCCATGCGGCCATTCAACCTTTGAACCTCTTTCAATTTGCGAGGTGGCTTCATATCCTAGATAGCCTTTATCTTTTTGGGGTTTGCTTCGATGCCATGTCGGTTAACTATGTAACCCAGGAATTTTCCTGAGGTGACACGAAAAACACAGTTGTTGGGGTTCAATTTCATACTATACTTGTGCAGAATTTCAAAAACACATTGCAGGTCACTTATTAAACAATTCAAAAATTGGGTTTTGACGACCATGTCGTCTACATAGCATTTAACCTTATTGCCGATCAATGGCTCAAACAGTTTGTTGACAAGGCTTTGAAAGGTTGCATCGGCATTTTTAGCCCAATGGGCATGACCTTATAATAATACAGTCCTAGCTTGGTTATGAATGTTGTTTTTTCCTCATCGATGGGGTCCATCTTGATCTGGTTATAGCTCGAGTATGCATCCAAAAAACTCAGCAACTCGTGCCCTGAGGTCGCGTCCACTAGACGGTCGATCTTAGGGAGTGGGAAACAATCATTCGGGCAAGCTCAATTCAGGTTGGTGTAACTGACGCACATGCATCATTTATCGTTGGCCTTTTTTACTAGAATGGGGTTAGCCACCCAGCTCGGGTAATGGACCTCCCTAATGAAATTGGCTGCGAGGAGTTTCCTGACATCCTCGTTGACTATCCTCTAGCGCTTCAGGGCAAGGTTGCGTTTTTTTCTGTCTAACTGCCCTGACTAAAGGATTAGTATTCAGTTTGTGAGTTATTATTTTTACATCTATACCGGGCATCTCTGCCGTGGACCATGCAAATATATCTAAATTTTTAAGTAAAAAGCTTACCAGCTAGGAACGGAGAGGCTCATCAATTATTGCTCCGATCTGGAGGGTCCTGGATGGATCTTCTGTTGAGGTTGAGATGTGGACTGTCCCTTCGGTTGGTGTAGCTCGCTCCTCGAAATACTCTACAGGTCGCTCTAGCTCAAGGTTGTCCGCCAGCTTGGCTTTCCCTTTGAGGGTGGCAACGTAACACCTACGGGACTCGAGCTGGTCGCCTCACACTACCCCAACTTTGAAGTCTGTGGGGAACTTCATAGCCCAGTAGTAGGTGGACACCAATGTGCAAAGCGCGTGGGTGATAGGCTGACCTATAATGGCGTTGTACGGGGAGGGAGTCGCAACCACCAAGAAAGTGTGCTCGAACCTTGCAATGCTAGGCCAGGTGCCGATCTCCACTAGTAATGAGATCACCCTAGGGGCTTGACTTCCTCTCCGCTAAAGCCTACCAGTGGAGTGCTTGTTGGTTTGAGGTCACCTTCCCGGAGCTGGAGCTTGTTGAACACGTCTTTGAACAGGATGTCTGTTGAACTGCCAGAGTCGACTAGCATGCGCTTCACCACGAAGTCGTTGACCCTCATCTTTATCACCAGTGCATCATCTTCCATGAAGAATATCAGGTCTTCGGGCTTAGGTCACTTCGGCAGATTCCGCTCTACGCATTCTAGTTCACGAACTGAGGACTCCCCTGCGGCCGAGGTGCAGCCCGCGACTATGGATCCGCCAATGATCTTGCTGATCATCCTGCAGATTGGTCTCTCCTCGGGCAACTGCCTTTGCGGTTGCTCGTTGTACTGGCTGCTGGGCTCGGGAGCATCTCTCCTTTGCTCCCCTTGCCGATCTGCCTGGTTTTTATTACTTTTTTGTACAAAATCTTTCAGGTACCCACGGCGGATGAGCTCTTCAATCTCGTTGCGGAGTTTTAGGCGTCCTTGATCGCCATGAGAATTTCCCCTCGCTTCGCGTTGAGGAGTGTGAAGTTCTTTCTTTGAACCGGGGGAGCTCGGGGATGAAAATCTGACATGTTCCCTCCCCTGGTTGGGGACTTGCTTTTAATTCTTTTGCTGCCACCATCATGCGACCTATCGTCTTCCCTCTTCCTCTTCTCTGTCGGGACTTCAGACCTTTGGTTCATCTCCTCTTTAGTCTCGATGAACTGATCAGCGAGCTTGAGGAATGCAATGATGTCCTTAGGCTTGTTCGCCACCACGTGCCACTTGAACTCCCTATGTGTGATTCTCTTCTTTGCTACCGCGAGTCTTACAACAGGATCCAAGTCCGGGATCAACAAACAAGTATCATTGAAGCGCTTAATGTAGCTTCGAAAGGACTCTCCTCCCCTATGGACTATGCTGAGGAGGCTTTCTTGTGACCTCGGACACTTCTTGCTAGTGATGAAGTGCGAGGTGAACAATTGTACGAGTTGCGCCCAACTTTTAACTATCTCGAGCACGAGGTTTCTGTACCATATGCGAGCTACCCCTTTGAAAGTTATGGAAAAGGCAATGCACATGCAAACTTTGTCAGCCCCAGCGAGGTGCATCTGGGACTAGAAAGAGTCTATGTGGTCATTGGGGTCGAAAGACCCGTCATATTTGTCCAATAGAGGCATTTTGAAGTCCTTTTGCCTTGGAATGGCTAAGAGCTCAGAGGACAAAGGGGTGGCACAAAGAGGAGGGGAGCGGTTTTTGCAACTTTCAAGCTCACCTCTGCCTTGCCTTTGGGCAGCCTGGGTCGGCTGGGTTCCGCAGCAGTGCGGCTGCCCTCCGTGTTGTCAGATGGTATCTTGGTCGGAAGTGATTCGGACTGCTGACGCTAGCTGCTACAGACAGAAAGGCCTTATCTTGAGTCCTCGGCTAGGACCTCAAACTGGTTTCCTGTGTTGAGTGGGCTGATTTATGTTGGGCCAATTTATGTTTAGTTTGTTTTCTTTTAAATTAAGAAGTTGTTGGGCCTTGGGCCCATTAGTCTTTTATTTTCAAAAGAATTGTAAGTACTTAGTTGAGTTGCCACCCTACTAGGGGCATCTTTGTAATATCCCATATTTAAGTTAATTATAAATAGAATGAGGGGCTGGCGGCTAGGGTTATTATCACTATCCTAGTCGACCTTCTTCTCCTTTTCTTCCCTTTCCTCTGTCTATTGCTGAAACCCCCAACTTTCCCCTCTTCCTTTCACAAGAAGTTTGGCCGAAATCAACACATAAGGCTTTCTACTTCCTGCAAGTGTGCCTTCAAGTTGCGAGGCCCGAGGTGAACTTGTTCTGGTGGGTCGAGTATCTCTTGACCTGCTTACTTGCTGGGAGACAAGAGGAACTTATCTTTCCTTCCTGCCACAAGGCGAGACCTGGGAGGTCTCCCCTCAGAAAGGATGGTTGTTCTGGTGGTGAGGCTTGCTCGGGGTGATTGGACACTGAGGTGGGGTTGGTTGTTGGTCCTGCTGCAGCGATGGGAACTGCTGCTGGTACATGTGGTGCAGAACTTACTGTTGGTAATGATGGAACTGTTGGACCTGCTGCATTTGGGCTTGAATAGCCCATACACGGTGTACCAGGTCACTTAGTTGGTTATGTTCAACTCCAAGGGAAACTGCAGAGGGTTCAATGGAAGTCGCACCCACTACAAGGTGAAGTGGGGCGTTCACAAACACAGTTGGCTGAGGCATAGTCAGTGCTGGGATCCCACCCGCGAAGAGTGGTACGGTAAGTTGACCTATGCTGAAAAACGGGAACTGAGGTTGCCCCCGGAGACGTTTGCTTTGTTGTGTTGTTCGGCGTTGCTAGAAGAAGCCATGAATTTGATTCTGAATTTGAGGTTTTGGAATGGAGATAAAAAGCTTTTAGTAACGATTTCCCACAAACGGCGCCAAATGATGTGTCATAATCCGGCTGCTCCTTGCTGGAGACGATCTGGCTGCCAGCAACGACAAGTATTGAGGTTCCTGTAAGAAATGAGTCAAAGATCCCAGGGTGGCTTACCCGGCGGGGACGCTCCGGGGGCTAAGTTAGCAAAGTATAGAGAACTTGAAGATGACAATAGAGAATTAGAGAGCTAGAGAGCAAAGATTACTCATACACACATAAAAAACATAACATACCTTCGCCCCTGGGGGGTGAAGTCTTTATATACTGGGTCCACATGGGTTGGTGGAACAGTTCCTGGATCCTCACTGTGATGGGATCCGTTTGCGTGTTTGGTGGGTAAAATGCCACCAAATGGTAAGATTGCCCGCTTCCATCTGAACCGGGGAGTGGGTGAACTAATATAGTCGTTATAAGTCATAATCCTGTAAAATGCAGAGTACGGTGGTGAGTTCCTCAGGGTTGTAATGCGAAAGTCGGCCTGACTAGGTAGCGGGTTGTCTATAAGGTGCTAGGCTTCCTGGTGGCAGGTCGACTGGTGACGAGCTTCCTGAGCTCGTGTTCTTTAGATCCGACCCGTTAAGAACGCCGAAGTGCCTTGGGACCCAGGTGGTCCTGGTGTGCCCTTGCACCGAGGTATACTTGTCCTGAGGTAGTCTTGACCGAGGTGGTTCACCTGTTCCGGGTGCGATCTGTAGTGGACTTGATATCGTTATCCTGGCCGCGATCCGATACCGGGGTGACTTCAGCTCAGGGTATCACGGTACCCGAGGTTGCTTGGTAATAAACTGATCTGTCACTTGTATCGAGTCATGTCCACGTGCCGATCTAATCATGTTGAGTTGTCGCTCACGTCGAGTCACGTCCACATGTCTCCCAATTACAAGGTCGGGCCAAATCCTCCTTCATCAGTTTGGTTGCCATTAATCCAGCCCATTTACTTTGAATAGTATACTACCTATTACTTATAATTAATAATTTCATTTTATTTTATTATAACTCATACCAAAATGAATTAATTATTTTCGTTATTAATTAAAAATTCCCAAACAATATTACTATTGTTAATAATTAATAATTTTCACTTTAGTAACATTTTTTGGATTAATTACTAATATTGTCAACAATTTAATAATACCTTACCAAAATTAATTAATTCTTTTTAGGATTAATTGAAAAACACCAAAATTCACTTAAAGTCTATTATTTATATCCATGATTTATTAAAAATTTCCAAAAATTAATACCAAAATATATTACTATTTTTAATATTTAATATTAGTGATATATTAATAATTCATGATCAATTAATTATTGATATATTACCAACAAATTAAATAATTACCAATAATAATTAAATTTTTTACCAATTAATATTAAAATTTAAAAATTAATAAAATTTTCATGAATAATTAAATTGATTATTAAATTAACTATTATTAATGTTAATAACAGTAATATTTTATAAATTAAGAATTATAAAGTTTATTAATTTATAATTTAGAATTATTATTTATAATTATAAATTTATTAATATTTTTTAAATATTAATTATAAAATTTTAAAAATAAGTATTAACTATTTTTTGAGTAAATAAAAAATACCATAAAATATTACTATTATTAGTAATTAATATTACTATTAGTAACTAGAAATTAAACTTAGTGCTATTAATTACTAGTGAGGACCCTACGATGCACAAGTTTTGTTAAAAGAATTTGAGGCAAAAGGAGATATGGGTGTACCTTGGGTTGGGTGGGCCTAATTTGAGCCCAACCTAGTTCAACCGAAGCTTTTGCACAAGTTGGGCTTGAGTTTTTGAACTTCAAGTTGGGTTTAGGCCAAGAAAATTAAGGCTCACCTAAACTCAGTTTGGCTTTGGGTTGAGCCCTCGAGTAATTTAAGCTTGACCCAATTCAATTTGAGCCTATGCCAACATTTTAAGATATACATATCTGCATATTATCAATATATTCTACTTGTAAATTGGGCTATAAAGCTCAATACACCCAAGCCCAAGTCTAGCTTAAGATGTTACGTTAAGCTTGGATTGGGCCTAAGTTGGTAAACTCGGGCCTGTGTTAGTAAATTATCAGTAATTATTGAAAATTATCACTAATTTTTCTCTTACCAACTTAGGCCTAACCCGACCTTTAACCCAACATCTTGAGCTAGGCTTGGGATTGGACGTGTTGAGCTTTGTAGCCCAATTTATAAGCTTATAATATGTAGATATATATATATTACAAAATGTTGGGCAGGTTTGAATTGATCGAATTAGACTTGGGCTGTTCAAGCCCAACCTAAATTTAGGTTAGACTTGAATTAAGCCCAACTTGAAGTTGAAAACTCAAACTCAACCTATACAAAATCTTTAGTAGAGTTGGATCGGGTTAGGACCTCTCAAGGTGCACCCCTAATTTCTTTTCCCTCAAGTTCTTTTAACAAAGCCCATAGGATGAAAGGCCTAAAACTCGGTCCAGCCCAGGTCCAATTAGAGATCACCATGGATGCTTTGTTTATGTGAGAAGAGCTAACTACTCACTCCCAGCTCAGGCCTTTGTCGAAGGGCTTCGTTCTAGGACTTCCATTCCGTCTGGCCTTGTATATAATATCCCCAGTTTTCTATCTAGGAATTTGTAGCCGAGTTTGATGGTGAATGGAATTTGCCTTTTAGTCTTTTTAAAATAATTTTTTTTAAAGGCTGGTAAAATGTTGAATTAAATTGGTTGACATGATTAAATCATGCTTGGTTTTTGTAGTAGATGATCCTCGTCCATTGGTGCAGTGAGACCCAAAATGTCAACAGATGGAGAGCTAAAAGAGACAACCTCAATCAACCATGTTTAGTTTAAGCACTCAAAGCCTAAATAACATGGGAAGAGTGAGTGGTAAGTAGAGTCTGGCAGTCAGGTCTGGTCTAATACTAAATAAATACTTTTGTGTTAGGGTAATCGTTAAAATGAAGCTTTTCCTAACCATTGATTTGGTATTTATTTTTTGTTCCACTTAGGTAGCGTCTAGCTATCGATAAATACCAGAAAAATGTTTATTAACCATTTTTTCTCAATTTTAAAAATAAATAAAATACAAATATTTATTTAATAAATGCCCACAGAATCAAACATATGCTTGGTCTGGTTGGATTGGCGCTGCATAGTACCCAGTTGATAAGGTATCTTTCTGACAATAACCGACACTTGGGATCAAATCCCGCCTGCACCACGGTTAGAATGGACACAGGTCTGCCTGAACCCAGTCCAAACTCAATCAAGCTCCAAAATAGAGACCATCCCAACCTTTGAGGTCTGGGCAGGGTAATTCTGGCCCAATATATACAAGCTACGGTCCAAGCAAGATTGCTAGATATGAACTCTTTGGTTATATGGGTTTAATGGGTTCAATGCTGCATAACACAACTAATGTTTTTCTTTAGCAAAACTACATAATTAATGCTTGATTGTGAGTAAAGCAAGCTTTCTTACGTGTCAACTAATTAACAGAATCAGAAACATCAAAATTTGAAGTGAAGTATTTTCTGATGACCCAGAACTAGTTCTCAAACCTTAGCATCTAGAGCACATATATAAAGCTCAATCAGGCCTTCTCATGTGCTATGATAAATCACTTTCCTTCAATTTCAGAAGATGTAATCTTCATCTTAGATGATTCAGAGCCCGTCTCCATTTCTCCTCCATTTGTTGTTTTTGGTATGAGCTTTTTTGCCTCCTTTATCCTTCCCCATAGAAAAGCATAGAGCCCAACTATAATCATAAACATGCCAATTAACCTGCAAATTACATCAAATCCTGTGGTCAGAGCCTTCAAGTGTTAGAGAAAGGAAACTACAGATGGATTAGGGTTGTATCAAATTGCAGGAGGGAGGGATACTGACGTCCCAATACTAATAGCCTGGCCGAAGAAAAGGAACTCAGAGAAAGCCACAAAGATGAGGCATAACGGACTGAACATGGGGGGATAAGTTGGTCCCTGATTGGTAACTACCCAGGAGACAATGCAGAACTTGGCACCTGTGCCCAATGCTCCCTGTGGCATTAATCAACATTAGAGTGAGAATTGCATTAACCATCTTTTAGGTTTAGTTTGGGAAGAGTACAAATACATACAAAATAATATAGAATACAAAGTTTTGCGCTTCACATAAAAGAGATTTGTTGCAACTTGAAAGGGTAGATAAAACGGACATGGATTGAAGTAGTAAGAAATGATTTGGAGGGTGTTTGAGAACGTGGTTGCTAGGTGTGGATTTGAGCCAACTCGAGCCGAATATTTGGCTATTCGAACTCGACTTGCTGAAACTATGTTAAATAAAAAAACATACATATAAAAATTATTTTTATTTTACATACAAAAAATAAGAATTATAAAAATTATTTACTATTACACATAAAAAATAAAAATATTATATATAAAATGTTATTATATAAAATAAAAATTATATATATTATACTAGGCTCGTGAGCCTTACGAGTCGAGCTTCATTAGGCTTGAACTCAGTTTAAACCGAGCCGAGCCAAGTTGAGCTTTTTATAAGATGAACTCGAATAACTCGTGAAAAGCTATTAAAAGGCGGCCACAAATCATTTATACACGTCATATGAAATTAGGTCATTTCATTGCATGTTTATTTCAAAGTATCAATTCTCTGAAACTCGCAAAATCCTGTATCCAGAGTTTTTAACATACAATACTCTTTTCTTTTTTCAGTTTGATAAATTCACAAATATATTAAGATAGATATTAACAATATTTAAACCTATTTAAAGGCCCTAACTTAGTGTCTCAATGACCCTGAAAACCGATATGTGTTGATATTTGGAAGCATAATTGCATAATAAAATCCAAAAAGCAAAGTAAATCTGTTAATTCTGAAGAGAATAAATGGAGATTAAGAAGATGCATGCATTTACTTTATCATATCAGAACCAAATAAAGTATTTGATTCGGTGGCTTTCAAAAGCTCCAACATTAGTTGACTATATGATTTTGATCTGGCTTTACCAAAAAAAAAAAAAAAATCAAAGGAAGGAATCGTATATATACCGAGTAAATTATTGTAAGTAGCTCCAAATTCCATCTTAACTCCCATGCAGCCTTGCTTCTATTTATCAATAATCCTACCACAGTCGATTGCAAGCACCCTACAGCGCAAGTTAGCGTTGTTGCCCAATATTTTGAAGGGTATACTTTGAACAGTCTTACCTGTACAACAAATATAAATTATATTAATCTAAATATTATATATCGTTAATATTTACTTGCATATATGTATAGTACGTACTCTTACACTAGTTACAACGATGGTGTTTCTAATGCTACAAGTTAATTAAATAACATCTACTATTGAAACATTTATAGCCTAAAATCATGTTTCAAAGTATTAATACAGATGATATATGCAAAAAATTCCATGTCACACGATTCTAAACATCTATATGAGATGAAAACTAAAATCTTTCAGAATGATTTTTTGATTTCTACATTTTATTTATTTTTTTTTCATGTATCGCCCACCCCGAAAACGATATATATTTATACTTTGAACCATGGTTCAGAATCAAGAAATTAGCCTTGGAGTGAAGAAGAAATGGAACAATTGGAAACCATAGTCTCTACTAGACTGAAGAGATCAATATGATAGAGTAGTCTCATACCTGTAATACATACCAAAAAGAGACGCTCAACAAACTGCCAAGGAGCATGAGCGAACCACGAGCCCAACTGTTGCTGTAAGCTTTGATGATGGGGTGGTTCTGGGAAAGAGATGGGCGAATGTGAAATGTCTTTCCCTTGTAAAGGCTGAAAACTAATGCTCCACCAACACAAAGTATCACTCCTCCTATCTTCAACCTCCCTTCTTTGCTTCTTAATCCCAATTTCTCTATCCTTTTTGCACCAAACAAGCCATAAAAGAAATTAGCAGTAGATGCTAGATAGTTTCGTCAACATGCATAACTATGAAAGAGTGGTTTGATCAGTTGAGAACCTTCCATTTTTCTCTTTATTGACCAAAAATACCCTTGACCCAGTTCATGAATTGGTGTGGTTTTTTACTTGTTTTAGGATTTTTGTTTCACATAATAGTGAGAAGGATATCCTTGTTTGCCCCAAAAGAAATTACCAGTAGATAATGACAACATGCATACTGCTAATCAAAATGGCAAATGTAATGGGAAGGATGGTTTGGTCAGTTGAGAGCTTTCCGTTTTTCCCTTTATTGACCAAAATACCCTCGACCCAGTTCCTGAATTCTTGTGGTTTTTTACTTGTTTTGAGAATGAGGTTACGATTTACTTACCCAGCTGTCACAGACATGGCGAAGGTGACGATAGGAGCCATATTGAGGAAACTAACGCTATATGTGGCCGAGGTAGCTGCCAGCCCATAGTAGTACAACCCCATTCCAATTGTCACCCTATGGAAAAACACAAAATGGGCCCATCGAGTGGGCCCTACTACGTAAGAAGGAATGAATTGTGGACATAGGTTAGCACAAAGTAGGCCCATTTGAGGGGGTCTTAAACGTCAAATCGGACCCATTTCATCATTTACCCGCATAAGGCGTTGGTGAAAATCCAAAACGAAGCAGCCCAACTGATCCTTCTTTCCATACCTCTATTGAGAATTTGAAATTAAAACAGTGAAAAGAGAAGAAACAATCACATACTCAGATAGAAAATGAATATATGAAAGAAAGGAATGAAGAAACAAAGAATAAGGGAGGGGCGAGAGTACTTCTCCATGAAGAAGGCAAATGGAGCAACGAAAATGGCTGCAACCAAATGCCTGTAAGCAATCACAGCAAAAACGAAAGACCCTTGACTCAGTATCACACGCGACAACAGTTGCAGCCCCGTCAGCGCCACCTCTACAAACAACATGCCCAGCGCCCACTGTGATTTCTGAAGCCAACCCTTACTACCCATCTTCTCACTCCCTCTCTCTCCACCGAAACCAAAGGACTTAAATAGCAGAAATGAGAGAGAGAGAGAGAGAGAGAGAGATGGGCAAAGTTTTAAGCATAAAAATGGCAGAATTTTAAGCAAAGAAGTTAAGAAGGTGAGGGTGAGTTAATGTGGTCATTGGGAAAAGAATCGTGAACTTCTGGTATAGATGTCGACAGCTATGGAATTCAATAACATTCTTTTCCTTTTTCATTTGGAATGCACAAATGGGCATATTATACAGCATTCTGAAAGAAGGGTTGTTATTGCAACAGATAAGGTATTACCCAATTGGGTGGATCTACTATTACTCCACTTTTTGCTGTTGCCACTACTGTGGCCCCATTTTGTTAATAAGATCATTCCACTGGCATCCGTGGCAGCTCCTAAATTCTATTCTTTTATCTATTAATTTGGTGGCAACATTGCAGTCATTTAATGATTTGCCCAACTTAAGCAAAGTCAGTATAATCATCACTACTTACTAGGGAAGGGGGTTCCAAGTTGATCTGGGTGGAAAGGGATCCAAGGTAACATAAAAACCCTTCTCCTTAACCTGATGTGGTGGTGGGCACACTCTCACAAAAGCCCTCCATTCCAAGTGGAGGCATGGGACCTAACCTGTATAATGGCAGTCTCATTGTGGTAGGGCTAATAGACCTCATGTGCACCCTTCTCTGCCCCCTCCTGAATCCCCAATTATGTAATACCACAAAAACAAAAAAGAAAGAAATTCAATCTCTCACTTTGTGTTCATGGATGGGATGGTGTAGAGCATATTATTGGTTGGGCAATCATCCTATTGAGCCAATCCAAATTCAACAAAGTAATCGATGGGTGAAGACATGAGTGGTAATTCTAATACTTCACTCAGTTACATTTCTGCCATCCTTTTCAAAGGTGCATCATGCATCATGCATTATGATATGCATATATTTGACATTCTTTCTATTGGTATACTATTCAAATCATAAGTGAAGAAATATAATTATTTTGGGGCCACCAAATAAGATTTCAAGTCAGACCTGATGGATACTCATTAGCGGAATCCATTGTTGGGATCTCAATTGGAGAGTACCTTCGTGTTTGTTCGTAAGTACAGACAACTCTAAATGCAGCATGTGGTCTGTTTTTTTGGTAGAAAGCAAAGCAAAGGCCATACAACATGATAAATATATGGCTCCCCTCCAACCAAATGCATACATATTAATTTTCAAGTTTCGGGTAGGAGCCAAGTAATGTGAGTTGGGATTTCCTGCACTTGGTTTCGTGTATGCCGGGGAGCACTTCCAATCGGATTTTAACACGCTGTGGTTCACATGAACATCTGGCTCACATGTGTCATAAAAACCCCTAAAAATCTTAACTCTACCCTACTGAACTAAAAAAAACCCTAAAATTAAATAAAAAAAACCAAAAAAGATGTGAATTTATCTTCTTCCCCAACTCGACAACTAGAGAGTGATGGCTGGTTCTACACCCACTATTCCTCTCCTCTCTCGCCCTCTTCCTATCTATTGTTTCCGTTTAATTTGGATTCAGCCACGTTTAATTTGGATTCCCCCTTCATATTCTAATTTCCCTAATAATCGGCTTAGACTAGGGAGCTAAGACGGTAATGGTAGTAGACTTGCCATTTTGGAGAGCGAAGCGTGTTGTTCTGATGTGCTGCCGGATTGCACCTCCGGCTGTACTGTGAAGTTGCAGTTGTTGATAATAGTTAATGTCTTTAATAATACCCCTGTAGAAACTGAAGCAAAATAAAACAAAGAATATAAATCCAAATCGAGAAATGAAATATGCGCAGAGTCGTCGTTGACACAGGTTCTTATACTGCATTACTTGAAACAAGCGCAGTAAGAATAACATAAGGCAAGAAAAAACACAAAGAACGTTAAGCTAGGCCAAACCGTGAAATAGCTTCATATTGGCTGCTTTAAATTGTCAACAACCATAGAAGATTTTGAAACTTAAATGAAGATTCAATCTACCCAAGCGGTTAGTTCCCCATTAGGCACTAGCTCTTTTTTTCTTCAGAGCATTTGTCAATGTTGTTTGGATGCCATAGTGAATGATCAAATAAGAGAGTGATCTTCTGAGTACCAACTTCTGTTACCCAGAGATGGAAAAGAATTGAAGGGTGTATCCGTGAAGCTGGCCGCCGCTCTTTAGTTGTCGAGTTGGAGAAGATGAGTAGTTCTCTTTTTCATTTTTTAATTTCAAAAAATGTTTTATAAAATTATAAGAGAAGAAAGTTCTGTGCATAAAATGATTAATAACATAGGAGGATGAGATGTTAATCCCGACTTTCTTATCCCTGCTGTGCTCTTTCATTTTGAATCAATTATTTCAAAATTCGAAAAAACCAAGATGCTGGTCAAGTAGCCCAATGTACTAATATAATAATATTTGCTGGTAGCCCATCCAGAGATTGCATAAACCTGTGGTAGCACATCAGTCTTTGTTTTTCCTTTTTGATGGCATGGTAAATCAGTAATGAATTGTTAATTCAATATATTTTACAAAAGTGGCGTTATGCATTTAAAATTTACATGAACTTTTACTAAAGATGACAATGAACCCCATCCCCCTAGTAAGAATGTAATTTTCATCAGAGAAGTTGATACATTTTTACATTGGTCATTATCCATCAATATATTAAAAAAATAAAATAAATATGGACAACCAAACCATTTCCTAGTATGCAAAGCAATCCCTCACAAGGACTTGTACTGCTCAATCAAATGGGAGGCATGGAGACGCGATGTAGGGACTATAGTGCACCCTAAATTCTGAAGATAAGCTATCTGCAACCAAAAATGATGGTTGAAAACACACAAGACTAGAAATGGTGCTAGAAAAAGAGAGGACCACCAATAGTTGGAAATCAAATGCAGACTTAGATAACATGAACACGTCAAAATAATGAATGGATATGGGAATTGAAAGAAAAATCAAGTCCTATTAGCAAACTATGCTAGGATCCGACATAT
Organism: Nelumbo lutea; assembly: GCF_056320005.1. Taxonomy (NCBI): domain Eukaryota; kingdom Viridiplantae; phylum Streptophyta; class Magnoliopsida; order Proteales; family Nelumbonaceae; genus Nelumbo; species Nelumbo lutea. The sequence continues at coordinate 206,466,558 of NC_142684.1, forward strand.
CAACTAATGTCAGGACGATTTGAAAAACTTCTTAAATACTCTTTTTCATTAATCTTATTTCATCCGTAACTACTATAAACAAGCATGGCAAAATCCAAAGAGACTTTCTTGTACTCACAAGACTTATCAAATAAGAAAAATCTTTTCCTTCTCCAACATACAGCATATCCCTCTAGAAAAGATAATCCGTAGTAGTTCTGTATACATTTATGACGATATTGTAGAATGTAGAGATAGTCGTTCACAAAAATGCTCCAGGATAAAAGATCAGATTGAATGCCAGATCAGCAATAATGTCTATAAAGTATAAACCAAATAAGGGATTTGTTATAAATCGGATTTGGTCCTCACAGCCTTTGCAGCCGAGCATTGGGAACATCTCCTTGTATATATTTTTTTTCATGGGGAGGTATTCTCATTGCACGGTTGCAAGGGACTGTGAGGACTTTGTGAGGATGATCCTGTGAGGACCAGATCCAATTTACATTTCATGATTGCTTTCCAAAAGCAGTGCATTTAAATGAGTAAACAAAAGGAGTACAAGGTTGGAGAAACAAATAAAAGCAGTGCATTGATGGGTAAGTTCAGCAGAAAGCTTTTTGGACAGAACATGGATTAGAGATCAACCTCTAAATGAGCTATGTCTAAGTCTGTATTTGCTGGCTCAGAACAAGGAAGATCCTATGAACGAGTATTATGCAAGGCTGGGGAATGAAGGAGTTCTAATGTGAAGGAATCTAAAGTGACTAGGAAAGCTCAAGACCTCCAATGAGTCCTGCTCACATTAGGAGTTTTCTTCAAGGGAGACTGCATCCTGAACCAGAACAGAATTAAGAGGGGAGGGGGGGCTTCTCTATGATTTCATTACTCCCAACCTTACATTTCAGTTACATTACAAGTACTGGACCTGTTTGAGAGGACCCTGACTATGCACAAACCTGATGGGCCAGGCTCGGTTTGAACCATCCTTCTTAACAACCTCATATATCTGCTAGAAGTGCTGCAACGGACCAATTGATCCATCTACTCAAGACAGCATGAGATGGAATTTAGAAACATCAGGAATATTCACTGTGAAATCCTTCTTCAGATTCTTGATTCCATTTAACATAGAGAAAGTCCGATGGTAAGATATTTAGCCTACTGCATATGGTCCCATTTCTTGCGGTTCTTCAGGCAGTTTACAGAATTTCCTCGAGAGTTGGAAAGCCTTATTGCAACCTGACCTGGCTAAGATATTTAGCAGTAGAAGAAACAAGTTGTGGTCCTTGACTCCTGACACCAAATGGTGGGTTATCTGGTTATAAAGGAAAAACAGAATATTCTGCCAGTCAGGTTTAGAGGTTGATAGTTTGACTGCAAAGGTGGACAATTAACTACTTGATTGGGCAAGAGTGAATTCAAGGGCTTGAAGCAGTAACAGTTTCCTAATCAGTGGGATAGAATTCTTTTTGGGGATGCTGTAAATGAGCGACCAACAGATGTTTTTCGTTTAGTTAGTAATACTTTTTGTTTATCATTCAACTTTGTACAGTGGCTTGGTACACCAAGGCTCTGATGTGTATCTTGATTCTTCTTCAGTTAATACAATACAATTTGTACTTTTCAAAAAAAAAAAAAGTCCTCAGTTCATATTCGTAAAGAGAAGAAATGCAAAAATAAGAAGATTGAACTTAAAAACCCAACAAACTGAAGATCCCTAACCTGTTTAGATGTAGCTTCTGACGACCCCATTGCATTTTCAATTCTCAGTTTCTGGAAATGCTCCTAATAGCAAAGTAAATAGTACATAGAATAAGGATCGTGCAAGAGCATGCATACATTTGACAGGAATTGAAATAAACCTACTTATTTATCTCCGTGTATCTCAAATTCTATACCAGAAGCACCCTGATATTTCCGTGTAAAGCATCCAAGCCTATTTGAATCATGTCAAAATGCAACCACCACATCTTATAAGACAATATATTTGCCATTCTTTAATATATGCATACAGAACCACTACCCAGTGATAGTCCTGATTATCCAGGATCCTGGGAGGAATAGACTGGATATAGACCTAAAATTTGGATTTTTTTTTCCCCTTCTTCTTCGTTTGCAGAGTGGCTGTCCTTAGACAAGAAATGCCTAGATGACAAGGCCTCCATGAAAGGTTGTTTCACTCAAGCACCTAACGATTTTATGCACAGTGCTATGAAATATTCTTATATTCTTTATTTCTGAGGCTACAATAAAAAATAGGCATTATTAAACTTAGTTATTCATTTTGTGGGATTATCACTAGATTCCTTTTATTATTTTCTTATTTGTTAAGGTTCAATAAACAAAAGTGTCGGTGTAGGCAGTCTTCAACCCTCAAAGATTTCAAAAACTAAACCGATAAGGAAAAACTTAACTATGTTGATTTACTATGTTTCAGATGAAGTTTACACTTTTTTATGAAGATTATAGATAATTACTTGTGAAAAATGGTCGGTGGTTATATTGAACCTAGGGAATTACCATAGGATTAATTGTTACTAAAATAAAACATCACCTAGGCGACACCTTGGCACCTTGAATACTATGTTCCCATACTTGTATCCAAGATTTTACCATTTTCAAAGCAGTGGCCCCTATTTGTTTAAACATTTGTGTACACATTGCAAATAAAAGAAATCCTTATCTATATGAATAATAACATCAATCTCTGTGAAAACTTGCTTCCTTCTGTCTGAACTCATGGCTGACAAAACAACCACCGCACATTTTCTTTCTTATTGTAATTTATATGACTACAGGATCAATTAGAAATAGAAACTTATAATCGTGCAAAAAGGCTACTCTTTCCATCTTACTTTTGCTTTAGAATCAGTGTTTTAAAGGTGCAAGGCACAAAAAATGTGCAGGGGTCAATTTGCGCCTGAGGCACAAGGTGCAAGGCGAGGCACACGCCTTTTGAAGCAAGGCGCAAAAATACAAAAAAAAAATGCTAAAAAATAAAAAATATGTCTGAAATTTTAAAAAAATGTCAAAAATTAAAAAAAAATAAAAATATATATATTAAACATAATATTACTAAAAAATATAAAGTTAAATTTTAAGATAATGTTTTCAAGCATATTCAAATGAAAATTTAAAAATAAAATCAAAGATATAAAACATTTTCAAGCATGTAAAACCTCTAATCTCTTTTTTCACTCAATTGCAGTACTTTACATAGCTAATGTAATGTTAAACATATAACAATCCTGATTCTACGAGCCACCTTTGTGCCACTCCCCTTGAGGCAAGCCCAAACAAGTCCACGTTAGGTCTTAAATTCTTAATTTTCATGCAAAAAATAATGATTTTATAGTTTTAACTGCTTTTTAAGAAGACATTTTATTAGGATGAATGAATGAACAACATTACCAAATTGAGGGTTCTCGGACCTTTGGTGAGCGAGCAAAGCGAGAGAATTTCTTTTTATTATTTTATTACAAAATAGACATTATTAAAGAAAAATATTCATTTTTGTGTTTATAAACACATTTCTTCCATAAGGGAAGAACTTAAAATTTTGTCTAATCAACACATTTCTTCCATAAGGGAAGAACTTAAAATTTTGTCTAATCAACACATTTCTTCCACATCATCATCATCTTCTTTTCCTATAACAAAAATAGGGGTTCAGCCCTATATTTTTTGAATTTTCTTTCCTTCCTTCTTTTTCTTCTTTTTCTTCTCATAAACATGAAGTTTATAATTTTCTTATGAAAATTATGGATAGTTATTAAAGAAAGTTGGTTATGGAACCTAGGGAACTACCCTAGGATATGTGATTTTTACTTAAAACAATCCATCGTTTAGGCAACCAGGCAACAAAGCGTCCCATTGTTGCCTAGCCTCACCTTGGCGCCTTGAAAACTATACACCAAAATTTTCTGTTATAATAAATATGAAATCCTCAGGCTTCTTCAAAAGTTCAAGAGGCATTCGCCAGGGTGATCCCTTGTCTGCTCTCCTCTTCCTTTGTATAATGGAGGTCCTGACCCAATTCATCAATAATGCAGGGCAGGCAGGTCTCTGGGAAGGTTTTGAAATTATTCCAGGGGGTGAAAGGGTCAATGTACTCCACTTTGTGGATGATACACTTTGTTTCATTAATGCTTTGATCTCTCAATTAGAAACACTAGTGGGAATCTTCTCTTGGTTTGAAGTGGTAACAGGGCTGATGTTGAACTTGGGGAAATCTTCTCACATTCTGATGGACAGGGTTGAGGACAATGATCTATGGGCAGAAACTCTTCGATGTAAGGTGAATAATCTTCTTACCACCTATCTTGGTTTGCCTTTGGGTGCAAACTAAGATAGGTGGAAACCAAGTTTTTTTCTACAACAATTTGCGAGCCAGTGATGGAAAGACTAGAAAGGAAACTTACATCTTGGAAGGAAAAATATTTATCAAAAGGGGGAAGAATGACCTTTATCAGAAGTACTCTCGCAAATCTACCAACGTACTACCTCTCCTTCTTCCTTAAACCAAGCTCAATAGCTAAGAGAATAGAAAAATTGCAAAAGAACTTCCTATGGAAAGCATGGGAAGAAGAGAAGAAAATCCACATGATATCTTGGGATAAAATTTGCACTCCACAGGATTCAGGTGGTCTGGGTCTAAGAAGAATTAAAACTTTCAGCACAGCCTTAAAAGGAGTGGGATTCCAGTTAGGAGATGGGGGTGGAGCTCGTTTTTTGAAGAACAATTTGTTAAACGATGTATCTTTGGAAGAGAGATTCCCCCTTTTGTTCTCAGTGGCTGACTCTTTCAAGTTAGTTCGAGATGAAGTGGTGTGGAAGCCTAAATTCTGAAGGGATTTTCAAGACTGGGAAGTGGCTGAAGTTGTGAACCTGCTGAGTAGCCTAAATAGTTTCTCCTTCCACCCCCAGTCAAGAGACCAATGGACCTGGACCTGGACAGCTGATGGAAATTTCTCAATCAGATCTTTTGCATGAGCTGACTAGGGGTGAGCATTATTCGGTTAAAACCAAATAACTGAACCAAAAATTTTGGTTTCGCCTTTTTGGGTTTTTGGTTAAATCGGTTCCGTTTTTCGGCTTTTGGCTATTTCGGTTTTCAGTTTCGGTTTTTGAAATTAGAATTCCAGTTAACTGAATTAACCAAACTTTTTATTATTATATGTAATATATAATATGTAATATGTAACATATAATATAATATATAATATACTGAAATTTGATTTCATAATATATATTTTAAAAATATAATAGAGTATATATTATTAAAATTCGGTTTTAACTGAAATAACCGAACTGAAAATTTCGGTTTTGGTTATTTCAGTTTTTCTAAATTTCGGTTCGGTTTTTTATTTTTTTAATTCAGTTTTTTAAATTTTGGTTTATTCCGTTCGGTTTTTAACTGAATAAACCGAATGCACACCCCTAGAGCTGACTGGCAATAGGAATGCAGACTTCCCTTGTAAGCAAATCTAGATCCCTTCATCCCCATCTAAAATCAATTTCTTGATCTGGACCTCAGCACTAGGAAAATGCCTAACAAGAAGCAACCTGGCTAAGAAGGGATTCAGTTTAGAGGACCTAAGTTGTGGAATTTGTGGTCTGGTCCAGGAATCCATGGACCACCTCTGCATTCATTGCAAGCTTTCTTGGAAAATATGATCCCATTTCCTCTCTGCTGTGGGTGTTTGCGGGGTAATGCCGAGCACAGTAAAGGATCTGTTACAAAGCTGGCACCTCCTGGGCTATCAAAGAAAGACAATTACATTTGGAGATCTATCCCAGCAGCAGTAATCAGCACTTTATGGTCAGAGAGAAATGACAAAATTTATAGAAAATAGAAGAGCCCTAAGGTGTTGATGCAATTTATTTTTGGCTGCGTTCTGTAATCAGAACTCAGCTCTTGGTTATCAGTCCTACCCGAGTTCTGTTATCAGAATATGTTTCTGATTCTTAATTTAGTTAGTTCAAGGGATCTCTGATCTTTTCCTGAGGGGGGATCTGGTTTATGGTTCTTCCCTCTTTGTATGACTATTTTTCTCATTAGGCTCAGTTTGGAAGGAGTACAAATACAAATATGTAGAGTGCAAAACTATGTATTTTGTATTATTTTGTATGTATTTGTACTGTACATATTTGTATTTCTACTCCTTCCAAACTGAACCATAATAGAATTTACCTTCCAAACTGGGGGGACCACACAATAAACGACAAATAAGCACTTTACGCACTTGGCAAAAAAGGAGTGAATAAGTGCATATTTTCAAAATAAATACTTAAAAGCAACCCAGTGGATGCTTAAGTTAAAAGCACTTATTCCATATTTTTTGGACAAAACTGTCCCCATCGTTTTTCAAAAATCCCATCAAGCATCTTCTCCACTTGAGCTCCAACACAAACCAGGGCTGGCAGCAAGCTACTCCAGGCTGAGATATTGTTCCAGGTGCGTGGATATCCTCTCTTTTTCTCCATTTTGTGTGCCGTTTTGGGCAACTCTTCCTGGCTATAATTGTCAATTCCACAAATATAAGTACTTATTGGTTATGTGGCTCACCAAACACTGTAACCCAAATAAGTACTAATGAACTTATTTCTCAAACCACTTATTTACCAAACATAGCTTGGGTCCACCTGACAACCAATTATGTCAGTTCTTGTTCTGTGATTTTGTCCCGAATAATAATTGGATTGGAACTGGTTCTTAAGGTTCTGAACCGATGCGTACCGAAACCAATTATATAGTTAATGATATATAAAGATCTCTTGTTTTTCTTTTTTCAACTTTCTATTATATTTTATATCTAAAAGAGTAAATGTCATAAACGGTAAATATGATGATTGTGGTTAAAAGCATATATTTTATCAACATATAAACAGTTTAGTATTTTAGTCTCAGTTTCATTAAGGTTTTTTTATCAAGGAAAAGTTGTATATCAAGAATTCTTTTCTTTTTCAACGAAGGTGGCAATAGCAGGACTGGAAGCCGCATTTCCACTGGGACTACCCAGCTAACATACCAACCGAGTCACCACTCAGTTTTATTAAGGTTATATTATGAAAACGATGTTCTAAACTGTTATTATCATTGGTAATTATAAGTGCCAAGTATAGTTGGGTCCAATCAGGTCAAACCCGACTCTCCTGATTAATAATCGGTTCGGTTCTGGGTCCTTCATACTGTCCCGATTAGTACCTGCAATGGGGCTGGTACAACATGTCCCAAACCAGACAACCCATTGACAGCCCTACCTAAGAGCGCCCAAAGTGTGCCTTCAAAAAATTTGATTCATCCACTACATTCCAAGAATGAAAGGCATTGCAATCCATGAAATGGAAGACTACCTGTTTTTCTCTCATTAAATAAGCACGCTTATCAGCAGGAATTTGCTCCCAGCTTAAGACCTGTTCAAGAAAAGCATGTCAACAAATTGATCAGTAAGTTTACTTCAAAACGGATGCAAATATTTGACCCAAAGAAGCAAAGTTACAGCCCCAATTGCAACTAATATGAAGTTGTAAAGAGCTTCACAATCAGAAACGTAACACTTCTTATTGGTAAATAAAACTTAAATTTTGAAAATGTCAATTAGCATACATATTCAGCATAATGAAATGCTTCTTCACACTTCAAGGAAGACTTCAGCGCACGTAAAACATCCTGAAGAAAAACTGCTAGTCAGAATAATACAGGCAATAAAAAGGACAAAAACTAAAAACCGTGGGTAATACAAATTTAATTATATATGTAAAAATTGAAAAAAAAACAATTTAAAAAATGAAGGTAATCTGAAGAAAAACAGTTATCATTTTTTCTTCAGAGAAGGTCCAAAAGAAGCTACACTAAAACTACAGATTAAATGCAACAACCAGTTATATGGCTTTTGATGCATTACTAAAATCTAAACCCAATGAAACTAAGGCATAAAAATCAAGTACTGAACCTTATGACTTATTCTCAGAGCTGTAGCAACAGTATCTGGTTATTTCCAAAGTAGTGGAACCAAATACAAAGAAGCTGTGAGAGTTTCAGACCAAAAACACAAAAGCTAGACAAAATTGTCAAAAATATATCCAAATATATCTTGGAAATGCTATTCCCAAAACAGCGAGATAAAATCAGTAAGCAAATTAAGAAACAACCTTCTTGAATATCATCAAATTTTCTCAATAAGAAATAAACAAATAAGTCCTTTGTTCCATTAACCATCTCCCTGTTTTCAAACCATGCATTTCCCTAACCGCCTCAAAGAGATACCCATGTTACAAGATGAAGCAAATAAGGATAATTTAAGATGTTGGTGAAGTTCTTGATCTTCAAATCTTAATTCCACTTAGACAAGGATAGAAATTCACTTGTGTGCATGCTATGTGAGGTTAAGCAATGAATGGCAATTGTTAAAGTAATTACAAGTTAAGAGCACAATGAACTAGTAAATTTATTGCAAAATGGGGACAAACCTTGTTTTTGCATGTCTTTATTCTAAGCCGCTCATCAATTACAAAGCCAACCTGAACCATACATTAAAAAAGTAAATAATAATCGAAGAAAATCGTCATCAGATGCATATATCCTAGTATTAAACTAAAAAAATAAGCATGGAAATAATGTCACCATGGCATTATGGCATTTTAACCATATTAGTTTTGGTTTTCAAGTATGATAATGTCATTATGGAATTGTGCATTGGCATTTTAACCCAGACAGTTGACCTGCTGCTAAACCATTAGTTTCCAGCTCTAATGGATGTTCATCCACTATTGTATTCTTGATCAGTATTAGGTTTCCCAGCATCAATACTGGATTGAAATTTCTATGCCAACCATTTCCAAAAAGGAACAACAATGCAGAAGCTGCACACTTTTGAGGAGATAAAGAGCAGACGTAAGAAATAACAATAAGATTCCTTATCAGTGTGGCCAACTGATAAAGAGCACAGTCCAAAGTACTGTGCTGCACACCACAAATATCAGAGGTTCAACTGTGGTAAAAAAAGAGGTCAAACTGTGATGGCATATATATGTACATATATATTGCAAGTTACATAATAACTATATCCGATATATTCTACAAATGTTATTGCACTTGAATGTGATGGATAAATGGCTAAAACCTTGGTTTTTTAAAGCAAATGACCAAGATCCAAGACTCAACTCACATTTTCTTTAAAAGAACGTGTGTATTAAAGCAAAATATACATCAAAGAGGCATAAATCAACACAATTTTTTTTCACAATTGAAGAGGAATTTTATTAAGACAATATGAGAACTGTTACAATCACCTTACTGAGAGGCATGAGGTGTGATCTCCCTTAAAGAGTGAAAATGAAAACAAATTAAGAGATGAATTTGTTAGACAATGTATGCCCTTAGGCCTTAGCTCCAATCAGATTGATGTACATAAACATTTACTTGTAAATGAAAAAAATACATTATTGTTTCATGTTAATGACGATATGTTTTCTGTGAATTACCCCTTAAAATGGACACTTATGAGACTCATGTTAGTTTAGAATGTTCTTAGCCATTGGGTAAACTTGGGGAGTTTATCCCGACAAGGCTAACACTGGCGTGCTCCAAATAGTTAGAGCAGCATGTCTTGGTTGGTAGGGTTAGACCCCAAGCACAAGCAATAACGGGTGTTTGAAAGAAACACTGAACCTAGACCAATTTTCCAGTTATTAAGGGTGGATTCGAACTGAGTTGAGCCGAATACTTGGCTATTCAAGCTCAGCTTGCAAAAACAATGTTAGGCTTGAGCTTGAGCTCGACTTGGTTAAAAAGATCGCAAGTTTGAGCTCGACTACAAGCCAAGCTTTTCTAGAAAATAAAAATTATACATATAAAAATATTTTCTATTTTACATAGAAAAAATTAAGAATTATAAAAATTATTTACTATTGTACATAAAAAAATAAAAGTATTATTATACATAATAATTTTTTTATTATAATATATAATATAAGAACTATTTAATTATTATACTAGGCTCACAAGCCTCACTAGCCAAGCTTCATTGGGCTCGATTAGCAAATGAGCCTATATATCGAGCTTGAGCTCAGCTCGAAGCTTGGTTTCAACCAACCCGAGTCGAGCTCGAATAGCATGCAAGAAGCTCGACTTGTGGCCACCCCTACCAGTTATACCCTGGATTTGGAGATAGATGGGCAAAACTAGAAAGTTACACATAACCTCAGACTTGATTTTGATACTACACTAAATAGTGGACCGGGTTGCCATTGATGTGCCAAGCAGTGAGATCAATCATGTGTCAAAATATTTAGGCATGTTGGGGCAGTTTGGGATATTACTTGAGTGGGTGATCATAGTGATAGGATTGACCCCTTTGTCAGACAAAGTGAATACAAGGCTTTGACTCTCTCTAATGGAAACCCAAACTGTCAGCAATGGATTTCATCTGTGTTTGAAATTCGGTTTTGAAAAATACATTTATATATCATTATACCACTAATTTATGAAAAAGGTTTGCAAAAGATTTTACTCCCGGGATCCATTCGAGTAGAGAATGTAACATTATATCTTGCAAGGGAGAGGTCCTTCCCTGTGTGTAATGTTTTAATGATTATTGGCTGAGATTGTGTAAGAGACCATTACAGGGATGATTACTTGATGGGCTTTATCTCACATAAGTCCATTATCCTTGAGACTTTATAGGGTGGTTGAATCCAATGATTATTTAGGTGTAAATGTTGGGTCTAGACTGAGCCCATGCTGATTGGCTCAGGGGTTCACTACCCTGAGTAGTGATTTTAGCCTAACCTCTTTCAGAGGTGGGGCCGAACCCTCATGGACTTGTGTGAGCCCTTTGTGGGGTCCCACGCCATACAATATCAGGCTCAAAATGGTCATGCAAAACCTAACCTAGGGACATGAGTCATTAAAGAAAATGGGCCAAAGCCATATACGGGGTTAAGAAGAAGAAGGCCAATAGAACTTGCCTTCCTCCCCTCTTGCTCTCTCCTCTTATCTCCTTTCCAGAAACCTTAGTTCAACCTAAGCATTGATAGAACTGATTTTTATCAGTTTTCCGAGTATGTTTTTGCAAGAAAAACATTGGGGAAATCAGGCTTACAAAACCCTGTCGATCCAAGGAAGTTGGATAGCAGTTTTGCAGAAAATAGTGTCGGTGAAATAGCTTCTCATTCACTGCGCCATCTTCAATCAGAGGCCAATTTTTTGGACTGATTTTGAGTGTGAACTACCACTCTGGGAGCTGCGATTTGTGGACTCGGCATCAGGTACAAATAGTGTTAATTTTGGCTTCAAATCTGGTCTGTTTCAGAGCAAAGATCGATCCAGAAATTTCAGATTTCAAAATCTCCAGGAAACTGGTTCCCGGGTTGGGTTAGAAAAGTTTTGAAATTCAGCCAGCCATTAAACCTAGTTTGTCCATCCATATTCTGAATTCTAACTCATCCAACAGAATTAATAGTAACAAGACAATACACAATTAGAAGGCAATGGGTTCAAGTCTTGCCACCAACAATTTTGAAACTTCCATTCATTTGATGGCCATGCGGTTTTATAAAACCGGGTCTGATTCACCTATTTTGTAGTTAAACTAGATGGTTGGCCAGTTTTTCATGAATTAGGGTATTCAGCAAATGACTGAACTAACAAAGGCATCAGGTCACGACTCAACCAGTCTGATGAGCCAGTTCAATCTAGTTTTCTACACAATCATTCTAGGTATAGATTACCTTCCCACAAATCATGAAAGACAAGGCTTTACAAAACACGTTAACATCAGCATATGAACTATCTCATGACAATATTTACCATATGAAGCATTGTAAGTGGGAATTGTAAAACAATAGGTCTCGATCATTTTCTACCGTTATAGATACCCATGCATTGTATAATAGAATTCCTCTATGGTACTTGTGGCCCCAAATGGAATAACTTTTTGAGACCAAAGAGGGCCAATGCAAAGACAAAAAATAACAGTAAGCAGAATCAAGAACAAAAAATCATATGACAATGAGGCATCAAGAACACCTTGTCCAGTAACCGCTTAGGATTTTGGAATGCTTGCTTTTTTGCCCATTGATGAAATAAATGGGAAATTATTGATCGGTCCTCCAAATTGAATCTGTCAAATATGGTTAGATCAAATGACATTGAGCAGTGGAAGAGCAAAAAAAAAACAGAAAATAACAAGAAATGATTGCAGGATTTAGTCAATAATCCTACTTTAAATAAATACCTTCTTAAAAAGTTATTGCCATTTGACCCCAACAACAGTTCTGGTGGAACATTAAAAACTTCATCACCTAGAGTATTGGAAGTGTCAGTTTCCCCCACATCTGCCTTCAGAAACTGTTCACGTTCTGCTGCAGCAACAGAAAATTGAGCATTTCCTTCTGAAAGCTCCCGAGGTATTTTTTGCAAATCTTTTCTAACCAATTCACCCTGCAAAGAAATAAATTTGGCAACTAAACAAAACCAACAAAGAACAATATAATTGTAGAGGAAAAGGATAATCCTCAACTACCATGCATGGAACTGCCCAAATCTCTGATATATGTTCACTTCAAAATGTGTATCCCATCTTTGATGAAGCTGGTAATAACTAAAGACCCTCAAACTCTTGAGATAAAAATTGATTATGAACTGTTGGTTTGTAATGATTAGTGATATTATATACGGTCAAATAGATATTAATCTCAACTTCTTGTTGTTTGTGTTGAGTTATGGCTCTACAATTAATTTATTTTGTTACATAGGTACCACTTAACAGCTATTTAATAATGGTAAAATGGAGTAATCCGAGGACTTATCAATTTGTCTTTTAGCAAACAAGTTATCAAGGATGTTGTGATCTCCTTAATGACTGAAACTAAAATAGGGCTGAATGACGGTCTGCCTGTAGGGAGAAATCTGGAGCCAAAAGTAATAAGAAACAATCTAGGGCTGTTAAGATCAATGGCAAAGAACCAAGTAGATATCAACACCAATAGCTTATGTGTGCAGTTTCTCGTCAAGTTGTTATTAAAGCCAAGACTAATAGTGATATGCATCATTATTCATGCAACCAGGCTGCAATAAGTATTTCTCACAAATCCAGAAGGCAGGGTCAAACAACACACAATGGGATTGCAATACATTGTCAAAACTTGAATAGAAAAGTTTCAACATCTCATCAGATCTGACTACCCATACAAACTTCAGTTCACCAACATATTAACTTAGGGAGTTCATATAGTTTTGGCGCAAGATAATTTGACCTAGTCATGAAGGATTGAAACTTTCCTCATAAATGACGGGAATTGGTGATGAATAGATTGACTATTGTCTGTGCATTACTTACTAAACTTGTGGATGATGAGGACAATATTAAACTTGATAAATGAAGAGAAAAATAAGAAGAAAGCAAAAGATATAGGTTAAGTCAGAAGAGAAAAGAGATTGATCAAAGAAAAAGGTGAGAAGAGAAGAGAAGATTTTAAAAGGAAGAATCCTTTTAATAATTATGCATGTGGAGTGGTCCCAATACAATAACCCAAAAGAAAAAGATCACAATACCCCTGCTGTCAGTATACCAATAAAATAACAAGGAAAAAACAAGAAACCAGTTAGACGAAAGACTAAAGACTAAAAATTGCAACTACAGTGCTGTCCAAATACATACATCATCTAAGCCTTATCCCAATTATATGCCAGGTATACGAGGTTGGCTACACGAATTGTGTTTCACCATTCCATTCTCTTTACTGTCATATCCATTGGGCTGTTCCAATACAATTATAACTCAAGAAAAAAGACCATAATACCCCTGTTGCCAGAACAGCAACAAATAACAAGGAAAATAAATTGTTACTTAAAACTGTCATCGATTAACATAATTATGCTATCACTTGTGATTTCATATTTACAGGTCAACAATTGACTAATCAGTATGCACTAATTAGTCAATCATATGAAAAAAAAAACACATATTAGTGGTGGAATTAACACATGCTGCTAAAATTGCTAACTGTGTCCCAATATAATAAGAACAACTTTCAAGTTCTCCAATCAGGACCAAAATTTGGTAATTTCAAAGTCAACACGATATAGAAGTTTCAGAAAAGAATAGCATATCAAAGAAATAAAAGGCAACACTCCACCCTGCTGCAAGCTAATATTAGATGCAAATATCAAGCAATTATTATAGACATGGCAACCCCAATTAAAAAGACTGCTCATGATATTAATAGCACAACTTTTCTAGCCGGCAGAATCAAAATTACTACACTCACAACTGTACATACCTGTACCTCCAAGAGGTGATCTGGAATTTCTTTTAGAAATCGTGAAGGCCGGAGCAACTGAAAGGCCCAGGTATATCAATTATAAATGAAGTAAGAAATACGGAAGCAAATAATAGATAACAGATAAGTAAAATTGACCTGCCAATTTGAATCCATAACAACATAAAAGATGTAAAGTTTCTTTCTTGCACGAGTCATTGCGACATACAATAAACGCCTCTCCTCCTGAGAAAATATGCCAAAAAGTCAGGATACTATGAAAAACAAACAAATGAAGTAACACGCACACACACACACATGAAAAACAAACATCTGTTGAGATGCACGCTTACCTCAAGAGAGGTTCCACTTTCATTCACAACACCATTATATTCATGCAACAAAGGGATCTCAGATTCATTTGCCTGTGATAATAGATCAAAGAATCACTAAGCATAATAAATTCAAATGGAAACGAACACCCTCTTTTAACATGACCTAGCAAAAGAATTATATGTAATTGTTGAAGTGATCTATTAGGCCCTATGGTTTGTTTTGTCTTTTTTCAAATAAGCTGTATTAGGGGCATGTAGTTAAGGGCAAACTTGTAATTTCCTCATTTCAGTATAAATAACAATTATTAGAGTGTGAGATCCAAGTTAGACTAGCAGCCCATTTTCTATTTTCTTTCTTCCTTTCTTTTCTTCTTTTCTGTTCAAACCAGATTCTAAGCCATATATCAAATGAGCAAACACAAAACTAAAAGCCAAACTATCAAATTCCATCTACATACCTTGACAATGAAAACAGTGTCCCATTCCAATCCTTTTGACTGCACTAGCAACGAATCAAAAAGGGGAAAAGCAAGAAAGAAAATGCCTGTGAGATTCCAAAACCTCAACACAACTGGCTTTAGCAAGAAACTAAAGTTAACTCAGTAAGAATACATTTGCCTGTGAAACACCTGATGAATTGTGGTCAATGTGACAGAATCCTCATTATCTCGTCTCCTAGCCCGAAAGTTTTCTACCTCCCTGGCAGATATATAGTCAACAAATGCCTTGAGTACTTTGATACAGCCTTTCTTTTCTAATACACAGTCTCCTTCCACGTCAGTATTACTAAAATGTGTTGATAAGAAATCAGAGACATCATCCAGTAGGTACTGAAGGACCTGCATTGTGATATGTCCTCTAAACTTAGGTTAAACTTCCAGAGTGCAATCCTATTGTTACAATTGTGAAGATGTTTCCATGCAGATTTAGGGTTACATCATCTAGCTCTTGAGCCCATCTTTAGAGAATATGATGAAACAGATACACCCTCAATAATAGAAACCAGTAAGGAATAATGTTTGATAAGGGTAAAAAAAAGAGAGGAGAATGGATCAAATACACTTAATACTCTAAATAAATTAATTAGAACTTACAGATCTTATGTCATTATCCTCATTCAATAATTTCCCACTATCAACATCAACAACAGCCCGCTGCTCAAGAAGGTATTTCTACAACATGGAAATGATAATAATTGTGTAGTGTCAATTTAAGCAAAAAAGCATGTACTACTCAACATAAGAAATGTTGTCACTAAAGAGAATCCTTCACATCTAAGATATCATATTATTGCATTCTAAGTAATAGCACAAGAGAAGTCACTAGTACTTATGGCATTTTGGACAGGGAAGTAGATGAACATTACCAATGCCACCAAACCATCAACTAGTCAACCAACTAGTCAGTTGAGGGCCAAACTAACTACATCACATCACTAACTAGTTGGTCAAAAGTCATAACGCAGTTCCCTAGAATGACAAATGACAAGCAAACCTAGCCAACGAAAAGGTCATTTTGAAGCTTTGTTTGTTTGCTTCAATATCTAATTACTTGAAATGATATAGACTATGTTTACATTTTGTTAATTCATGATTGCTGCCTTAAAATGTTTTCTTCCAATCAGTAGTTTGTTCATATGGATTTTCCACAAAGAAGGGGCTCATCTAATGGTCAAGATGGCACCCTTCTTTGGAAAATAAAGGCTGCGATTCCCTGCCCTACTCTATCCATCCCAGTGATTTAAAAGGCACGCCTAGGCGCTCAGGCGAGGCACATTTTAGGGTAGGCGCCACACCCAGGTCCTAGGTGCAGCCCATTCAAAAGGCGCATGCCTAGTGCGCCTTGCGCCTTAGACCAAGCATGCGCCTTTTGAAAATTTGCTGCTTTTTCCCTTTATTGAGTCTGGCTGCTGGGTAATGTTGTCCATTTGGTAATGTTGTCCATTCATTCATCTTAATAAAATATCTTCTTAAAAGCAATTTAAACTATAAAATTATTATTTTTTTGTGTGAAATCTAAGAATTAAAGACCTTAACATGGACTTGTTTGGGCTTGCCTCGAGGGGCGTGGCACAAAGACGGCTCGTAGAACTAGCCCAGGTCCTAGGTGCACGCCTGGTGCGCCTTGCGCCTTAGCCCAAGCGTGTGCCTTTTGAAAATTTGCCGCTTTTTCCCTTTTTATGAGTCTGGCCGCTGGGTAATGTTGTCCATTTGGTAATGTCCATTCATTCGTCTTAATAAAATATCTTCTTAAAAGCAATTTAAACTATAAAATTATTATAGTTTTGAGTGAAATCTAAGAATTTAAGACCCTAACATGGTCATGTTTGCGCTTGCCTCGAGGGGCAAGGCACAAAGGCGGCTCGTAGAATTAGGAATGTAATATATCACATTAGCTACTTGATGCAATGGAGAAAAAAAAAGAGATTGTGGGTTTTATATGCTTGAAAATGTTTTATATGTTTGATTTCATTTTTATATTCTCATTTGAATATGCTTTACATATTATATTTATGTATTTTAATTTTAGATGATAGGTTTTTGAAACATTTATTTTAAAACTTAAGTTAATATTTTATTAATATTATGTTTTATAATTTTTTTAGAAAATTTTGCATTTTTTCTAAATTGTGTGCCTTGCCTCAAAAAGGCGCACACCTTGCCTTGCGCCTTGCGCTTTTAAAGCATTGATCCATCCCAACTTTTCCTTTATTTGTAAAACAATGACTATAAAAGTAAATGTTCAATATCATTCTTTTCTTGCAATTTAGTCTATACTAAGTTATCTATGAGATTGCATCTATATCTTTTCTATACACTAGCCAGCAACACCTAGGACTGATTATTCATTGACTTGTCGCATCAACTAATGAGACCAAAACAACTAGTCGTTACTTTACCACATTGATAACAGTAACACAGATCATTACTTCAAAAGCTTGAAATGGAAGTAATATAGTTTCATGACAGATGACATTCTCTGCTTCAGTTATCACCTGAATCATAGCCATCTGCTTTTAGCATAAAGCTTGAAATAATTTTAGCTTCAAGCCTTCAAGTAATCATTTGACAAGGAAAATGAAAAGGGGTTATTTTTGGGTCTAATGGTAAAATCTTGAGATGAGAAGCATGAGAATGCAGTTATGAGTTTGATTGCAGCCATTTTGTGTAAAAAGATAACAAAGTAGAGGCCCATATCAAGCCCACCCCTCTCAAGACCCCAGATGGCTAGCACCAACTTTGGGCATTCACCTTTTGGCTATCAAGAAAATGAGAATAGCTAAAAGCAGCAGAATACAAATTAATACACAGAATACCAAGCATTTAAATAGAAATCAATGTAACACTGCCACAACATTATTTTTCATATATTCATGAATGAGGATGCAAACCTGAGGCAACAAGTTCGCCACTGATGTTATGACAACTGAAATCGATTGTTCCTGTAACCACCAACAGACAATTAGAATCTTCCAAACACAAGAGAAAAATCCTCCAACAATACAAAAGGAAAGAATTTTGTATTAGACCGAGCAAAAAGATGGTGATAAAATCTGGAGAATTCTCATTCAACCCGGTAAAATTGTTGGGATTAAGCAGTGAAGACAAGTAGTATCAGTGGCGACACTAGGTCCCACATTCATTCTCCAACAATAAAGTCTTGAGCATTCCAGCTAGACACTTACAACCCTGGGCCCCACATACAACATACGTCAAATGGCGTAGACCAAGCTATACAAAAATATCTAGACCTAGAACTAGAACTACCTCCGATCATAACATTGCACAAAATTTAGCTAATATTCATAATGTGACAACAAAGAAGTAATAATTCCCGAACATTTTCCACAAACAAGCCTAAGGTTTACCCTCTGAACAAGTTTGGATATCATTTCTAGTGTAAGCAGCACTTTGCGTCCATGGTTAAGTTGTCTCCTACATCAGGAAAAACTAAAATTTAGCACACAGATGTATCAAAAGCATACAAAATAAAAGGAAATAGAAGTGATTTCATAAATCTAAAAAATTAAAAAATAAAGACAAAGAGATAAAAAAAAAAAAAAGATGCTCTGCTGAGAAATCTTGTAATACAAGCAAACCCCTCAAACAAAAGAATAGATTAAATACATGTATGAACTAAGGGCCATTGGGATAAGGCTAAGATAAAGACAATGATATGAACTAAGGACCTGTTTGGAGAAGCTACTAAATTAAGTTTCAATAAAAAGCCCTTTTTTGGCTGAACGATAGCAAATTTGGGCTCTCTGCAATTCTCACCAAACATTGCTTACATGCTGTCAAGGGGGGCCCACTTTGCAAAGCCAAAACCTCTCAAACGAACAAAGGGCTAAACTAAAACAAAAAATTAAGTGCAGAAATAAAGGGGATTGCAACTACAGCTGTATATTCTCCTTCTCTTTTATCTTCACCTCTTTCCCTTTGGGAGGGACGAGATGCAGCCTCCCCTAAACATTATAAGTAGTCATAGAAAAAAGAATACACAGCTGCAAAAATAGCCAATCCCTAGCAGACCCTTTTTTGCAAGATAATCAGCCAAAGCATTTGACTCCCTACCCACCCACTGGTATCTAAACGAGATGTGCCTTGTTAAACATTTGACTTTTTCGAAGTCATCCCTATTACTCCAAGCAACTGAGTCTGGATTTGACAACCAACAACCAACCCACAATCACCTTTGAATCCCTTTCAATTAAAAGGTTCTCTACTCCTAGTTCATTAGCAATCCGAATTCCTTGTACTGCATCCAACAACTCAGCTCTTGTGGAATCCCCTATTTCAACTAGGCCTGAGAATAAAGAAATAATATTGTCATTCTCATTCCTCATAACTCCTATGCCAGACAGTCCTGGGTTACCCTGACTTCTTCCATCAAAATTTAGTTTAATAACCCCCATCTGGAAGAGTTACCCAAAATGTTGCAGCCTGGTTTTCCTAATCAAAGTGTGTGCAACTGCAGCCCAATTCCTCCAAATATCATCAAATGAGAAAGGGTTGAACCCCCTTAAGTCAGATGAAAGGATTCGGTTCCCTTCTCTTAAAGGATTAAACCCCCTTTTCAGTTGCTTCTTCTTTCAAAATACTTTGCTCATCCTGTCTTTGTACCCTTTCCTGTTAAGAAAGTATGGACTAAGCCTATTCCCCCAAAGGTTTCTGTCTTTTGTTGGGAAGTGTTCCTTGGGAAGGTTAATACTTTGGAAAAGGTGCAGAACAAAAGGCCTTACTTCTGCTTGTCCCCAAACTGGTGTTCTCTTTGTAAATCCAATAGTGAGTAATGTTTCCATTGGTTCCTATCTTGCCCAGTTGCTACAGCTATTTGGTGTTGGATTTTTGCCCACTTTGGTTGCAGGTGGTTGCTGCCAGTAGAAGTCTCTCAGCTGTTTGAATCCTCAGTTCTTGGTGATCAATCAAAAAGAGGACGATTAAAGTGGAGGTGCATTAATGCAGCTTCCCTTGGACTATTTGGGAGGAAAGGACAGTGATTTAAAAGGTGTGCCTAGGCGCACAGGCGAAGCGCATTTTAGGGTATGCACCTCGCCCTGGTCCTAGGCGCAACACTTTCAAAAGGCACAAGCCTTGTGCGCCCAAGTGTACGTGTTTTGAAAATTTAATGCTTTTTTTGCTTTTTTTAACCTAACAACTAGGTCGGGGCTATGCCCCCAGACCCCTGACCTACGCTTGCTCACCGAA